>NC_081362.1:93874686-94199186 GCF_030684315.1 Stegostoma tigrinum
GTGACTCTAGAACCACACCGGCCTGGATAACTTTGAAACAAGCCACTGAAGTTGCTCAGCAAGTATTCAATTTTATCAAATTATGAAGAATGGGTAATAAATGCTAGACTTACCAGTGATGACCCACATACTAAGAATAAAGCTTATAAAGATATATTGTTCATTAAATTCATAATTAACAAAGAGACCTTGCTGCGCAGTAGTTGGCTGTTCACCTCTTACAAAAGTAAAATCATTTCTACATTACTTCAATGGCTGAAAAAGAAGGCATACAAATAGAAATTCTTTCTTTCCAGGTAAATCTCAGTGACTAGATTAACTCTTGTAATTAAGTCCAAAATAACAAAAAGCAGAGGAGCTATGAGTTTCAAGTTCATGGGTCTTTGGAAGGATAATCATTGGTTTCAAAAGGAAATTCAAATGTGCATAGATACTTGAGGGGAATTAGGTCACAAGACAATGAGGATGAAATAGAACAACAGATAGCATAGGCTTGCTGGAGTGAATGCCATTTTTGTGATGTAATGATTTTATGACTACAATTATTCACCTCTCGTCCTAAATTTTATTCACAGAAAACTCCATCCAATTATTCAAGGAGAAGAAAGTACAGCGAATAGCAACATGAATCATACATGGGTAAATCCTCACACACAAACATTATTCAGAAAATTTGGGAGTGAACTTGCTGGGGTATGTCTCACAGTGCTGCTGTGAATTTAAAAGAGATTGTGTTCATGCACTGATTTTGCTGAATTTCCGGTTGTAAGTTAGTAAGCTTTCAACGGGCAATAAGAAATAGGAACAGAAGCAGGTCATTCTGCCATTCAATAGGATGATGGCTGATCCGACATTACTCATGTCCACTTTCCTGTCCTTTCCCATAATGCTTCATTCGTCTACTGATCTATCTCAGTCTTAAGTATACACAAGGACTCCAACTCCACTGACATTTGTTTGACAATACGTTCTTGGTATAGGGACCCAATACGAGATTAATTGATAGCATATGCAGTCATAGTGAAACATGCAGTGCATTTTCTACTTAATCACTACCAGACCTTCCTTACACATCCCCAATCTCCCTGTCTCCACTACTGTCAACCATACCCTTGGTTGGCGTATTGGCTCAGTGATTAGCATTGCTGCCTCACAGCTTCAGGGTCGATTCCAACCTCAGGTGGCTGTCTTCATGGGCTTCCTCTGGGCACTCTGGTTTCCTCTCACAGCCCACAGATGTGCAGGTTAGTTGGACTGGCAATGGAAAATGCAGGATTACAGGGATAGGGAAGGGCGGTTGGTCGGAGTAGAATGCTCCTTAGAGGGACAGTGTGGACTCAGTGGGCTGAACAGCCTGCTTCCACACTGTAGGGATTCTATGATTCGACAGCTTGGGGCTTAAGCCATGGAACACCTTCCATAAGTCTCTCTGCTGCACTACTCTCCTCCTCGAGCATACTCCTTAAAACCTACCACTTTGACCAAGTGTTTTTGTTATGTCTTCACGTGACTCTGTGTCAACATTTGTTGGGTCATGTACTTGTGAAGCACGTTGGAAAGGTTCCCAGCCTGATGTGTGCTATGGAAGTGCCAATCGATGCTGTGGACTATCACTTCATTGCATCTGCCATTAGCCTAAGCTACTTTCAGCAATGAACTACAATTGCATTGTGATCCTCACCACTTCTTCGTTTCCAGTTCCAGTTGCAGGAACATAATGAATCTTATAACGACGTACAACACCTTCAGCAGGATCCCAGATCACATTGAGCGAGCTTGTTGTTGGGTTGTACACTCTGAGATTTCGAACTGAAGCAAGTGGCTCTGAAAAACACAAATGTTTCAGATAGTTTTATATGAAGTGCCATGACACGCTCAGAGCAATTTCCAAGGTGCACTGCCAATTTGCGCATCCCAGTACAAAGCCTGGTTTCAAATAGAGTCCATTAGCATGATGGGTCAACATGGACAATGATCCCCAGTCCTTATTGCATGAGTAACTCGATGTGATCAGAGGGCTAAACATAGTCTTCACATCCTCAGCGGAATCATGTTCTACTCTCCTGGAATCAAATAACATGAAATGAAGCCACTCAGCCCTCAATGGACTAAGGGGTATAGATTTAAGGTGAGGGGCAGGAGGTTTAGAGGGAATGTGAAGAAAAATCACCTAGAGACTGGTGGGAATCTGGAACTCACTGCCTGTAAGCGTGGTACAGGCTGAAACCATCTGACATTCAGAAGTGTTTAGATGTGCACTTGTGATGCTAAGGCATACAACGCTATCAGCCAAGTGCTGGAAAACAGGGTTAGAATAGTCAGTTAGTTGATTTTGACTGGTGCGGATACGATGGGTCGAGAGTCTTTCTCTGTACCATAAATCTGTACAACTCTATGCCAGCATTCACAAGGCTGATGCTCACCAATTTTAAAAGGAAAAGGTGAAAAATGGGACATCGGTATTTTTACAACTGGTATTTTTAGGAAATTGTCAGAACACTTAATGAAAACTGAGATTGTCCTGGCAAAGCCTCAATGCCTTGTCATCCCTGGAGCTGTTGTAGAGTGAATGACAGATCTGAGACATGACCAGAGGAAGTTGTTCATACCTGCAACAGGTAATGTACACAGTGTGCATAGGAATGGGGAGTAGGACATTAACCTATCAAGCCTTCTACACCTCATAGTTGATCTGTACCTCAATTCACTTTTCTGCCTTTGCTTATTCTGGATTCATCCCCCTGGTGGAAAACTTTAAAAACAAGAATGCTTCTGCAAGTCCCAGGAGCTTTTTTTGCCTCTGGCTCGTGTGGTGCTGATGAATTTGGGCCACCTTGGAGCCATGGTTAGGAGTATCAGCCTTCGCACACGTGGATGGCAAATGCATGGGTGCTCAAGATCTCAAATCTTTGAAACAAACTGCATAAATCTTCAGGGGTTTAAGTAAGCAGGATGGAGTAGGGCAGGCATTCTGAAACCTGAGCGACTCTTCATTCCTGCTCGCCACTGCAATGCCGTGGTGAAATAAAGGACACCCTCCCCCTAACCATTCAGGAATGTGAGTGCACAGTCCATGTGGCATTCCAGTGCAATACTACAATATGATTGGAATTGCTGTGACATAAACTGAAGTCCTCTCAGGAGGGGCATAAATAATGCTTTGGCATATTTTAAAGAAAATCTCCACTTTCACCTTTTTCTAATTCATCCCTGGGATGTGGGCTGTGCTGGGTCAGCATTTATTACCCATACTACTTGCCCTTGAGAAGGTGGTGGTGAGCTGCTTGCTTGAACCACTGCAGTTCACCTGTTGCACATTGACTGATAATGCCGTGAGGGACAGATTTCCAGGATTTTGACAAAGCGACACTGAGAAAACAGCTACATTCTAAGTCAGGAATGGCGAGTGGCTTGGAGGGGAATTTGCAGCTGGTGGTTTTCGCATGTGTGCAGCCCTTGCCCTTCTGGATGGAAGTGGCCGTGGGTTTGGAAGATGCTGACCGAGGATCTCTGGTGAATTTCTGCAGTGTGTCTCACAGATAGTGCACACTGTGTCGGTGGTGGAGGGAGCGGATGCTTGTGGATGTGGATCAAATCAAGTGGGCGGCTGTGTCCTGGATGATGTTAAGCTTCTTGAGTGTTGTTAGAGCTGCATCTATCCAGGCAAGTGGGGAGTATTCCAGCACACTCCCGACTTGTGCCTTGTAGATAGTGGACAGGCTTTGGGGAGTCAGGAGGTTAGCTGCCTGGTCAATAGTTATCCAACAACTCTCACCAATGACACCAATTGCTTGTTTCTTTATGACATTGCTGATTGTGGGAAGTTGAGTAAAAATAGGCTGCTATGTTTCCTGTATTAAGGAGGTGAAATGGTGACTACACTTCAAAAGTATTTAATTGGCTCTAAAGTACTGTGGAATGTTCTGAGGTTGTAAAAGGCACTAATTAAATGAATGTTCTTTCTTCTAAAGTAACAGCATCACCTGTTTTGATTTACACTCTATCCTATTGCCGAGAAAACCAGAAAGTTTGCTCGCCTTTCCCAATGTAACCATATGCTGAGCGGGTGGTTTCGATAACTTCTCCACAAAAAGCTCCAAATCCCTTTCCCAATCAGCGTGGCCTGCTGCTGATTTATTCAAAACACGCTCCTCTATTTAGTTTCCTTACTCCCAAACCAATTATTTTACATTTAGCAAAGCAATTATTTTCTAGAGCTCTCTTTGAAGGAGACTGTGAGATTGATGCCAAGTAGTAATTAGCTTGTGCTATGGATTTTAGATTCCTTTTTGCCTTGTACTCAGACAAGTTGAAAATTCCATTCCACAGCAAGACATGTGTGGAGGAAGGAGAGTTCTATTCTATCAGCCCAGAAGGAAATGAGAAGCGACTGAGGCTTGAGAAAGGGACATTATTATTTCAGAAATTAGGTGATCAAGAATTATTTAAGAGCAAGGAATTTGGAATATAAAGTTTAATAACTCTTGATTTAGAACATCACTCACCTAGTGTGAATTGGACAGATTCAGGATGGATACACTATACATACCCACCCAATTTAGATACCCCACTGAGTCAACTTCCATACCTGCCCTTTTCTCACAAGCTGGTTAATATTGAGGAGAATTCTAAAAAAAACTAAAAGAACTGCAGATGCTGTAAATTAGGAACAAAAGCAGAAGTTGCTGGAAAAGCTCAGCAGATCTGGGCAGCATCTGTGAAGAAAAGTCATGTTAATATTTTGTTGCCTCCACCACTAACAATCAGCTGCATCTACTTGACACTGTGGTAATTCACTAAGGTAGTTTCAACAGCAACTTTCCAAAACCAGGACCTAGACCAACCAGAGGGACAAGGGAAAGCAGATTCATGGGAATTCATTAGTCAAGAGCTGAGTTACTCGCTGGACAATTCCCAGTCTTTGAGCAGCACTTATAACCACAGTATACTGCATTTGTATGGCTGGGCCAGTTCAGTTTTTGAATCCTCAGGTGATATAATTTCTCCTCCCCAACCTCCCACGCAATCCCCAACCACTGTCCCCCCACCCCACAACCCCTGTACATTTCCAATCACATCCAGGGTCATTGAACATACTTGTTCTGCCGTTTCCAATTATCTGTCCCCCATCTCCAGCTCTAGAGACGGATACCACTCTGATTGAGTAAGGGGTGTCTGGATCCAGATTCTGTAGCACCACATTGTTCTGTCTGGGACCCACTGTAACCTTGAAGAGAAATAAATGCCTTGAGTTAAATATTCAATGGATGTAGAAACATAGAAAATCAGAGCAGGAGAATTCCTTTCAGCCCTTTGAACCTGCTCCAATATTCAGTCTGATCATCTAACTCAATCCCCTCTCTCCGCTTTCTCTGAATCATCCCCTGCGGCCCTAAAAACTACATCTAACTCCTTCATGAAAACAGTCAGTGTTTTGGCCTCAACCGGATTCTGTGGCAGAGAAATCCACAGGCTCACCACTCTCTGGGTGATGACATTTCTACCCATTTCAATCCTCAAAGACTAAGCCCAATCCTGTGAATCCTGTTTCTGGACTCTCTAGTCATTGATACATTGTTCCTGCATTTACCCTGAATAGTACAGAAAGAAGGGTGTCCGGAGGAAGAAAGCTTTTGCTGTCCCAGGAATTGGGGTCTCCCACGCTCTCCATCAGTGGAGCCCATGGAGCTCAGACTGGGCAGTGGTTTAGTATTATCATTCTCAGTCTTAGGTCAGATAAAATCCAGCCCAATGTGGTACTAATGGAATATCACATTATTGTATAGGATACTAGGTTGTGGGCCAAGTGCTAGAAACTGGGATTAGAATAGATGGAGATATCACAGTGTGGAACATTTCTAGTCCTCTGAGACAGCCTGGTTTGCTGTCTTCCTCCAGCTCCACACTGTATTATCTCTGACTCCAGCATTGGCAGTTCTTATTATCTCTTAGAGTAGATGAATATTTGATAATTTGTGCAATCTCCATGGGCTAATGGGCCTCTTTCTGTAATTTCAAAAACTCAAGGACGATTGGTGATACCATCTATCAAATGAGATCTGAAAGCAATCTGTCTTGTATGATGAAAATAAAATATTCTACCACACTGTTTGAAAGAAGAACTCTCTGACATCATGGACCATATTTTTTCCTCAACCAATATCCATAAAACAGATCATTTGGCCATATATCACCTTACTTTTTGTGGGATCCTGCTGTGCACAGAATGAAAGCCATATGACATACGGGAATACAATATTTAATTAGCTGTAAAGCATTGTGGTGCAGCAATTCTTTCACTAGAACATCAAATGTCCGCAATCCTGTCCCAAAAATGTTCCACGTCATTGCAAAGAAAACACCAAGAGCCAACTCTCAGTATGACATCATCTTGTATAATGCTCCCTCTGCGCTGCCTTGAGTGCTTCAGCCCCAACAAACTGCAAGAAAATTTTCAAATTATACCAATACCATCCTGTCTCTAAGTGAAGTTGCCAGTTGCATTCAATTCAGACGGTTAAATTCTTGGATTTTAATTGAACATGAAGGAGCTTGGTTGAGATTGTCCATCCTTTTGAGTCCAGTGCTGTCACATCTTTTCATGCTGGCAGAGGCAGGGTGTCTGGTGGACAGATTCTATAATCCTGCGCCATCTGTGGGCTACTTCAAACCGGACACTGTTGCCATTCTGCCAGAGAACCATCTGGAAGTTATTACTTTTTTTTCTCAAGAGCAGACAGTCCCTCTCTGTTTCTGGGAGCTGGGAGTGATGTTACAGGGCAGGCCATCATTGCCATTTTCTAAGTTGAGAAAGTTAATGATAAATGGTAGGTGCCTGTAATCTAAATGCAAATATGTGTGAACTCCCAAACACGAAACCTTGAATGTTGTTAATTGCAGCTAATTTCTCTAATATAATTGAAAACACATGGGTTTTAAACGTGGATTAAAGTCTTCCTTCTTTGTCATATCCAGTCAGGGTATAATTCTTATAGGGCATACTAAGGTTACTTTCAAAAGTAGTGGCATTCTAAGAAATCATGCTGTTGGCATGCTGGCAGTCATCTCAAGAAATTTTTTTGTATGTCTTCAAGACTATGAGAGCTTTGCAAACAAAGCTCTTGGATGGATTTGTCTTTGATGACCTACAAGTCTGCTTTTCATAAAGGGCAATGCAACGTAATCCAGTACAATGGGTTACTGAAGATTAGTTAAAACCTCTCTATTCTTGACAGATTAGACACAAATTCAAACAAAAATATCAAATGGTTAGCCACAACACAAGGCAAGTAATCCAATTTACTGGAAAACAATTTATTGGCACACAGTAAACAGTAACTGGTGTTTTCTATTTAATGGGTATTTGTTTTCTCAAACTATGTCTGAGAAAGGCCTGTTGATATTGATACATAAGTTGTTCAGTAAAGGAACATGACTGAATGTTTGAAGCTATCAAGTGAGTTAGTCAATGCAGTTCACAAAAGGAATATCACGCTGTGGATTCTTCTTAATATGTTTTTCTCCATTGTTTTTTCATGAGATGTCAATAGTAATGCCAGCAGTTTTTGTTTGCCCCTGAATTTCTTCAACTGAGTGGCTTCCCAGCGATTGTAGAGCCCACAGCCCAGAGTATATCTGGGTGGCACGGTGGCTCAGTGGCTAGCACTGCAGCCTGACAGCACCAGGGACGCAGGTTTGATTCCACCCTCAGGCAACTGTCTATGTGGAGTGTGCACATTCTCCCTGAGTCTGCGTGTGTTTCCTCTGGGTGCTCTGGCTTCCTCCCACAATCCAAAGATGTGCAGGCTAGGTGGATTATTGATGGAAAATGTAGGGTTACAGAAATGGGGTGAGTATGGGTGGGATTCTCTTTGGAGAGTCAGTGAGTATTTGATTGGCTGAATGGCCTGTTTCCACACTGTAGGGATTCTATGATAATATATTGCTCTGCACTTATTCATGTTGTTAGAAGGTATCATCGGCAGTTTCTGAAGGTTAAATATAATAATGATTTGTTGAAGCAAACATCTCTCAAATGCTTTAGCAAATTGTAGTAGGTGCAAGCCTCCAAGAAGAAAGGGCGTAATTAACTCTCCAATCTCCAACGCCCGAGCAAATCTTGTTCTGGGTGACTGGATGTGTCTGCTACCCACAAATGGAACATTGAGTCAGAAACAGGCTAAGGCTTTCATCAATGATCTAAGTCTAGGTAATGTGATATCACCTTGCCCAGAATAGAACAGTGCATGTCACTCACACTGCTAAGCAAGTTCAGAGGAGGTTTGAGGATATTTAAAACCAATCTGTGATAACTCTAGAGCTGAAACTGGAAGACTGTATAAGATGCAACATCTGGTTTACACTTTGACTGATTCTACTCTCTTGCAAAGTCACAGGAATAATATCAGGAGAGATGTATTTAGCTCAAAATGATACATTAATATAACCCTTACACTTTCAGTGGATGACATGACTGTTTTGAATACAAATTTGAGTTCTTTCAATATTACGTTACATGAGTACAATATGTGGTGGATGTAACATATTTACAAGGAACTTGTGGACTTGGAATAACATTTTGCCACGCTCCCAACAATAAGTACTCACTTCCAACCGGGGTCACTTGCAGTCAACTTAATACAGATTTCTCTGATGTAAATGTCATAGCTCACAGAAAGATAACAACAGGCAAGGTGGCTATTTGGCACATCATGTCTGTACCAGCTCTCTATATGAGGAAATCTGTAAGTCACGGTGGCACGGTGGCTCAGTGGTTAGCACCGCAGCCTCTCAACACCAGGGACCCGGCTTTGATCCCAGCCTCGGGCAACTGTCTGTGTGGAGTTTGCACATTCTCCATGTGTCTGTGCAGGTTTGCTCTGGTTTCCTCCTACAGTCCAAAGCTGTGCAGGCTAGGTGGATTGGCCATGCTAAATTGCCTGTAGTGTTCAGGGGTGTGTGGGTTTTAGGGGGGTAGGTCTGGGTGGAATGCTCCAAAGGGCAGAGTGGACTTGTTGGGCCAAAGGGCCTGTTTCCACACTGTAGGAAATCCAATCTAAGTCCATTCTGCTGTGTTTTACCTGTCAGCCTGTCAATTTTTACATCTATGAATGGTCTCAGTGCCTTTCTTCCAGAATCCTGTGCAAATTGAAACATTATTTTTTGAAAATGCCTGTTGGTCATGATTAAATGGGCATCACTGTCATGAACTGGTAGCAATACCCCGCTCTGTCACTATAATTGAGACAGCAACGTCTGTTAAAGCAGAGAAACTTCATACAAATGTGTTAAGTGTCAACATGAGATAATGTCTGTCCCCTTCAATTTTTAAATAATTGTATAAAAGCATTAATAATAACACCACAACAAAAAATTACTCTGATAATTCACATTTAGACCTGACTGAGAATAAGTTAAGATCTCCTTGTTAGTTGTATGCAATCTTATAAAAGCAACTTAAGGGATCTGCAAATAGAATCATAGAATCCCTACAGTGTGGAAACAGGCCCTTCGACCCAACAAGTCCACACTGACCTACAGAGCATCCTATCCAGACCCACCCAGCTATAACCCACCTAATGTACACATCCACTACAGGCAATTTGGCATGGCCAATCTACGTAACCTGCACATCTTTGAATTGTGGGAGGAAACCGGAGCACCTAGAGGAAACCCAATAGTTTTGAATGGAAAAGCGATTGTGCAATAACAGCACATTAATCTGTAATCACATGCATGGCATTGCATTTTGGATGATTAAACTCCAAGATATTGCAACTGATTATCAAAACTCTTGTTTCACACCAGACTATCTGCCTCAACTGATGATGGAATTGATCTGGATTTCAATCTACTCCTTTAGCCCGTAAATTGGCATTGACATTTACATGCTGCAACAATCATTACCAAAGAAGCCTAAGGTTAACTTAGTAATTAACACTGCATTATAGTCAAAGGAATAAACTTCATCAATGACATTCTTGTCTGATTGCCTGGAAAGCTATGCCACACTTTTGTTTTAGTAGGTTTTGCCCCATACCCTTGCAGTGCATAGAATCATAGAGTCCCTACAGTGTGGAAGCAGGCCATTTGGTCCATCGAGTCAACACCAACCCTCCAGAGAGCATCCTATATAGAACCACTCCTGACCATATCCCTGTAACCCTGCATTTCCCACGGCTAATCCACCCAGTCTGCACATCCCTGGACACTATGGGCAATTTTACATGGCCAATCCACCCTAGCCTGCATATTTTTGAACTGTGGGAGGAAACCAGAGCACTCGGAGGACTCGTTGTGCAGGCCATTCGGCCCATTGCTGGTTTTCCCTCACTTTGTCAGATGTGGAATTTCTTTCCATCCCGATGACAGCTTTTCCAATCGGTCCCCAGATTCTCGGATCTGGATGAACCACCTGCCATACCGCTGTCTGCCTGTATCACTGTTTCATCCAGGCTCTAGCCAATCAAAAAGAATCATGAAGACAATTGGGATTACCGTTTCATCAATAGGGTCTCCAGTCATGGGTGCATAGATAACCCGATAACCCCGGACTCGACCAATGGCAGGATCCCACTTCACTGTCAGGCTGTGAGATGTGGCATTGTACACTTGGAGGTTACGAGGGGGAGCAAGAGTAGCTGAAGAGTAAATAAACATCATTAGCGTAAATGCCATTTCCTCCCTCTTAAAAAAGGATAAAAGAATCTGACAGCGTTAGCATCTTTCACAAACTTAAGACATTACACTCCACAGCCTACTGAAGTGAAGTCAATGTAAGAAATGTAGCAGCCAATTTACACAAAGGAAAAATCCCTGAGTCTTTTTTTGAAATAATATCATGTTTTTTTTCCATTCAATTGATGGTTAAGTTAGGCTTTAGCACAAGGTCTAATGGAAAGGTGTAATCTTAGACAGTGTAGCATTGGGCAGTGGGAACATCAGCCCGAATGATGAGCTTGAGGATGGAAATTTCCAATTCTTGGCCAAGCACACTAGCTGTGCAATAAAGCGGCCTCTTAATTGCAATAACATGCCTCGGGCTCACCTTTTCAGCACATCCTCTGTTGTAACACATATGCATCTGTGTCTCTCTCTCCAGGCACCTGTACAGAATCTCTCCAAGCAACCGATGCCAATATCAATGCCAGATTTAGAGTAGCTATTGTATGCAGCAGCCTTACTCACTAACAACAGTGCTCCAGCTGTCAAAACGCATTCCACATCAGACTTGCTAAGTCAACAGATGGATTTCCCAAGTTGGTTTTGAATATTAGATCATTACATCCTCCTCCGTCATCCACAATTACACGTTATATTTTACAAAATGCTTTAGCAAGGCAGTCGATAGGTAATTTGCATGTTCATGGGAAAATACCGGGCATTCGCTTATTATTGAATTCCTGAAGAACTCTGCTGCAGTTCTGTTGCAGTGGCAAAAAGGTGGAGATCATTTGCCCCATCAAGCCTGTTCTGTAATTTTGCTAGTTTGTTTGGGTTTTATGGTCATCAAATACTTGAAAGGGAGAATATTTTCAGCATCATAAGGAAAAACAAAACAGGGACAGGAAATGTGGATAACTCATTAAAAGAGCTGACCCAGGCAATGGTCAGGTGAATGGCTTCTTCCTGTACTGCAAGACTGATGATTTTATTTAATTCAGATAACAGTTACGTCATGGATCATACATTTACGAATGAAGGAAAAACATATTGCTAACAATATTGTTTTGCATAAAGGCAGTCTTCCATTTGTACGACCATTCACAATAATTCTTGCTCAGTATTTTTACCCATTATATTGAGGATATCGTGAGCCCCAGGAGGGATCTGAGCCTATAGCAGGCAAGGATCAAAGAGAGAAATTGCAACTGTTTTGGTATCTTCTCACTGCTCCCTTGGAGGACTGTATAAAGCATCAGAAGGAGGCAAAGACTGGGTACCAATCTGGCAAGTTGAAATGTCACTGGTTCCTCTGTGGCTCTGAGGATCTTTCTCCCAGCCTGGGGAGTTTAGTCCTACCAGAACCTAGAGGAGGAGGCAGTGCACTCATTCAGCCCATGGACGTAAAAGATCATTTGGAATTCTGAGTAATAATTTCAGGGTACAGGCACTTGGAATGTCTGGAACTGTGTTCATTTAAACTCTGAGGCAGGAGCATTCCTGCAAGAAAGCTCCTTACAGATCCAGGGATATACAATGTAGTCTGATACTCTGACTCACATTTTCTACAAGCAGAGGTTTACCACTGAGAATGACAGAAACTGAACACTTACATGGTGTAGTCGGAATCATCTTGGGCACTAAAAAAATTAAAAGATGACATCTGTTAATATCAGGTGTTCTCTTTAAATTACAGCAAAAAATCTGGTTGACATTCAGAATTGGCTAAATTCTCAAGTTTATAGGCGAAGTGAATGAAGTTCTGAAGAAAGGTCACTGGATCTGAAACATTGACTCTGCTTTCCCTCCACAGATGCTGCCAGACCTGCTGAGTTTTTTTCCAGAAATGTCTGTTTGTGTTTCAGATTCCCAGCATCTGCAGTTCTTTATTTCTTTTATATACTGTGCATCACTAGACCATGAAGAGTATGAGACAATAAGGTTCAATTTCTTCAAATTATTAAAACCAATTTCCTTTCCAGTCACCTCATTTGCTTGTATTAAAATGCACAGTCTGACATTGTTTAAAGTTCCATAAAAGCAAACATCAAGAGTGTTTCACTAAATGGTGAGCGATCTGATAACAACCAGTAAAGTTAACCTGGCGCAGTTTACATTAAATGCATCAGAAAAATATCAATTGATTGTTGCATTATTCCAAGATAGAGAGACAATACAACTGAATCCCATATTTTCTCCGCAAGGAGGAGGTAACAAGTTTGATGGTGGGGGGTATTGGTTCTTTGTATTCAGAGATGGGTTATACTTCTAGGAGGAATAGATTACTGAAGGGTTGGGTCTCTAAACACTCCCTGACCACCACCACAACGTCCCCCTACAACCACACATCAACGAATACCAGTCACGGTTGGACATAGAGCAGTTTTTCCGCCGTCTTCGCCTCCATGCCTACTTATCTAACTGGGAGCCTAACCCTCCCTCCACTGACCCCTTCACCCTCTTCCAACACAAGTCCTCCTCCTGGACACCACCCCCAGGCCTCCTACCCTCCCTCGACCTCTTCATCTCCAACTGCCGTCGAGACATTAACCGCCTCAACCTCTCCACCCCTCTCACTCACTCCAACCTCTCCCCCGCAGAACGGGCAGCCCTCCGCTCCCTCCGCTCCAACCCCAACCTCACCATCAAACCCGCAGACAAGGGTGGCGCAGTGGTGGTATGGCGCACTGACCTCTACATCGCCGAGGCCAGACGCCAACTCTCCGACACCACCTCCTACCGCCTCCTCGATCATGACCCCACACCCGAGCACCAAACCATCATCTCCAACACCATTCACGACCTCATCACCACAGGGGACCTCCCACCCACAGCCTCCAACCTCATTGTTCCCCAACCCCGCACGGCCCGTTTCTATCTCCTTCCCAAAATCCACAAACCTGCCTGCCCTGGTCGACCCATCGTCTCAGCCTGCTCCTACCCCACCAAACTCATCTCCACCTATCTGGACTCCATTTTCTCCCCTTTGGTCCAGGAACTCCCCACCTACGTCCGTGACACCACCCACGCCCTACACCTCCTCCAGGACTTCCAATTCCCTGGCCCCCAACACCTCATATTCACCATGGATGTCCAGTCCCTGTACACCTGCATTCCGCATGCAGATGGCCTCAAGGCCCTCCGCTTCTTCCTGTCCCGCAGGCCCGACCAGGCCCCCTCCACCGACACTCTCATCCGCCTAGCTGAACTCGTCCTCACACTCAACAACTTCTCTTTTGACTCCTCCCACTTCCTAAAGACTAAGGGGGTGGCCATGGGCACCCGCATGGGCCCCAACTATGCCTGCCTCTTTGTAGGTTACGTGGAACAGTCCCTCTTCCGCACCTACACAGGCCCCAAACCCCACCTCTTCCTCCGGTACATTGATGACTGTATCGGCGCCGCCTCTTGCTCCCCAGAGGAGCTCGAACAGTTCATCCACTTCACCAACACCTTCCACCCCAACCTTCAGTTCACCTGGGCCATCTCCAGCACATCCCTCACCTTCCTGGGCCTCTCAATCTCCATCTCAGGCAACCAGCTTGTAACTGATGTCCATTTCAAGCCCACCGACTCCCACAGCTACCTAGAATACACCTCCTCCCACCCACCCTCCTGCAAAAATTCCATCCCCTATTCCCAATTCCTCCGCCTCCGCTGCATCTGCTCCCACGATAAGACATTCCACTCCCGCACATCCCAGATGTCCAAGTTCTTTAAGGACCGCAACTTTCCCCCCACAGTGATCGAGAATGCCCTTGACCGCGTCTCCCGTATTTCCCGCAACACATCCCTCACACCCCGTCCCTGCCACAACTGCCCCAAGAGGATCCCCCTCGTTCTCACACACCACCCTACCAACCTCCAGATACAACGCATTATCCTCCGACACTTCCGCCATTTACAATCCGACCCCACCACCCAAGACATTTTTCCATCCCCTCCCCTGTCAGCTTTCCGGAGAGACCACTCTCTCCGTGACTCCCTTGTTCGCTCCACACTGCCCTCCAACCCCACAACACCCGGCACCTTCCCTTGCAACCGCAGGAAATGCTACACTTGTCCCCACACCTCCTCCCTCACCCCCATCCCAGGCCCCAAGATGACATTCCACATTAAGCAGAGGTTCACCTGCACATCTGCCAATGTGGTATACTGCATCCACTGTACCCGGTGCGGCTTCCTCTACATTGGGGAAACCAAGCGGAGGCTTGGGAACCGCTTTGCAGAACACCTCCGCTCAGTTCGCAACAAACAACTGCACCTCCCAGTCGCAAACCATTTCCACTCCCCCTCCCATTCTCTTGATGACATGTCCATCATGGGCCTCCTGCAGTGCCACAATGATGCCACCCGAAGGTTGCAGGAACAGCAACTCATATTCCGCCTGGGAACCCTGCAGCCATATGGTATCAATGTGGACTTCACCAGTTTCAAAATCTCCCCTTCCCCTACTGCATCCCTAAACCAGCCCAGTTCGTCCCCTCCCCCCACTGCACCACACAACCAGCCCAGCTCTCCCCCCCCACCCACTGCATCCCAAAACCAGTCCAACCTGTCTCTGCCTCCCTAACCGGTTCTTCCTCTCACCCATCCCTTCCTCCCACCCCAAGCCGTACCCCCAGCTACCTACTAACCTCATCCCACCTCCTTGACCTGTCCGTCTTCCCTGGACTGACCTATCCCCTCCCCACGTATACTCTCTCCACCTATCTTCTTTACTCTCCATCTTCGGTCCGCCTCCCCCTCTCTCCCTATTTATTCCAGTTCCCTCTCCCCATCTCCCTCTCTGATGAAGGGTCTAGGCCCGAAACGTCAGCTTTTGTGCTCCTGAGATGCTGCTTGGCCTGCTGTGTTCATCCAGCCTCACATTTTATTATCTTGGAATTCTCCAGCATCTGCAGTTCCCATTATCTCTTTCTCCACCACCATCAAGTGCTTGTTTCTAAGCCAAAACAGCATAAGCAGGGATAGGGAGAAAGGGAAAAGACTGATGGAGATGTATTTGTGCTAAAGACTTACATGTACGTTGGGAGCCAAAGAGATCTTCACTTTCCATCTCATCTGGGTAGATGGCAGAAAGGGAGACATCATATGAGGTGTCAGGATTCAGGTTGTCTAAAACTTGGCTGTTCTCCTCCCCATTTGTAATCATCTAGACGGAACAAGCATTAGCACTTAGGTCAACAGGGTGTCAGAGCCAGGAACCAATTTTCTTTCTGAAAACTCATTTTTCTATTAAAATGGGAAGTTTGAACTTGATTTCATCCAGGGAACTAAAGCAATCATAACCTGAAATTTAATAACTTCTGACTGCAGCCACGGTCCCAAGTGTCATCTGGGATATCTCTGAAGAAAAGCTAATCGAAAGGAACAATTTGAAATGAGTGAATAAATCCTCTGATGTAGTATATCCAACTAAGCCCAACATCTCAATATTAGATACACAATGTTCAAGATCAGTTTCTATAGCAATAATATGTATGTACAGATAAAAAAAAAGCTCATGATTTTTGTTACAAGTGATTGAAAGAACTCTTCCCATTGTGATGGAGGGTGTGACGTATATCAATTTTAATATCATTTATTTTTAAGTTTGATTTTTAAATTAGTGAGATACGAGTTTTTCAGTGTGTCTGAAGTATTTTTGTTGCCATAATGTTTTCTTTGAAAACAAAGTGACTGTGAAATAGCTTTTGGAAAAAATGGGCTTTTGTGTAAATTTGAAGAGTTTGCAACTAAGTAAGATGAACAATGGTGCATCATGGTCTCTGTAAGAAATTTCTGAATGTGCGTTTCCTTTTAAGTCTAGGGGAAAGACCAATAACTTGAAATTAAGGGGTTTTCTCAGTTTCATTCTTGACGAGTTCTGCAGAAGTCCTTGAATGAAGATAATTCTCCCCACACATCAGCCAGTTCATCCAGAGAGCTGAAAATTCAGCATGTACGAAAGGACCAAACTAATCCCTTCCTGGCACAGCTAGGATGTGGAGGTGTCAGTGTTGGACTGGGTGCACAAAATCAGAAGTCACGCGGCACCAGGTTATAGTCCAATAGGTTTATTTGAAATCACTAACTTTCGGAGCGCAGCTCTTCTGATTTCACCTGATGAAGGGGCTGCTCTACAAAAGCTTGTGATTCCAAAGAAGCCTGCTGGACTATAACCTGGTGTCACATGGCTCCTGACTTGGTACAGCTAGGGGTAGGGGTTTATTACATCCCTTCCCATCCCCATCTTATCTGAAAGCTGTTCACACACATGGGTTTTGAGGTTGAAGATAGGAGCAAATGTAATTGTAATTGCCATCACAGTTAAGCAGCCCCTTGGCACTCCCTGTCACGATATACAAGAAACAGTGGAGACGGATTCACTGAACTGAAATTGAGCAGGATATGAAATTCCTCCTCTGTGGATGACAATAAGCAAAGGAACATCAATGCTGTACAGCAGGAACATTTCCACACATCTACAGATATGCCCATCTGCAATTTGCTGCATATGTACGTATTAAAGAGGAAATCAAAATGATAACAGAAGCAGAAAGCACTAGTCTCCTCACCTCTTTTCTTTCTCCTCCTCCAGATGGAACCCAGGTGAGTCTGTAAAGGGCAACATCTCTTGCTCCATGATCCCAGTGGACACGGAAACGCTTCTGCCCTATGTCCGTGAAGCGTAGGTTTGTTGGAGCTGGGACAACCACTATAGTGAAAGAAAACAGAAGCTGTCAGACCTGTAATGTACATGACCTGTGTAGTGATAATGGGATCATGGCTCGGTATAAATAGTCAGGAGGGAAGGATAGAGGAAAACGATTGATATAGTGTCATTGTTAGCTGATGTTCTAACACCAATGGCTTGCATTTATATAGTTCCTTTAATGTAGTAAACATGATTCACAGGAGCACAGGCAGTTTTTAAAAAAATGAATTGACAACTCGCCAAAGAATGAGATTTTTCCTCAACTGTTCACAGCTTCATAAAAGAGGCAAATGCTAAGAAGTGTCTCAGTTTCATTCTGGAGGAGTGTCCCATCAGAGAAGACATTAGCAAGGTTTAGGACAAACGACATATGCAAAATCACAGTAAGCAAATCTACATTGCAATGAGCTGATACAGTAAGTAGATCTCTTCAGGTCACTATTTTCAAAACACACAAACATTTGACCAGGATTATTTGGATTCTGTTGTATTTAATAATCAGGACTAGCTCTCTCCCAGCACAGTAAAGTCTTAAATACATAGTTTTTGCTCAGTGCTAATATATGATATCCAATTAAGTTCTGTGTTTCGTCTCTTGCTTTGCATTTTTTTCAGTGCCTTGCAAGTCATTTTGGGATAGATTCTGGTTTTTATCCTACCCTGTGATCTCTAACAGTATTGAAGTTTATATCACTACGCATCTGAACCAGTGCCAAAGTGGTAAATTGACATCTTTATTAATTTCAGAGCCCTACAGGGATAGACACAGGATGTCGCAGTCATACTTCCAGCCTAGAAAGCATTGCTCAGAATATTGTGAAATATTCTCAACTTGCCAGGATGAGTGCAGCTCCAACACTGAAGAATGTTTACACAATCCAGGAAAAGGCCGTCGACTTGATCAGCACCTCAACTACTAAGACTCACTCCCTTTGACACCCATGCACAGCGACAGATGCGTGTACCTTCTACAAGATTTACTGCAACAACTCGCCAGGATTCCTCTGGCAGTACTTCCCAAACTCATGACAAGGACACGGGCAGCAGAGGCACACGTACACCACTCCTCAAAGACACACGCTATCCTGACTTAGAACTTATTGGTGATATGAACTGCATAGAACTACATTGCTGCTCCTTCACCATCATTCCCTCGTAATAGCACTGAGCCTAAGTACTCTGAGGACTGCAGCAGTTCAAGAAGGTGGCTCACAGTTGTCATTTCCAAGGCAATAAGAGATAAGCAACAAATACTGGCATTGGTAGTATCATACGTCTCATGAATGAATAGAATTTCATCTCACTGTTGGGAAATCTGAGGAATGTGATGAGAAGGAAACTGTATCTTATGAAAATAATGTTGTTTCCAGTTTCTGCCAAACTATGCCCACTTCAACATAACGGTTGTTTGCATTAGGTAAATGGAACATTCAGCCACTAGAGAGAAACTTCAGTTAGTTCTTAACCATTCCTTGTTCAAGTATGCAATGGATGCAGATGAGAACTTCCCACCAAGCATTTTACCGGCTGAACAAGCCGATGCTATGGAAAGTAGGTGTGGGCATCTTGTTCCCAGGCTGCAGAGACAGTGAGAGTCTCCTTGTCACCTCTGTTAGGGTATTCCCACCACTATTCGGGCATTAAACTATATCAATAACCTTGGGGAATGCTGGTCAATCAGACCTATTGAGACTATTACAGCCATCACTGGGGCTTGGGCTATACCTGAGTGAAGAAGTGGGATCATGGCTGGAGGTCATGGGTGATGAGTGGGCTGGCAGCAGGCGGCTTCCTACTTTCTGATATCTGTTCCTTCAATTAGGCACTTCCAATCTAAAGTGACTTTGAGCAACAGAACTGCCTCACCCTCCCCAACCACTGTCGTCCACCTCAACTACACACCCTCCGCTTCCCACAAGGAGAGCCTACATGCAACTTCACATGTGCAAAGCTTTAAAAGTCACCTGAGGAACAACATTTTCACACACAGGATTGTCCATGGATGGAATGCCTGCCAGAGGAAGTGGTGGAGGCTGGTACAAGTACAACATTTAAAAGGCATCTGGAAGGGTATGTGAATGGGAAGGGTTTAGAGGGATATGGGCCAGATGCTGGCAAATGGGAAAGGATTAATTTAGGATACCTGGTCAGTATGGACGAGTTGGGCCGAAGGTTCTGTTTCCATGTTGTACATTCCCTTGACTCTATGTTTATTCAAGGAGTTTCCAATGTGGGAAATCTCTAACATCTTTGGGTTTGAACCTGCCAGGAGCATGGTGAGGCCCCGTAGCAGATATTAAATACCCAGTTGAAATTCTCAGTTGGTATTGGGTGGGTAGCCATCCAAGGAGCCTCTGCAGCAGACTCCCCAGCCAGTTAAATATCACCCCCTCACCCAATCCATCATGGTGAATGGCACCAAATTTCACCCAGTGAGACTAACTTCTTCCAAGGAATTAGTATCCAAAAGGGACTAGGTCACTTTTAGGGGAGACATATGTTTGGGGAAAATAAAATGTTTTCTGGGGCACTGGATAATTGCTTTTTAATGGGGGATTTGTGGGGTGGCCACTGTGGTTGGAGTTAGATTTCAGTGACTTATTGACCGGGATGCCCAGGGAAAAATGGAAATTGGATATTTATTCGAATAGGAAATACAAGAAGGGGCACAGAGAAAGGTCTAAAGAGTGGGATTAGCTGAGTTACTCAGATAAAGAACAACCCACAGATATGATGAGCTAAATGGCATCTTTCTGTGCTGTAACAATGTTAGAGTTCTCAGTATTTCGCTAATTCCCATTTGAAAGCTACCATTAAACTTGCTTTGGCCAACTATTCAGGCAGCACATTCCAGGCCAATAACAACACACTGGGTTTAAAAAAATCCTTCTCTTTTCTACTTTTATTGCTAACCATCTAAAATCTGTTGTCCATTGATTATCGATGACACAGCCAGTGGAAACCATCTGCCCTCCTTTATTACATTAAAGTGCTTCATGATTTTGAGAACGCCCATTCGATCTCCTCCTGAACTTCCCTGCTCGAAGATGAGCAATAAAAACTGTTCTTATTTCTCAGTGAGACTGAAGTTGTGAGATTTGTTACGGGCTCAATGGAAGCCCTCAATACTTGGACTGAAGAATCTCACTTACGTGTGTTTTCTCTCCCAATCAGGGGAGCTGAGGGACCTTGGTCATGCACTGCAGTAACTGCAACCTTATACTCTGACTGTGACGCAAGGCCTGACAGTGGCACTGAGTTCTCATTGCCGGGGATTTCCACCTGTCGGGTGAAAGAAAAGATAACGGTTACACTTGTTCGGGTAAGAGAGTAAATTTGTAGCAAAATACAATGTAAAGATCAAAAACAAACAACGGAAGAAGTCTATTGAGAGCAAATTACTGCAGGTGCTGGAATCTGTACTGAAAATAGCAACTGCTGAGGATCACAGCGGGAGCTTAGTTCTCTTTCTCCATCAAACTCACCCGAGAATTGTGTAAGAAAGTTCTAAGAAGCTTCTTGTCATGTCTGGGTTACTTAATGACAAGTTTCAAATACTGTACAATCTGGATTAATAGATATGCTTTTCCTTGGTTTGACTTAAGACTAAGTTCACTTTGTCTTGCTAGTGTTATGTCTTAAACAACCTGTTATTCCCCCTCCACCCCCTCACCCCCTCACCCATCCTAATCATGGTTCTCTTTAATTTTGAGTCTTTCTTTTTCCAGCTTGTGGTTTGCATCACCACTCCCCTCTGACCTAGCCTAGCAACACTCTCAGCTGTATCAGACTGGCACTGGCAAATTAAAATTAAAGTCACTACCAGTCCCACTCACTCATTAGAGAGAGACAGCTAGTAGTGGCTTATCCTGAGAGTTACCACACCCCAGGCAGGGGGAGAGGTTGAGAAGGGGGGACCGTCACTGTAACCTCAATCAGCACAGGAATTGAACCCAAACTAATGCTGTCACTCTTCATCACAAACCATCCAGCCAACTGAACTAACTGACTGCCTAACTAGCAATTTACGAAGGCACTCCAACACCACCCTCTCGGGGACGCAAATATGTTGGCCATTTCTATTACTTGATCTCAGAATGTGGTCATCACTGGTAAGATGGGTACTTAGTCCATCCCCTGTTGCCTCTTGAGAGCATCGTGATGGACTTCCTTTAGAAATCATTGTTTGGACATTAGCATAACTCATCTTTATTTAGAGATGCTTTTTGACTCAAATTCAAATTCTCCAGATGCCTGGATGAATAATTCAGAGCATGGGAGGTCAAATCTCTCCATGGAAAGTTTGATAATTTGAATTCTCATTATAAATCTAGAAACATATATGTTGTATTAATAAGAGTGACAATGAAAATGTTAGTTGTTGTAAGAACAAAAGGTCATCAAAACTAGGAAGAGCAGTGGGCCACTTGGCCATTGCGCCTGCCCAGCATTCATTGAGATTCTGGCTGAACTCAATTTTCCAGCCCATAACCTTCGACTCCCTTTGTAGATCAAAAATGGAGTTCGGCTCTGATTACATTCAATGACCCAACCTTCATTCCTCTTTGGCATGCTCGATTTTAAGGATTAATGACCTTCTCTAATGACATATGCATCTTTAATGGAAGACCCATCCCTCCTAGTTCTTGGTTCCCCAACGAGCAAAAATATTGTCTCAGCACCTACCCTGTCAAGGTACTTCAGAAACGTTTCTGTAAAAATCAGATCATCTCTCATTCTTGCAAATTCCAATGATGACAACCCCAGTCTGCTCAACCTTTCCACTTAAAAGAAATCCTTTATCTCAAGAATAAGCCAAGAAAACCTTCTCTGAATTGTTTTTAATGCAAGGATAAGCCAAGAGAACCTTCTCTGAATTATTTTTAATGCAAGGATAAGCCAAGAGAACCTTCTCTGAATTGTTTTTAATGCAAGGATTTCCTTCCTTAAATCTGGAGGCCAAAGCCATATTCAGTACAGTAGGTTCAACTTTATCAATGTCCTGCACAGTTGCAATAATGCCTCTGACTTTCAGCAAACACAGAAATTGCTGGAGAAACTCAGCAGGTCAGAACCAGGGTCACTAGACTTGAAACATTAACTCTTCACACATCTCAGGTGAGGGGAGAGGTTGAGAAGCAGGGACCTTCATTGCAACCTCGGTCACTACAGGAATTGAAACCACACTGTTGGCAAGGGTCTGCATCACAAACCACTCAACCAACTGAGTTAATTGACTGTCAAGAAGGCACAACAAAGCCTCTTCATCTACATGTGGCTCAGGAAATTTGGAATGTCCATAAGGTCCCTCACCAATTTCAACAGATGCACCATTGCAAGCATACTGTCCAGGTCTATAACGACCTGGTGTGACAACTGGTCTGCCCAGGACAATTTTTAAAAATCTGCAGAAGGTTGCGTACATAGCCCAGACCTTCACAGAAGCCAATCTTCCACCCATGGGCTCCATTTACAAGGCTCAATTGTAAGGGGAGTAGATAGGCAGTTCTGTGGTCGAAAACGAGACTCTCGAATGGTATGTTGCCTCGGGTCAGGGATATCTCAGATCGAATGCAGTACATTCTGAAGGGGGCGGATGAACAGCCAGCTGTCATGGTGCATACAGGCACCAATAATATAGGTAATAAATGGGATGAGGTCCTACAAGCAGAATTTAGGGAGTTAGGAGCCAAAGTAAAAAGTAAGACCTCAGAAGTAGTAATCTCAGGATTGCCACCAGTGCCACATGCTAGTCAGAGCAGAAATGAAAGAATAGGCAGGATAGATGAGTTGCTTGAGAGATGGTGCAGGAGGGAGGGGTTCAGTTTTTCGGCTATTGGAGCTGGTTCTGGGGGAGGTGGGACTATTACAAATTGGGTGGTCTACACCTGGGCAGGACTGGAACCAACTTCCTGGGGATGCTTTTGCTAACGCTGTTGGGGAGGGTTTAAACTAATGTGGCGGGGGGGTGGGAACCAAATGAGGAGGTTAGTGGACAGTAAGGAGGTAGTAACTAAAGACTATAAGGAACTAGATAATGAAACCAGTGTGACTAAAGGGAATAGTAGGCAGGGAGCAGATGATGAACGCAAAGGGACAGGTGGTCTGAGGTGCATTTGTTTAATGCAAGAAGTGTGGTAATTAAGGCAGATGAACTTAGGGCTTGGATTAGTACCTGAGTATGATGTTATGGCTTTTACTGAGACGTGGCTGAGGGAAGGGCAAGATTGGCAACTAAATGTCCCAGGATATAGATGTTTCAGGCAGGATAGAGAGGGAGGTAAAAGGGGTGGAGGAGTTGCATTTCTGGTCAAAGAGGATATCACAGCTGTACTGAAGGAGGGCACAATGGAGGACTCGAGCAGTGAGGCAATACGGGCAGAGCACAGAAATAGGAAGGGTGCAGTAACAATGTTGGGGCTGTACAACAGGCCTCCCAACAGCTAGCGTGAGATAGGGGCACAAATATGTAGACAGATTATAGAAAGATGTAGAAGCAACGGGATGGTGGTGATGGGAGATTTTAATTTTCCCAACATTGACTGGGATTCACTTAGTATTAGGGGTTTAGATGGAGTAGAATTTATAAGGAGCATCCAGGAGGGTTTTCTAGAGGAGTATGTAAATAATCCAACTTAGGAAGCAGCCATACTGGGCCTGGTGTTGAGGAATGAGCCCGGCCAGGGGGTTGAAGTTTCAGTAGGGGATTACTTTGGGAATAGTGATCACAACTCCATAACTTTTAGAAGACTCATGGGCAAAGACGAAAGTGGTCCTAAAGGAAGAGTGTTGAATTGGGAGAAGGCCAGCAATAGCAAAATTCAGCAGGAGCTGGGGAATGTGAATTGGGAGCAGCTGTTTGAGGGTAAATTCACATTTGAAATGTGGGAGGCTTTTAAAGAGAGGTTGATTAGAGTGCAGGACAGACATGTCCCTGTGAAACTGAGGGATGGAAAGGGCAAGATTAGGGAACCATGGATGACAGGTGAAATTGTGAGGTTAGCAAAGAGGAAAAAGGAAGCATACATAAGGTCTAGGCGACTGAAGACGGATGAAGCTTTGGAAGAATACGGGGAAAGTAGGACCAATCTGAAATGAAGAATTAAGAGGGATAAAAGGGGTCTTAAAATATCTTTAGCAAACAGGGTAAAGGAAAATTCCAAAGTCTTTTATTCATACATAAGGAGTAAAAGGGTAACTTGAGAAAGGATTGTCCCATGCAAGAACAAAGGAGGGAAGTTATGCGAGGAGTCAAGAAAATGAGTGAGATTCTTAATGAGTATTTTGAGTCGGTATTCGCTGAGGAGAGGGACATGGCGGATGTTGAGGTTAGGGATAGATGTTTGATTACTCCAGGTGAAGTCAGCATAAGGAGGGGGAAGTGTGTTGGGTATTCTAAAAGGCATTAGAGTTTACAAGTCCCCAGGTCCAGATGGGGTCTATCCCAGGTACTGGAAGACTGGAGAATTGCTAATGTTGTCCCCTTGTTTAAGAGGGGTAGCTGCTGGAGGAGATACTGAGGGATAGGATTTATTTACAATTGAAGAAAATGGGCTTATTAGAGATAGGCAGCATGGTTTTGTGCAGGGAAGGTCATGTCTTACCAACTTGACAGAATTTGAGGAAGTGACAAAGTTGACAGATGGGGGAAGGGTTGTAGATGTCATATACATGGGCTTCAGTATGGCGTTTGACAAGGTTTCCCATGGTAGGCTAATGGAGAAAGTGAAGTCGCATAGGGTCCAGAGTATACTAGCTAGATGGATAGAGAACTGGCTAGGCAACAGGAGACAGAGAGTAGTAGTGGAAGGGAGTTTCTCAAAATGGAGAACAGTGAACGTTGGTGTTCTACAGGGATCCGTGTTGGGACCGCTGTTGTTTGTGATATATGTAAATGATCTGGAGGAAAGTACAGATGGTCTGATTAGCAAGTTTGCAGATGACACTAAGATTGGTGGAGTAGCAGATAGTGAAGAGAACTGTCGGAGAATGCAGCAGAATATAGATAGATTAGAGAGTTGGGCGGAGAAATGGCAGATGGATTTCATTCCAGGCAAATGTGAGGTGATGCATTTTGGAAGATCAAATTCAAAAGGGAACTATACGGTAAATGGAAAAGCCCTGGGGAAAACTGATACACAGAGAGATCTGGGTATTCACGTCCATTGTACCCTGAAGGTGGCAACGTAGTTCGATAGAATGGTCAAGAAGGCGTATGGCATGCTTTCATTCATCAGACAGGGTATTGAGTACAAGAGTTGCAGGTCATGCTATAGTTGTATCAGACTTTAGTTCAACCACATTTGGAATACTGCGTACAGTTTTGGTCGCCACATTACCAAAAGGATGTGGCTGCTTTAGAGAGGGTGCAGAGGAGGTTCACCAGGATGTTGCCTGGTATGGAGGGTGCTAGCTATGAAGAGAGGTTGAGTAGATTAGGATTATTTACATTAGAAAGATGGAGGTTGAGGGAGGACTTGATTGAGGTCTGGAAAATCATGAGAAGTATAGACAGGATGGATAGCAAGAAGCTTTTTCCCAGAGTGGGGGGCTTAATTACGAGGGGTCACGATTTCAAGGTGAGAGGGGAAAAGTTTAAGGGAGATATGCGTGGAAAGTTCTTTATGCAGGGGGTGGTGGGTGCCTGGAATGCATTGCCAGTGAAGGTGGTAGAGGCAGGCACGATATCATCATTTAAGATGTATCTCGACAGATACATGAATGGGCAGGGAGCAGAGGGATACAGATCCTTAGAAAATAGGCGACAGATTTTGGTCGAGGATCCGGATCAGCACAGGTTTGGAGGGCTGAATGGCCTGTTCCTGTGCTGTAATTTTCTTTGTTCCTTGTTCTTGGCTTGCTGCCATGGAAAGGCTGCCAACATCATCAAAGACTCCTCGTTCCCTGACAATGATCTCCTACAACCTCTTCCGTCAGGCACGAGATACAGAAACCTGAAAACATGGACCAGCCAATTCAAAAACAGCTTCTTCCTGGCTATTATTCATTTGATGAATGGACTCACTAGCCTCAAATATTGCTGATCTTGTTAACATCGATCTTGCCTAGCGCACACCCTGTGCAATGTAACCTGTTTGCCTCTAAGTCTTTTTGATCTGTAGAATCTTGTTTACTGTGATCTGCCTGTACTGCTTGTAAGCAAAGCTTTTCACTGTGCTTAGGCAGTCATGGCAATAAATCAATCAAACAATCTCTCTTCACAGATGTTGCTAGACTTGTTGCATTTCTCCAGCAATTTCTGGCTTCTGCTTGCTTCTGATCTGCAGCATCCAAGCAGTTCTTTGAGTTATTTTTTATTACTGGCTACATTTAACCTGCTACACCTACTTCACCACTGATCTGAGTATTCCCACCGACTCCAATAACTCTTCATCCCCTAATTTAAGATTCTTTAAATCTTTTTCTTTAAAAGAAAGTGGGCAACAAATGTAGAAAGAATTTTTTTAAAAATTCATATAACTCTGCAAGCAAACATGTCACTTCACCTCTTTGACATTCTCGTCGCCCACTCCATTGTATCTGATCACATATTTAAGCACTCTGCCTGGTGCATGATCCCAATGGACCCGCATCTTACTGTGCGTAACATCGGAAAACCGGATATTGCGGGGTCCAGCCAGTGGCACTGTGGAGAAAGAAATGAAACAGAGCTCAGCAGAGAAAAATAGGTGACAAAATACCATGAAGCAAGTCAAAATAAAATCAGATACTGAGTTTTGACATGACTCACTGTGGCTACATTATGTGGGAGGCAATCGGGAATGGGGGGCCGATGGCGTTATGGCATTATCACTGAACTGTCAATCCAGAGACCCAGATAACATTCTGGGAACCTGGGTTCAAATCCCACCATGGCAGAAGGTGGAATTTGAATCCCATAAAATATCTGGAATTAAGAATCTAAGGATGAATCCATTGTTGATTCCTCGAGAAAAACCCACCTGGTTCACTAATGTCCTTTAGGGAAGGAAGTTGACATCCTTACCTGGTCTGGCCTACATGTGATTCCAAACCTAGCAATGTAGTTGACTCTGAACTGCCTTCTGGGCAATAAATGCTGCCTGGCCAGTGAAACTATCATTTCATTATTAAATATTTTCAAAAAGTGGCTCCGTTAAGAACAAGTTTAAGTTCCTCTGAGCACGTCTAATTTTTCATATTGGCATTAAACCCACTCCACAGTGATTTTTCACAGACCAAAATGCCTCTCAAAGAACTAGAATTTGTTTTCAATTTTTCACGGAGAAATCAAAAATTTACTACGAAGAAAACAAGGAATTCCAAAGGAAATGAAGTTTTCAAGCATTAATTAGAACCGTTCTGGGATTTGCACCAGAACACACTGTTCAACTCATGTGATAGCCACCATGCGATTGTCAAGAGAATCAAGGGTTCAGGGGAGAAAGAGGGAGAATGGAATTGAAAAACTTATGAGCCATGATTGAATGGTGGAGCAGGCTCGACGGGTTGAATGGCCAAAGTTCTGCTCCTGTGTCTTATGGCCTTGTGATAAAGGTCAATGCTACATTTGTGTTCTCATTACTTTTCATAGATTATACATGGTTTATAGCATAGAATTAGATTATCTGACTCAACCAGGCCATGCTCATGTTATGCTTTCCTTGAGACTCCTCCATCATCATTCCCATTTAAATCTATGAGCATTATACTTTGTTGCTTTTTCCCCGTAGTATTGTTGAGTCTATATTGTTTACTTTAAGAACTGCCTGCACTGAGAACATCCACATTAGGAAGTAAGTTTTTTTCTGAATTCACCTACCGATATCTTAGTGACTACCTTATCGTGACGACCTCTAACTAAGCTCTTCCCACAAGAGGAACCATTCCCTCTGTACCCTCACTATCAATGCCTGCCGTAATTTAAAAATCTCTGTTTGGTCACCTTTCAACCTTTTTTCACCCCGAGAAAAGAGACCAACTTGCCAATTGTTTTCTGACACAGATACCTAAACATCTCTGGCATGATCCTTAGAGATATCCTCTGAAAACTCTCCAATTAATCATAGACTCATAGAAACCCCACTGTGCAGAAAAAGACCTTTCGGCCCATCAAGTTTGCACCAAACCTCCAAGGAGGGTCTTACATCCTTCTGTGTTCTTCTACTTCCTTTTTGACAATATGGTGACCAGCACTGCACATAATTCAATGAAATATCTATCTATTCTATCACCCAGATAAACATCAAAGTAAGGTCATTATTCTTAATATTTCTTCCAGTTCTCTATCATACTGTGTGATATCCTCTGTCTATTCCCTTTGGTCCTATTCTCATATCTGGTTTCGATATTTCTTGTATCAGTGCACTTGTCTTTCATGATGCTTCAATAAGGAAACAAATGCCACTGTGCTTCTACAGTTCCAATTCCAAATGGATTTCCTTTCATCCAGAGGGTATAAGGTCTTCAACTTGAGTTCCTTCCACCATAATTTTGCCTGGTCACTTTAACCTAGCCCCTCTCTACCCTTCTGCTTGCACCTGCATGACCTGGAGTGTGAAACTGCTTCACAAAGATGCTGTTCTGCTCAATGAAATGGGTCCTCAAATTTCATATGCCACAAATTCAACTCCCTAAATTTCACCCCTGCCCATGAGCTGTTTTTATTTAAAAACCAAGCTGAAAAGTAGATGCAGAACTGAGTGAAAATCTGCTAGATTTAGCAGCGATGTAATTAAAGTCTCTTACAGGTAGTTTCTTGCACGCTCAATGGATCACTGGGAACATCACCATACAAGGCATGAATTGTAATGGTATATTCAGTGTTGGGAAATAAATTCTCCAGCCTCACATCGGTGTTATCAGGGCCAACTTTCAACTGCAAGAGAAAATATCAATCATTTGTAAATAATATGGATAAAGAATGAAGAGCAGAATTATTAGAAATTCACTTTAAATTACAATGAAATTGATGACAATTTCACACATCAATCCTAGTTTTTCTATCTGACAGACCTTCTATGTGTTCCTTACTATGTGAAGTTGAATATGTCTGCGAGTAATATTGATGCCGCAAACAATGTCATTACAGAACAGATTATCTGCATCTGGAGCTTGCTGCGCAGAAATTGGCTGCTATTTTTCCCCATTTCTATCTTATTCCCACGATTACGGGCCACACTTTGAGTACCCATTTGAACAGGTTTGGAGGAGGGGCAAAGGGCACTTGTTGTTAAATCCGGCCTGCCTGTTTCATACCCACCCAGCCCAGCCAAACACCACATTTACACCAGCAGTCCATGTGCTGTCAAGTGCCCCCTTCAAAAATGGTCAATTGTAGCCCTTCAGCTGGCAAGTAGTTCCCAAAAAAGACTCATTCCACCACCCTTGGGATTTAAGCGGCAACAGGAAAGGTGTCATCAACCCACCATTATGGGTTTGTGCTGAGCTAGAGGAGAGGAGCTCCCTCAAAAATCACCAAGCGTCTTCTCTGAGGTTTTGCTGCCTTCCAACTCCTAACCAGGTGGCTTCTGCCCCTCTGACCTCTCAACTCCTACACCCCAACAGGCATCACAACCATATCCCTCTAACACTGCCAGGTATCTTGCCTGGGCCTGCCAACAGGGCTCCTGGCAGAACCTCCCAATACTTACTAAATCCCAATTCAATGCCACATATCTCTGTCCCAAAGTAATTAAGAAACACAGTAGCTCTCTAAGGTTGTTGACAGGATGAAACCAGTTTGGAGCCAGGCAGTTAATTAAATTCTATTATATTAACGATAACATAACTTTATGCTGAAATGCTCCAGCAAAACTCAGCACAAGATGGAAGAACACCTCCTCATTTTGAGCACGGGAACCCTTGCAACCTTCTGGATTTAACATTGAGTTTAGTAATTTTAGGACTTAAGTACCTTTCATCACACATCACATGGTGTGCTACCACACACAACCCATTGTCAGCCATCAATAGTCCCCATTAGCAGCTATTCATTCCCCTTAGCTGACCTTTACCCACTCCTTTGCCTATCCAACTGTTTATTTCTTTCTCTGGATTCTATCTCTACCGACTGTTTCTCTCTGCCTCCTTCACCTCATCCTCTACATAAAACATCCTTTCCCATAGAGCCATCAGTTCTGAAGAAGGGTCACGGGGCCCAAAATGCCAACTCTGATTTCTCTCCACAGATGCTGACTGACCTGTTGAGCTTTTCCCAGAAATTTTTGTTCTTGTTTCAGATTTCCAGCATCCACAGCTTTTTCTGCGTGTTTTTTTTAAATATTAGGCAGGAGCTGGGGAAAATTCCCCAACACTTTCTTTCAAATAACAAAGTCTTTTGCTAGGGACATAGTTTAACACCTCATTTCAGATTCAGTATTTTCCAACTTCTCGCCTGAATTATATGCTTAAGCCACTGGGGCAGGGACTTGAAACCACAATCTCATCTGACATGTAGCCAATGCTGACAATTCAGGACTGAAGGAGTCCTCCCATAAATTGTTACTCAGCAGTTCTTAGAGTCCAAGACATAAATTACGCAATTATACTGACCAACATTAACTCTGTGGCTGGCCTCCCTATCCCTTTGACAACACTGCCTTTCTCGAGTGAGATTCATGCCAAAGCCAAAGTGGAGCTGAAGTGCTGCTTATGCTCTGCACACGGTCAGACAATGATGTGTTAGGCACTCAGTAAACGCTTCAGAGAAGTTTTGACTGAAGTTTAATGAGCCCACTTGGTATATATATAATTCTGTATTCACAAGCTATGTTACTTAAACAGGGAAATATTTGCAAGTGTTAAAATCTCTTACAAAGAGAGAAACTAAAGATTGTGACTGAGTAATAAAACCGAATGTGATATAAGGCAGATGGCGAGTGAAACTGTTTGGCTGTTTCTTAACACAGGATGAAATCCTGTGGGTCTGTCGTTAGGGATCATGTTTCACTGCCAATGACATTGCTTGTTGCTCATCGTTTTCTGCATTAATCAAGCAAAACATTCTTTAACAGCATCTTTTAAAATTCTCATATGGAATGTGGGTATTGCCAGCATTTGTTGTCCAGCCCCAGACGCCCTCAAACTGACTGACTCCCTGGGCCATTTCAGAGAGGAGTTAAGAGTGGACAAATTTGCTTTAGGTCTGGAGTCACATGTCAATCAGACCAGGTAAGGATGGCAGATTTACTTCTTAAAAGGCATTAGTGATACATTTTTACAACCATGGTTCATTACATGGTCAACACGTGGCCAGTTTTTAATTCTAGATTATTTTATTCAAATTTCATCATCTGCCATGATTGGATTTGAACCCACGGCCCAGAAAAATTGCATGAATCTCTAGATTAATACTCCAGTGGCATTGCCATCAGTTCCCCCGCACAATCAAAGTCCAAAACTTTTCAACAATAGTTAACCATTACAAACATAACTATCATTAAATCATTATATTGTTAGGCAAAGAAAATCATTGCATCCTCAATGACCCCACACCTTAATCTCAGGGCAGAATGTGCGCTGTACTTTCAAACAGACTTGAGGAAAATTATCCAAGCTTCAGCAGGTAGGTAGGTCAGAGAGCTGTGTGTATAGGCATCATATCACTGTGCTGGATATCAAGATCAAGGGACACAGGCCTGCAAGTTAGTGATATATCAGGCAGGCCTGGATACTCTTAATAATCTGTTTTTCTGTTGAGAGTGGCATCCCTAGCAGATACTGATTGGCCTGTTCTTGAACTGCTGTAGCTCTTGTGATAATAACCTCCAGTACATAGACCCAATGACAATGGAGGAGCAATGATGTGCACCCAAGTCAGGATGGATTGTGGCCCACAGGGGGACTCTGTGCCAACAACATTGCAATTCTTTCTTGTCCTTCTCCATGGGAAAGGTAGCCCAATAGTAAGCAAACATGGATAAGTTAATGCAGTGACCATCCATACTGCAACTGCAATGCAATAATAATTAGTGGCCGTGGTGGCAAGAGTGATTAGTTGGTGTATTCTTTTTTATATCCATTCCTGGGAGATTAGCATCATTTGCAATACCACCAATTATTGCCCATTCTTAATTGTCCTTGAGCAAACAGTGCAATGCTTTTTAGGGATTGTTGATTGTATTTATTCAGGCAAAGAGTGAGCATATAAGGTGGAAGATGAATGAAGCTCACAGCCACTGCTTTGGATGTAGCCATGATGGTTGATCCAATCTGCCTCAACTCACTCCTGAGACACTGTTGATAGGGGAGAAGACTCAACTTTCTCTGCTTTGAGATGGTCATTGTTGGAACTGTAGCACAAATACTTCCTTCTTTTGCACTGAGCAAACCGGGATGCCATCAACATCCTGTCTAGCATGGAATGGGCTGTCTCACTCTGGACAGCATTGTAAATGGAGCTGAATAATGCAGAATCAGAGAAAAGTCATGTGAAGCAGATCACGATGGAAGGTCCAAAAGCATTTGGCTCCAACATGGGAAAGTGGGAATCACTGGCAAAGCCACAATTTGTTGCACATACCTCACTGCCCTTGAACTTGCTCAGCTTTTTCAGCGACTTGTTGAGACTCTCATTGCTGTGGGTCTGGAGTCACATGGAGACTAGAATGGGTAATGATTGCAGATTTTCGTGCCCAAAGGGTATGGGCGAACAAGATTATTTTTTCCCAAAAATCAAGGATAGTTTCCTGGCTGCCATTACTGAGACTAGCTTTTATTTTAGATCTATTAATTAAGTGAATTTAAGTTGCTATGGTGCAATTTGAACCCTTGGCCCTGGAGTATTAATGTGCAGCACTGAATGACTAATCCAATCACATTACTGTTATGTCACTGTCTCCCCACAATGAGAGGGCTTTCTACCACCAACAGTTACCCTACATTGCAAAAGGATTCACTGATTCCACACTTGGTTGAATGTTGTCTTAAAGGTGAGGGCAGCTACTCTTGCCTTCATTCAGCTTGTGTGATATCTGGGTCAAGGTTTAGATCCAAGTGACTGTTGATAGAATTCAAAATGAGTGGGCAGGCTACTTTTAACCTGTGCTACCTCATGCCAGTGTGGTTAATTGCTTCCAACAATTGATTTGTGATTAGAATAAAGCTGAATAAGATGGTGGCTAGCCAAGCTAGTCAATTAGTCTTATGGATAAGAAATACCTGGGGGATCCAACAAATGTTGACTACTGCCAGTGTTCATAACTGTCCTGGAAGAACTTGGAACATGGAACAGCTTAATCTAATGCATAAGTCTTGCACGGAGGGCAGTTGCTTTTCTTCAGTGTCATGCGAGATGAACCAAACAGACAGGGCATGAGGATAGAAGAAGGCAAGGGCCTCAGGAACAAGCTGAGTATGGTCATTGAGCATTTATGGCTGAAAACACTTTCAAACACATTGACCTTATGTAACAATTCTTACTCTTATTCATTCTCTTTATCCACCACCAATTGTACTGAAAGTAGTTCAGAAAAAAGTTCTTGCATTGAAGGGATTTTCTTACAAGGATGCGTTAAGCAGACTGGGCAACTACTCATTGGAGTTGAGAAGAATAAGACGTGATCTCATTGAAACGTATAAGAATCTGAGCGGCTTGACAGAATACATGTTGAGAAAATGTTTCCTCTCATAGGGGAATCCAGAAGTAGGGGATTTTTAAACATAAGTGTTCTCTTTAAAATGGAAAAGAGGGTCTACGAATTTTTAGAATTTTCTTTCATATCGATCTGTGGAAATGGGGTCATTGAATATATTCAGAGTTGACTTAAACAGATCTTTTTAAAATCCATTACGGTGTCAGATATGATGGATCAAGTGGATCTTACTGGTTGATGGAGCAGGCTGCATGGGATAAATCATCCACTCCTGCTCCAATTCCTTGTGATCTTATCTACTTTATTTACTTTCTTTGCTCCTTCATTTTTCCTTGAGAAGGTGGTGACGAACCATGGTCATGGGTCACTTGGCCATTTCAAATGACACTTAAGGTCAACTCATTGCTGTGGCTTTGAACCCAGGGGCAGATCAGACTGAGTAAGGAGAACAGATTTTCTTCCCAAAAGGAGCAATTGTGAAACCGATTTATTTTAATGTATCAATACATTAATTTCATGATGTAGGGGTGCCTGTGTTGGGCTGGGGTGGACAAAGTCAGAAGTAACATGACACCAGGTTTCAGTCCAACTGGTTTATTTGAAATCACAAGCTTTTGAGCGCAAGCTCCTTTGTCAAGTGAAGTGGCATTACAATGAAATTACGGTTCCATCCACATCGCCTAACCACAATTTCATTGTAATATCACTGTTACTGATCCTAGCTTTGTTTAAAATTGTGTGGTTCGTTAGCTGCATTTAAATTCCCTCAATGCCAAGGCGGACTTGGGAGATGATGTTATGGTGGCAATGTCACCAGGCCAATGGGGAGACCCTTGGGTCATGGGTTCGATCCTACCACAGCAGTTTATGGGAATCTAGATGCAATAAATCAATCACCTGGCTTTGGAAGCTAGTGGCAATGATGAATTGTATAAAGTAATGTTGAGGGTATACACAGAGTGGCTCAGTGGTTAGTTGCTATCTCACAGCACCAGGGACGGGCCATTTTGTATCTGAAACCATGAGATTAAAATAAATTACCAAAGGGATGCTACAACGTAGCACCAGTTGTTTTGTAAAAATATTATGCGAGGATAGACCTACAGTAGCCTAATTGTTACGGTACGTGACCAATAGCCCTCACAAACTATTGAACTCCCAGAGTGGCAGTTGGCAAATTGGAGTTTAATTTAAAACAGGTCAATATTCATCGAAATCCAACTCTTTTAACAAATGTCTCCCGGGAAGTAGCCAAGCCGAGATTATGCGTGACTCCAATCCCACATAAATGCGGTTGGCTTTTAGCTCCCCAGATGTGGACTAACAGGCTACTTAACTGACAAAGTCCCTGCGGTTGAGGAAGAATTTATACTGCAACCATCATCTCCTCAGGGACAACTGGGAAATGAACAATAAGTACTGGCTTTGCCAAATGACACTAATCCTGAGAATAAATGATAAGTTGCTTTTTTGTCTCTCTACTCAGTCCATACACTAGTAAAATACAGAATCTTGGATCTCACAGAAGCTGGTTTGAGCAAATAATTGACCAAACAACCAGCTGAATGGAATTTGACAGGTAACACTAAACGAGCCAAGGAAGTTAAATTGTATTGTCCATTACCTCTTTCTGAGCTGTTGGCTGACTGGCATTAATTGGTGTGTAGAGCAGCATATATCCTGAGGCACCCCTAGCTGGCTCCCATCTGACATTCATCGTGGTAGGGGTAACATCGTAGACATTTAAGTTTCTCACACCAGGGATGGGCACTGTCAAAAAAGAATTGAAACATCACGAAGAAGCAATCGCAAATAAAACAATTTGTCAATGAACAAAGTGATATCCTGGTATCTGACATCCAGCTCCTCTTCAATTAGCTTGAGGCAGATTTTCTGACTAGCAAAAAAGAGCCTTGAAATTCCAAGGGAAACATAGAAGCGTAGAAGATAGGAGCAGGAGGAGGCTCTCTTCGAGCCTGCTCCACCATTCACCACGATCATGGCTGATCGTCCGATTTAATATCCTAATCCTGCTTACTACCCATAAGGTTTGATTCCATTCATTCCAAGTGTGAGTCAAGTTGCCTCTCGAGTACATTCAATGTTTTAGTATCAACTACTTCCTGTGGTGATGAATTCCACAGGCTCACTAATCTTTGGGTGAAAAAATGTTGTCTCATCTCTGCCGTAAATGGTCTACCCCTCATACTGTGGCTCCTGGTTCTGGACACACCCACCACCGGGAACATCCTCCCTGCATCCAACCTGTCTCGTCCTGTTAGAATTTTATAAGTCTCTGAGATCCCCCTTCATTCGCTTGAACTCCAGTGAAAACAATCCTAACATAGTCAACCTCTCCTCATACATCAGTCCCACCATCTCTGGAATCAGCACTCCCTTGAGAGCAAGAGCATCCTCCCTCAGAAAAGGAGGCCACTCACCTAACCTCTCCAGATCATGCTGAAGGATCTCTGCATCCTTTTCACATTTCACCTTCCCACCCAACTTGGTATCATCTCCAAACTTTGAGACGTATATTTTGTTCCCTCATCCAAATCATTAATATATACTGTTAATAATAATGATTCTATGATTCTATTCTATTTTATGAACAGCTGGGATCTCAGCACCGATCCCTGTGGCACCACACTAGTTACTGCCTGCCAATTTGAAAAGGACTCATTAATCCTACTCTTTGTATCCACTCTGCCAACCGGTCTTCTATCCATCTCAATGCACTTCCCCCAATCCCATGCACTCTAATCTTGCACAATAATCGCTTATGCGGTACTCTGCCAAAAGCATTCTGGAAGTCCATATATACTATATCGGCTAGCTCTCCCTTGTCAACTCTACTTCTATGTCTTCATAGAATTCCAACAGATTTGTCAAGCATGAGTTCCCCTTCATAAATTCATGCTGACTCCGTCTGATCTTGCCACTGCTTTCGAAATGCTCTGCTATAAAGTCCTTCAAAATGGATTTGAGAATTTTCCCCACTACTGATGTGAGGCTCACTGGTCTAGAATTTCCTGTTTTCTCTCTACCTCCCTTTTTGACTATTGGAGTGACATTAGCCACCTTCCAGTGTGCAGAGACTGTTCCAGAGTTTATAGATGACCAACAATTCATCCAATGTGTTTACAGATACTTCCTTAAGTACACTGGGATGTAGATTATCAGGCCCTGGGGATTTATCAGCCTTCAATCCCATCAATTTTCCCAGCACCATTTCTCTACTAATATTGATCTCCCTTGATTCTATAATGACACTGAGGGCAACAGGCTGAACATCATTGCTGGAAAACCATCACCAGGTGAGTGTCAGAGTTAATGACTTCCCTGCTCAGGGGTAGCACAGTTGATAGGGTAGATGGACAACAATTCTAGCCCATGGTAGGGGAGCCTAAAAGTAGACAGCACAGGTTGAAGTTGAGAAAGGAGAGACACAAAGGGGTCTCTAGTGGCAATAGTTTTCATGCAGAGGGTGGTGAATGTCTGGAATGGTCTGCTGGAGGGAGTGATGGAAGGAGTACAATTTTATCATTTACGAAACATTTAGACTAGTACATAGGCATAGCAGGATATGGGCCAAACGCATGCAAATGGAACTAGTTTAATTCTGAAAACTGGCTGACATGGACAGGTTAGGCTGAAGGGTCTATTTCAATGCTGTAGACCTCTATGACTCTATGACTAGCAAGCTGCAGAGAAGAGCTCCCTCTGCAATGCCCCATCAATGTTCCTCAACTTGCGCACTGAAGAGCATAGCTAACTTTACTAGCTCTGCTCCCTACGTCAGTCCTCTATTGAATATACTGATACTAAATACTTGACTTAAGACAGAGCTAAAGAGGCACCAGAAAAATTGTACGGCAGATCTCTTTGTTTGCACATTTAGGGAAACATGCCAAGCAAGATAGAGCTGGATCATTTTCATTGCATCAACAGTCATAAATAGCTTGAAGCCAAGTTTCGATGGGTGTTCTGCCATTACAATCAGACGATTTCAAACAAAACAATCTTCAAGGTTTGACGAACTTTTTTTTGTTACATGGACCTTGTAATATAAGTAAAAACAAGCAGATAGTATCTGACTCACGTGTGGTCTCTGTTCCCATAAGAGGTTCACTGACTTCTCCTTCCAGCAATCCGTACACATTAACAACATATTCCGTGTCAGGTTGCAGGTTTGTCAATACTGTGGTCTTGGTTCTTCCACCAACTAACACCTGAAAGAGCATATTGCCATCATCCAAATATGGCAATGAACTGGGGACAGTAAAACAATGCAAACAAGGGGAGGAAGGCTGCACATGTGGTTCCCTGCACAATACATAGTTTTGGCTCTTTGATTCTGACCCATATTTATTGGTAATCATAATGGCTACATGAAATTCCCTGTGTAAGAGATGGCTTCACATTTTTTATTGAAAGAGTAGGAAGACAAGGTTAGCACAATTGCATTCATTACTGCAGCCTCACAGAATGACAGCAACCATAAAGTATCTGCCCCACTTGTGGTGTGGGCCTCATGTGTCAATCTGGTGCTGCATTCACACTACAGTGTGAGCCCGTTCCACCTTGAACCCAATCTGCCTACATCACTGCCGAGTCCACAATGATCACAGCTGAAGCTTGATGGTGCCCAGACTCACAAGTGGCAATGTCAAAACAAACTCTCTCTTCGCCCTGTAAACTCAAGAACGACCACATACATTTTGAATATACAGTTGGTGACTTTCCTGCAACAGCATGCTCACAACACAGTGGTCACTGTTTGACCACATGGCATGATGTGCTGAATGTGGGGCAGGAAGAGGATCAAATACAAAACATATAAATGTACTACCATATAGACCAAAGTTTGACCTATTAACAGTTGTGTCAATTTGACTTCTTTAATATTTACAGAACATTTGAAAAGCTGCGAACTAACCTCCTCAGGTCTCCCTCCAGCCACTGGTTGGTATTCCACTCTGTACCGATCAAAGCTTGAATCAGAGTGATCCCATGTTACCCGGAAGGAGCGATGAGTTGCATCAGAGGTAACCAGGTTTCTTGGAGGATTCAAGTCACCTACAACAGCAAATGACAAGGGAGAACATGAGTAGATCCCTCTAGTACTCACCCGACTAGCTTAGCACTCACGCATTTCTCATGGTTCCCAAACTGACTGATGGACAATCCCAAGCATCTTGCTAAAGCTCCTTCGGCAGCACCACCCAAACTCTGCAACCTCCACCGTCTGGAACAGCATAGGCAGCATAACGTTAATGGAAACACTATTGTTTCCAAATACATCTCCAAGTTCCATGTTTCTCTGAATTGGATACATATTGTCATTCCTCCATTGTTGATACATCAAACTCCATGTACCTCATAAACTTACACGCAACGTGAGAAGCCTAGTCCAAACCATAACTACAGAACATAGAACATAAAACATAAAAAATAGAACACAGAACGTGGAACATTGAACAGTACAGCACAGTGCAGGCCCTTTGGCCCACAATGTTGTGCCGACCTACTATCCTACTAAGATCAATCTACCCTGTATACCCTAGATTCTGCTCTCCTCCTTGTGCCTATCCAAGAGTTGTTTAAAAGTCTCTAAAGTATCTGACTCCACTTCCACTGCCGGCAGTGCATTCCACACAACCTCCACTCTCTGTGCGAAGAACCTACCTCTGATATCTTCCCCATAGGCATCTTCCTCTAATCATTTTAAAGTTATGCGCCCTCGTAATAGACATTTCCACCCTGGGAAAAAGTCTCCGAACATCCACTCTATCTATGGCTCTCATCATCTTGTAAACCTCTATCAAGTCCCCTCTCATCCTCCTTCGCTCCAATGAAAAAAGCCCTAGCTCCCTCAAGCTTTCCTCATAAGACCTGTCCTCCAGTCCAGGCAGCTTCCTGGTAAATCTCCTCTGCACCCTCTCTGAAGCTTCCACATCTTTCCTGTAATGAGGTGATCAGAACTGAACACAATACTCCAAGAGTGGTCTAACCAGAGTGTCATAGAGCTGCAGCATAAGCTTGTGGCTCTCAAACTCAACTCTCTGGACAATGAAAGCTAATACGCCTTCTTTATAACCCTATCAACTTTGGTCGCAACTTTGAGGGATCTGTGGATGTGGACCCCAAGATCCCTATGTTCCTCCGCACTGCCGAGAATTCTGCCATTAACCCTGTATTCTGCATTCAAATTTGACCTTCCAAAATGAATCACTTCACACTTTTCTGGGTTGAATTCCATTTGCCACTTTTTTGCCCAGCTGTGCATCCTGTCAATGTCTCATTGCAACCTACAACAGCCCTCCACGCTGTCCACAACTCCTGCAACCTTTGTTTCATTGACAAACTTACAAGTCCATCCATCCACTTCCTCATCCAAGTCATTTATAAAGATCACAAGGAGCAGAGGTCCCAGAGCAGATCCCTGCAGCACACTACTGGTCAGCGAGCTCTAGGCTGAATACTTTCCATCTACAACCACCCTCTGTCTTCTATTGGAAAGCCAGTTTTGTATCCAGACAGCCAAATTTTCCTGAATCCCATGCCTCCTTATTTTCTGAATGAGCCTACCATGTGGAACCTTATCGAATGCCTTGCTAAAATCCATATACACTACATCCACTGCTCTATCTTCATCTGTGTTTTGTCACATCCTCAAAGAATTCAATAAGGCCTATGAGGGATGACCTGCCCCTCATAAAGCCATGCTAACTATTTATAATCAAACTGTGCTTTTGCAAATAATCATAAATATTATCTCTCAGAATCCTCTGCAATAATTTGCCCACCACAGAAGTAAGACTGACTGGTCTGTAATTTCCAGGATTATCTTTATCCCCTTTCTTGAACAAGGGAATGACATTTGCCACCCTCCAATCTACTGGCACTACTCCAGTGGACAGAAAGGATGCAAAGATCACTGACAAAGGGGCAACAATCTCTGCCCTCATTTCCTGGCATATCCCATCTGGCCCAGGAGACTTATCTATTATCTTGTTTTTCAAAATTTCTAGCACATCCTCCTTCCTAACAACACCCTGTTCAAGCATATCTGCCTGTTTCATGCTGTAAGCATCAAGTGCACTCTCACTGGTGAATACTGAAGCAAAGTATTCATTGAGAACCCCCCCCCCCCCCCACCCCCCACCACCTCCTTTGGCTCTGCACACAAGTTCCCTCCACTGTCCCTGATTGGCCCTACCATCGCTCTGGCCATCTTGTTCCTCACACAAGTATAGAAGGCCTTGGGGTTTTCCTTGATCCTATCTGCCAAGGCCTCATCATATCCCCTTCTAGCTCTCCTAAGTCCATTCTTCAGTTCCTTCCTGGCTAACCTGTAGATCTTGAAGTTAACTCGGCCACATTACGGGCATTTAAACAGTCCTTGGATAAGCATATGGATAATGATGGGATAATGCAGGGGGTGGGGCTTAGATTAGTTCACAGGACAGCGCAACATCGAGGGCCGAAGGGCCTGTTCTGCACTGTATTGTTCTATGTTCTATGTTCTATGTTCTATGTTCTATGTTCTCTACAGCCTTGTCCGATCCTTGTTTCCTCAACCTTAAGCCAGCTTCCTTCTTCCTCTTGACTACATGTTCAAGATGTCTTGTCATCCAAAGTTCCTAGAGCTTAACATCCTTTCTTTGCCTCAGTGGGACAAACCTATACAGTATGTGTAGCAACTGCTCCTTAAACAACCTCTACATTTCTATTGTGCATTTCCATGAAAACATCTGATCCCAATCGGTGCTCCGGAGTTCTTGCCTAATAGCATTGTAATTCCCCCTCTCCCAATTAAATCCTTTCCCATACCATCTGCTCCTATCCCTCTCCATGGCCACAGTAAAGATCCGGGAGTTGTGATCACTATCACCGAAATGCTCTTCCACCGAGAGATCTGACACCTGACACAGTACAGTCTTGACTTTATAAAACCATCTAATTTCAGGCAGAAAATTGAAACTTTATTGGCCCATTTTGACTCCTTGAATTGAAAGAGAATCATAGAAATACTTGCAAACAGAAGGAATTGGAAGGCTAAAGGGGCATTCGGACAAATTAGATAGCTTTTTCCAAGGCCTAGTATGGGTACAATGGGCTGAGTGGACACTTTTACTTCAATATGATTCCCTGCACAGCATTTGGTAAAATCAAATTCTGGAACGATATTTCGTACCTGGCCCCTTGACACTGTTACAGAGGTTTGTGGTGAGGTCATCAACAATTTCGGCGAGCAGAGCAAAATCAGCCACAGTGTACACATGGATGCCGTCTGGATCAGTCGCAATCTGCTTCAATTCAGCTTCATCCGCATTTTTAATACCTAAGGAAGAACATCAGACTTGATAACACCCTCTACTCAAGAAAATGATATAGTTAAAATGTGAGCAGGCTAGTAATCAAACGCCCCTGGCTAATGTTCTGCAGCATAGCTACAATGAATACGAACAGATGGTTTCCAATGCTCAATATTCACAGCAGAATTGTATATCTAACTTCAATACTAAAATTAACTGCCTCTTCAAAGCATACCCATTGCAAAGTCATTTTATTAGAAATAATATTGCAGGTATTAATATTGATACATATGGTAACAATGCAATTAATACTGATCTAGTAATGTAGAGAATGCAAGCTTAAGTCCCTCCATAGATGTTTGACATTCAACTTAGTTTTAAAAAAATGGAAAGAAAGTTTGGTATCAATGAAAGTATCAGCTTCTCACAAAAATTCAACTGTACTTTAGGATATAATATTCATCCTGAATGGCAATATCACCTTGGTTGGTTGAATTTAGAAAATTTTCTGCACTGACTGTTTTGATCAAGTTATCTGCAATACCTTTAACTACCTTCTCTTCTTTCCAGTTTCACACTATGTTACACACCATGTCAACTCACCAACAGCATACAGCTCCACTCCAATGTTGCGTAGAGTCTCTGAGGGAACGGCAACATCATCTTGTGACTTGCCATCAGTGATGAGAACACCAATCTTACGCGCATTTGGCCGAGCACCAGCATCAGCCTTGAAGTTGTTTTGCAATATGTAGCTGAGAGCCATGCCTAAAAATAACATTGAGAGAATCACATTAAAGAGGGCAAGTTGTATTAATTATTGAGAGATGGTTCATTGAGAAATAAACTGAGAGTGGGAATTGGTTGAAGGCTTTGGCTAAAGATGTTCTCTGCTCCAATTTACTAGGTGAGAGATTAGAACATGGGTCTAGAAAGATGCATCAATAGGTAGTGGGGGAATTCACAGCTGTGCAGACATGTCATTGACCCCACCTCAGAGTTAGGAAGGTTAAACCTGTGTTAAACTCTGGTCAGCCGTCACAAGCAGAGACTGATGATCTGCATTGAGCACAAGGGGTGATGTGCAGTGGGGAAATTTGTGTCTGATGGTATGGCTCCCCCACACTTATTGTACAGGCTGCGTTTAACGTTACAGCAAAGGTATTCCAAACTCAAAACCCATGACAGGCTCCTTAGACAGCACCTTCCAAACCCATGACCACTTCCATTTAGAGGACAAGGGCAGCAGCTATCTAGGAACACTACCACATGTAAGTTCCGCTCCAAGCCACTCACCATCATGTGTTCCTTCAGTGCGGCTGGAAAAAAAATCACTGAACTCCATCCTAAAAGACATTGTGGGTCCTGCACATGGATTGCAGCAGTTCAAGAAGGCAGCTCACCACCACCTTGCCAAGGGGGCAACTAGGGACGGGCAATAAATGCTGGCCCAGTCAGTGATGCCCACATCCCACGAATGAATTTAGAAAAAAGGTAAAGGAATGGGGAAACCATCTTAGCTTGGAAGAATTGTAAACTGTCGGGAGGACAGTGTGGAACTCCAGAAGGACGTAGACAAGTTGGGAGAGTGGTAGGATAAGCGGTAGATGAGGTTAAATCCAGACAAAGGTAAGGTGATGCATTTTGGTCAGAAAAACACAGCAAGATAATAAAAAATAGGGAGTGTAATTCTGGCAGGAGGGGACTGGAGTAGAGGGGCACAAGTGCATATCTGTACAGATCATTGAAGGTTGCAGGGTAGTTAGACAGAGCAGTGAGTAAAGCTCACAGTATCCTAGTTTTTACTGATAAGGGCTTACAGTGGAAGAGCAAGAAGCACTTGTTAGACCTCAGCAGGAGTATTGTGTACAATCCTTGGCATTGCATTATAGGAAGGATATAAATGCATTGGAGACAGTGTAAAGGCAATGATTCTGTAATAGCTAGTCTTCGTTAGAGACTGGTTCAAGTCACAATCAACTGCAGGTCATCTGTGAACTAACTAAAAGATAGCACAGATTCAAGAGGCTGAATGGTCTGTGTTTCTAAAAGATCATCCAGATCCACAGGATAAAATAGCTTACCTGTTAAGGTGTTGCCACCTTTGTAAGGTAAAGTTTCTACAGCATCGAGTAAACTCTTCTTGTCTCTGTACTGGTTCAGGTTCCATTCAGTCCTGGGATCTCCACTGTACTGGGTCAGACCTAAGAACATTCAGGCATTGCAGTGAGGCATGTCATTTGATTTTGTTCTTTGGAGAAATGAAATAGCAAATTGACAGAATCAAGAAGGATTCTGCAGTCGCTCACCAAACTGGACTCTTCTTGGGCCGATGTCGAAGGCTTGAACCAGCTTGGCGATGAAGCTCCTGATCTGGCGAAAATTAAGTCGCCCGATACTCCAAGATCCATCCACAAGCAGCACAATATCAGCAGCTGCCTTAGTGGTACACTGCAGCCCTGTCACAGTGAAAAATAGTTACTACAGAAAACAAACCTCTGGCGTAAAATTTTAACCTTCTTCTAAAGGAGAAAAATGTACACGTTAGGCAGCAGATACCATTGTTTAGGAATAAAGTGTATAAATTAACTAAACATAAAAGACAATTTGCATTAGAATTTGGCTAAGAAACACAAGCAAATCAGGTTGAAATTTGCTGTTCTGCTCACCTTTGCAATTAACGTTAAGTAATCTCTATCAACCTTGGGAATTAAATTGGGGTTATAATTGGCATTGCTTTCGTAACAAGAGTTCAAGTAACACAATGACGCTTCTTGTTACATTTCACATCTTTGTGCCTCATATTTTTAAGCAGACCAGCAGGTAAATCTTAGTAACTATTATTTGAACGAAGGTTGTTCCCCTTTAAAGCTAAAATACTGTGGTAGATGGATATATGGTAATCCGGGCATAGAGCTGCAAATAATAACATTCTAAACTTAATAGCAAATTAAGATTTTTGAATTGGAAATTGAAGTAATGCGGAATTATTAATGTGTTTTTCCAATGGGTGAAGCAGATTGTAATGCAAAAGGACAAAACTATTAGAAATCGGTTGCCAAATGTCCAAATATAATATTCCTTGCTTCCAGCAACTGAACTATGAACAGCCTTTGATTACCATCTTCCTCACCAGCTCATTTTGTATAAGGGATATTGTATTAAGTTAACTGTTGTCCCCTTAATGCTATCCTGCTGAAAGTCACTCAATGTTTTTGAAGATCCTTCGAATTCAAAAACAAGCAGTCATTGTGTCCAATTCCAAATCAAATACTGTAAAAACATCAAAATCAATAAAAGTGATGAATTGTAAGTCAAACACTCAATTCTAACTCAATCCATGTAGGTTAATATTGTTACATATGTGTTCATGATTTCTGTGTGAGAACACACAGCACAAATCAGCTAAAAAACAGTTCCCAGATTTCACAATTCCAATTATTCTCATAAACAAACTAAAATATAGAAAAACACCCTGTAACTCAAGGCAGAAATCTCCAGAAAGTGGGATGAAAATATGAAGAATTGCATTGCACAAACACCAGAGATGACAAGACACAGAAAAGGTTTGAGGGGATTTTTTATTTAAATGAGTAAAGTGCTTGCATATGTTTCAACAACATTTTGTTTGTCTTTCTTTTTTGCTGTTTTCATGATCCACATAATTGCTGGTTACTTGACATTGCAATGGCTTCCAGCCTTTGGTCTCATTTGCACCCATCTTGGAAATTTCAAGAAACATCCACTCCAAAGCTTAATATATTTCTTCTGTGCTCATGTACGATTCCTGCTTTCATTGGCTGGAATATTGTAAGCAGGTACATAGTGCTAGCTGCAAAATCAAAAGGGAACGGGACTGGAGGAAGGTTGTCTTCTGTGTAAATGTCAAAACTGAAAACGTTATGGTTTGACAAAGGGAATAAATAATCATTAGAGTCTCTGAGCCATGTGCGACATATAGACTGTACATGCTCACGACCGGAAAATAAAGAACAAATTTCACATTTTGAAGTGGTAACGGCATCTTAGTAGCTACATTGTTAAACTCTGCAACAGTTGGAGTGGACTTCCAAATTTCCCATACAAACACTTAGTACACTCATTACTTCTGTGTGTTACATCAATTCATTTAAAATAAACTGGTTAATATCTGAATGTAAAGGAATAGGAGAAAATAATTACAGGGAAAAATTCAGTGCTTTGAAGATTTTACTGCTCTGAGTGGGATCTCCAAAGCCTATATTCAAATGAATCTATTATTTTTAAATAACAGGTTTTTTTAAAATCAGTAAGCCCTGACTCTGTCCACAGTTTGCATTTAGTAATACTTGGAGGTAAGGCAAGTAGTTCCACTCAATGGCAAGGAACCTGGAGGAAGGTTTAAGCATTTGCAGTCAGTAGCTGAACGCGCAGCAACCTTTTCCTGCCTGAAATATGACAGCACAGCTGTTTGAGATACCTGACACACACTGTGAATGTGTTCCCACTCTAATGCATGCTAGAGTTTAGAATACCTTTGCTGGCAGTGGCCAAGAGGTGACAGCCAGCAGTCAGACCACATGGAGACCCCCTGTGCTGGGCTGCTATGGAGACCGCTTGGAGTTGGACAGCAAAGTCTGTCTTTGTAACTTTGCTTGTTTTTCTGGCCTATGGCTATACCGTGTAAAGATGTAACGTAAATTTTGTTTTCTTCATTTCTTTATTCTGAACTGAGGGTTGTACCTAGGGTTGGTGACATTATTACACTGTAACCAATCTGTAACTGAAGAGGTTGTACGTAGATGCCTTTGTATCTAAGACAGTGCAGTCAGTGGTGACTTATAAACTATTCACCATGTGGACGGAGTACATGTGACAATAAAGCTAATTCAATTTATCTGAGTATTAGATTAGATTCCCTACAGTGTGGAAACAGGCCCTTCGGCCCAACAAGTCCACACCGCCCTTTAGAGCATCCCACCCAGACCCATCCCCCTATAACCCATGCACCCCTGAACACTACAGGCAATTTAGCATGGCCGATCCACCTAACCTGCACATCTTTGGACTGTGGGGTGAAAACGGAGCACCCAGAGGAAACCCACGCAGACACGGGGAGAACGTGCAAACTCCACACAGACAGTCACCCGAGGCTGGAATCGAACCCGGGTCCCTGGCGCTGTGAGGCTGCAGTGCTAACCACTGAGCCACCGTGCTGCATTCCATCTTTAGAACAACTTATATTGGAACAGTCTGGTGACACCATTTATTTGTCGCTGTATGTTGCAGTTTAGAATGTGATGGGCAATTCTACTGAAGTAAAATAATTACTGACATACAACATAATTCAAAATCACCCTCTATGAAATATTTATAATATTATCTATGAGCATCACAGTCTGTGTGATATGCTGGAATATAATGAAGTTACGACAGCCCTACTCTTTCAGCAGACAGAAATAACTGCTGGTAAGTTTAAACCTGAGGGCCACCACACATCAGGAAGGGGTAGATGTCCAGAAAGAGAGCTCTTGTGGTAATCACAGCCTCTGTGGGAAATGAACCCAAGCGTTTGGCATCACTCTGCATTTCAAACCAGCAATCCAGCCAACTGAGCTAACCAAATACAACAGTATGGTTTATATGAATGTTATTTGACTTTGTTACTCTGAGGCAATTAGTTTTGTGACTATCTTATTGCCACTTTAGAAGTGTGGGGTCACTGTTTAAAATGCAAAATTGACTCGATTAAGTTAGATTTTTCTGCACAGCCATTCATATCTGCATTGACAGTGTGTAGAGGGAAGATTCATATGAGTGTATTAAATGTTCATAAGAGGACAGAATTTGGATCTCAGTCTGAGGAAATTCAATTCATATGCACATGCACTCACACCCACACACACACACACACACACACACACACACACACACACACACACACACAGAGACAAGATCCTAACTTTATTACTTTATTCTCACAAATGACAATTGGAGTTCTTTGCACTGAATGTGCTTGGGAACTCCCCCTGCAGGCAGTACTAAGGATAACAGCAGTACACTCTGGTGATGAATGAACTTGCAACTGGTCCAATAACCATGGCTAAGAGTCCCCAGCTCCCATGACAACCAACCCCCATGGAGGCAGCAATAAAAAATCCTGACAACATTGACCTGACTGAGAGGTAAAGTGCCCCTTTCTAGTCTGAAGTTAAGGCTGTAGTCAGATGCCAATGGTATCACTGAAACCTGTATTATATTTATAGTGGTTGCCTGATCTCTTTCAGTAAGGGTCTGTGTGCATCTAGTGAAGATCAAAGAAGGTAGGTCCATAGGTTGCATTTTCAGCACCTAGCCCCCACCCAATCCCTCATCCTTACATATTCCAGTGGGTGGTGAGTGAACATGTGCTGAAATTATTTCAGAGATAGTAAGAACTACAGATGCTGGAGAATCTGAGATAACAAGGTGTAGAGCTGGATGAACACAACAGGCCAAGCAGCGTCAGAGGAGCAGGAAAGCTGACGTTTCAGGCCTAGACCCTTCTATGCCCGAAACGTCAGCTTTCCTGCTCCCTTGATGCTGCTTGGCCCACTGTGTTCATCCAGCTCTACACCTTGTTTTCGCATGTGCAGAAATTAACCACCCAATTGTTCAGTTGAGTACAATACAAATTGATTGTCTGGCAATGAAAGTAGGATTAAGGTTTCAGGATTAGGTCCTTGGAAGAATTGGGAAGAAGACTTAAGGGAAGTATGAATATGGATCAGATTCTACATCTCTTTAACATCTTCATTTGCTGTAAAAGCTTCTCAAGACAACACAAAACCGTTGTCACACAAACACATTCATAAGAAAATAGAACATGGGAGCAGGTGTAGGCACTTTGGCTCTTTAAGATTCCTCTACCATTCAGTAAGATCATGGATGATCTTGTGGTGTCAGCTCCACTTTTGTTCTCCTTCCCACAAGCCTTCACTCCCACATTGCATAGAAATCTATCTAACTCAGCTTTGACTAAATTCAGCCTTTAAATTCAGCCTGCACCATTTTCTGGGGGAGAAAATTTCTAAAGCAAATGACTCTTTGAGAGAAAAGATGTATCCTTATCTCCATCTTAATAGAAAGGGGTCTTATGTTAAAACTAGTTGTGGGGTCCCAAACAAGGTGAATCACATGTTCACCATCAACCCTGAGGATCCCCTTCACAATCTTTTATCTTTCAAAAAGATCACCTCTCATTCTTCCAAACTCTAATGGGAAAAGGCCCAATTTCTTCAAACTCTCAAAGCCCTTTATCCCAGGAATAAATCGAATGAACATCTTTTGTAATGTTTCTAATGCAATTATATTCTTTTTCAAGTAAGGAGACCCAATTGCACACAGAACTCCAGAAGTGGTCGACACTCTGTATAGCTTCAGTAAAGTTTCTCTACTTTGACAATCCATGTACCTAGCAAGAAACACTGATATTCTATTTGTATCCCAATCACTTGCTGTAACTGCACACTTTGTTAAGAAAGCATATGGTGTTTTGGCTTTCATTAACAGGGGGATTGAGTTTAAGAGTCGTGAGATCTTGTTGCAGCTCTATAAAACTTTGGTTAGACCGCACTTGGAATACTGCGTCCAGTTCTGGGCGCCCTATTATAGGAAAGATGTGGATGCTTTGGAGAGGGTTCAGAGGTGGTTTACCAGGATGCTGCCTGGACTGGAGGGCTTATCTTATGAAGAGAGGTTGACTGAGCTCGGTCTCTTTTCATTGGAGAAAAGGAGGAGGAGAGGGGACCTAATTGAGGTATACAAGATAATGAGAGGCATAGATAGAGTTGATAGCCAGAGACTATTTCCCAGGGCAGAAATGGCTAGCACGAGGGGTCATAGTTTTAAGCTGGTTGGTGGAAAGAATAGAGGGGATGTCAGAGGCAGGTTCTTTACGCAGAGAGTTGTGAGAGCATGGAATGCGTTGCCAGCAGCAGTTGTGGAAGCAAGGTCATTGGGGTCATTTAAGAGACTGCTGGACATGTATATGGTCACAGAAATTTGAGGATGCATACATGAGGATCAATGGTCGGCACAACATTGTGGGCTGAAGGGCCTGTTCTGTGCTGTACTGTTCTATGTTCTATGTTCTATGTTCTACTAGTTTATTGTGATTCATGTACCAGAATCACCAGATCCTTCTGTACATTCTGCTGCAACCCTCCTCCATTTAAATAACATACAGGAAAAGTTCACCAGCTCCCACATTATACTGCATCTGCCATTTTGTTACATTCCCTCTTGAGCAGTCCACATCCAATTTAAGACTCTCTAATACCTCTTACCAAAACAGACACAGAAAAAGTAATTTATACTCAGCAGGTCTGACAGCAGCTGCGGAGAAAGAAACTGAGTTAATATTTTGAGTCCCATTTGAGTCTCACTCAGAAAAAGCTTGGAACATTAACATTGTTTCTTGTGCTCTACAGATGCTGCCAGACCTGCCGAGTTCCTCCAGTGTTCTCCACCTTTGTTTTTGATTTCCAGCATCTCCAATATTTTGCTTTTACTTGCTGACCAATCTTGGTTTCATTGGCAAATTTAGCTACCGAGCATTCAGTCGTCACATTGAAGTCATTGATATAAGTTTTAAAAGCTGAGGTACGAGCAGTGATGCCTGTAGCACTCACACAATTACAGCTTGCCATCCCAAAAAAAAAGGATGTGAGTGTCATTAATGCCTGCTTCCTGGGTAAGTAACCAACTATTACCTAACCAATCCTTTATCTGTGTTCCTCCTTATATCATAACCTTTCATGATAGGCTGTCAAATGACGTTTGAAAACCCATGTGCATGAACCACCTCTAGTTTTAAAATATTCTCCTTTATCCATCTATCTTGCTACTCATCACTCCATTTATTCTATATCCAGTAAATTACCTATTTACAAAAAAAGTTTTAAAAGTTCTAATATTAAATTCTTAGAAGATTTTGAGGTGATGTCAACTGAAAAATTTAAGCTGATATGAAGATTTTTGTCTGGTATGGCTATTATGGAACCAATAGAGTTAAGATTCAGGTCAGCTATGATATAATTTTAAGGCAGATCAGATTTGAAGCAAGTGAGGTCTTGTGATGCAGTGGGTAATGCCTTGACGCTCAGATAGAAGCTCCAGGTTCAAGTCCCACTAGAGGACCTGATGGCCACTGATGGTGTGTTTAGAACTCACTGGTACATTGTCTTTTTATAAATCCTTCCTAAATGCCTAAAGTAGTTTTGGGAGATTGAGAAAGACTCCTGGTCACTGATAAGTGGAGCTGGAGGAATACAGCAGGCCATGCAGTATCAGAGGAGCAGGAAGGTTGGTGTTTCGAGGGTCCTGACCCGAAATGTCAATTTTCCTGCTCCTCTGATGCTGCCTGGCCTGCTGTATTCCTCCAGCTTCACACTGTGTTATCTCTGACTCCAGCATCGGGACAGTTCTTTCTATCCCCTAGTCAGGGACACTTGAGGCATCTGACTTTCACCAGGGAAAACAAGTGAGAGATCACAGACCTAAGCATGCACTGTGTCTGCTCCATGGGCCTATAGGTACAGGGAGGTTTCCAAGTTGAGTTTGGGTGGCTGAATGAGATCCTTACATTCCTATTAGTGCCAACATCTAACACGTTGCTGCTTTGGAGAGAAGTTTCATGTTAAGTCACTGGTCAATCAGTAACCTCACTACCTGGTGGTCCAAGAGGTTTCTCCACTGCTTCATCAGAGAGGGTCGTCTGTTCTTCCCCAAAAAGTGGGGCACTTTCTCCACCCTCAAACATTCCGGAAACAGCCACTTTATAGGTGGTTCCAGCTCTGGAAATAAAACACAATTTGACATAACAGTTCATATCAAAATGTTTGCCTTGCAATCAAATTGATCACTTCATTGTGAGGTAACACCAATAGCCAGGTGATAATAATTCCAAAAGGGTATGAGAATGTGAGAGAAAAAAAATCATTTATGAGTAGTCACTCTGCAACTCAATCCCCAGACCTAGCATTTACTACAAAACCTGAAACTGCTGGAGAAACTCAGCAGGTCTGACAGCATCTGTGGAGAGACAAACAGAATTATTGTTTCGAGTTCAGTGACCCTAATTCAGAACTCATTCATTATCCTAACGTACAGTTATTGCTGGACTAAAACACTCAAAACATAGAAAACAGAATAGGAGAGCTCTAATACAGAGCCCACCATGCTTGTGCTGACCATGATACCATTCTAAATTAATCCCATCTGCCTGCACATAGTCTGTATTTATAGTCTCTATTTCCTGCCTGATCATGTCTCTTTCTAAATGCCTCTTAAACAATGCTATCATATCTGCTTCTACCAGCTCTGCAGGCAGTGCGTTCCAGGTAACTAACATACTCTACACAAAAAAACCTGCCTTGCACATTTCCTTTAAGCTTTCCCTCTCTATCTTTAAATGTCTGCCCCAGAGTTTTTCAGTTCATCCTGGAAAAAAGACTCTGACTATCCACCTCATCCACACGCCTCATAATTTTACATACTTTCTTCAGGTCACCCATCAGCCTCCAACACTTCAGCAGAAACAATCTGAGTTTGTCCAACCTTTCCTTACAGCTAATACACTCTAATCTACCCTCACATCTTGATAAGCTTTTTTTTTGCACCCACTGCAAAGCCTCCATATCCTTTCTGTAGTATCTCAACAATTTCTCTCACAGCAGCTAGGAATGATGGTGGCCGGCATCCTTTAAGCATTGTTTAGGAGAAGCTGAGATGAACAATGCCTCCTGCATCCTGCCTGCACCTCCATCCATCCTCCACCACCAACCTATCTGCCTCCATCCCCTTTATCTCAGATCTCCCCTTCCAGCTGCTCAGAGTTTTGAGAAATTTCACAAGAGCATTATTGAATAAACCTTACATTGCACCACACTGGGAGACACAGGGAATTGACCAGTCAGTATACATTTTAAAAGGGTCAACTTAAACAGAGAAGAGAGATGTAGAAATGCTTAGGGGGTGAATTTAAGAGCTCGGGGTTCAGAAAGCTACACTGCTACAAAATTAGGGATGCACAAGATTTCATGACTGAAGGAGCACAGATATCCTGGAGGTTGAGGTGCGTGGGTTTGATGTAGAGTGATGATGGGGCTCATAGGGGCTGAGGCCATTCGAATACACTATGCAATTATTAAAAGAACTGTGGATGCTGTAAATCAGGAAGGAAAAAAAAACAGAAGTTGCTGGAAAAGCTCTGTGATTAAAAATCAGAGTTAACATTTCGGATCTGGTGACCCTTCCTCAGAAGTGAAATTGTTAAATCTGAGGTGCTGGCAGTAACCGGGGGCAGTGAGAATAAAGGTGATGAGTGAGATGGGGTTTGGTATTTCTAAGAATACTGAGAACAGATGATTACAGGTTTGAGTCTGACTGCAACTACTTTTAAAGCAACGTTCAAGGCCATAGATCTGGTGTAGGGCAGTGGGACTATTGCAGATAAGTGCATATTTTTATCAGTACGGAATTGATGGGCCAAAGAGCCCCTTCTGTACTGCATGATTCAGAGTTCCAAATGAGCTCAGATTTCTGGAGGACGAAAAGTACAGCCAAGGGAATGTTGGAATAGCTGAAAGTGGAAGTGAGATGGTCATGGACAAAAGTTTCAGTAGTAGATGAGCTCAGGCAGGGGTGGAGGGGAGAACTTTGCGGAAGGGGACACAGGTGATTGTGGCACCAGACAGGATACACAGTCATCAGCTCAGCTTCGGGTCAACTCGGAACAGATTGACAAAACATGTAATCAAAGGAATCATTCTGCCAGAACCAGATGGTTAGCAAAGCTTCATCATTTCCAGACAGGCTTTTGAGCGAGCTGTTACGTATGGAAAACACCAGGAGAATATGATACAATATTCTACAGGCATTCTGTATCTGGCTCTTTTTAAAAGCACCGAGGGCCTTTGACCAACAAACTATTCCAAATGGTTGCAATCAAAACTGCATTAAATAAATGTTTAAATATGATAACTGCCTCATGAGCATCAAAATCTGTTTCAGGCTTTACCTTCCCCACTCCATCAAGTAACTGGTAACATAGTTTAGCAAATATATGCAACACTGATATTTAATTGCACCAATGGGAGGTGACTTAACTATAAAGTAATCTGAGTTTTAAAAAAATTAAAGGATGAAGCGAAAAGAAAACATGAAAACAGTGACATCATGGTCTAATGGAAAACATATAAAGCAAACAATGCATGTTTTCTACAGAGTAAAAGGAGGGCACAGTTATCGATGGCTATCAAGTGGGGATAAGAGGTCAACCTGTAATCATTTCTTGTGGCACGGGGACCTTTGTGTTCTGGTGAAGTGACAATCAAGGGTTGGCAGAAAGGCAATTTGGTCAACCAGGGTGTAATGAAAAGAAGATGTTTGTAGCAAAGAGAGAAATGCAAACCAGCCACCACATTTCCCAAACTGGGCTGCAATCATTCTTTCATCACTGTCACTCCTTCCAAGTCAGTAATGATGATTCTATTCGGTTTCAGTTCACTGCTGCAGTTTTATTATGAATAAGAGGAAGGGGGAAAAAGACATATTTTCAAGGTCTCTGATCTCATCAGGGCTGTTTGTACTTTTGTGAGGTCAAGCAGTGTGCTTGATTACCCCACAATTAGAGTACTTTACAAGACCTCTCCCTATTTTATATCATTCACCCCTCCTATCCTATTGCAGGCTGGGTGAGCAATTGTCCTTGGCTCTTTACCCAGAACTCTCCATACAAATAACATTTAATACGGCAAATTACAAAAGATCTGGCCTTTCTCCTTCCAATAATACACATTTGGAAGAGCTCAAGCAGCCAAATTTTAAACACAAAAGATACATAAAAATTCAGAGTTCTGCATGATTAAACAGGAGTCGCCTGAGACCTCTGACAATGCAAATTCTTAAACTTATTGAGGCAAATCAACACTTCATTTCTCAGTAGCCTGATTTTACTTCCTTTTGAACAACCAATTTTTAAAACTTGGCCCAGCAAGATCGGACCACAAATCCAACCATCAGTGTTCTGCAAAGGAACAGATATCAGAAGATCAGTAGGCAGCAATCATCTTATGGGTACATTGATAGCATTTACATGTGGAATAATGGATAAATGGGAGTGAGTTATGGCTAGAATTTATTCAAGGAGGTGAGGAAGTTTAATGGGGAGGTAATGGCCTTGTGGTACTATCACTGGATTGTTAATCCAGAGACCCTGGTAATGTTCTGGGGACTTGGGCTTCAATCCTGCCATGGCAGAGAGCGGAATTTGACTTCTGGAATTACGAGTCTAATGATGACCATGATTCCATTGCCGATTGTTGGAAAAAACCATCTGGCTCACTAATATCCTTGAGGGAATGAAATTGCAATCTCTACTGGCTCTGGCCTACATGTAACTCCAGGCCCACAGTAATGTGGGTGACTCTTAACTGCCTTCTGGGGCAAGTAGGGATGGGCAATAAATGCTGGCCCTGCCAGCAACACCCCTGTCCTGTGAATGAACAAAAAAACTAAATACAGCAGAGGATAGACAAAACTGAGTACGCCAAGATATAGCACCTCCACTGGTAGATGTGTGTAGTTTTAGCATGATATAATTACATGGATAATCTGCATTTTAAATGTTTAGCTCCACAAATCTGGAAACTATAAAAATAATGAATGCCAGAGTTTTCCCCACTCTTCCCTGTAGCCTTCATGTAAGAGCTTCAGAAATCTTAGGAGGATGGGGTAAAACGTATCCCATTTTTCCAGGAATTGTGTTAGTCTCCTGACAGATCAATGGAAGATGGGCAGGAGAATCCCAGGGGAAATGTGATTCCACACACTTCCTCTGGCAGCTTGATCCATATACTACCTTGTGTGAAAAAGTCACCCTTCAGGTCCCTTTTAAATCTTTCCCCCCTCACCTTAAATCTATGCACTCTAGTTTTGGACTCCCCTACCCTATGGAAAGATCTTGGTCATTACTTTATCTATGCCCCTCATGATTTTGTAAACCATTATAAGGTCACTCCTCAGCCTCTGACATTCCAGGGGAAAAACTCCCAGGCTATTTAGCCTCTCCTTTTAGCTCAAACCTTCCAGTTAGGGATGGACAGTAAATACTTACCTAGCTAGCAATGTCCACAATGCATGAATGTGTTGAAAAAAAGGCAGTGCATTATTGAAGCAATGTCTAAATATCCTGAGCACGTAGTCCCTGCTTCATCATAGTCGATTTACAGAGAGGAAACCGGTGTTCCTCACTGATATCCATCCTGATTACTTTCATCTATTTCTGGCAGGAAGCTACGGTCAGTCATTGGTAATTGCTCTACAAAGCTAGTAAAATCAAAGTGGGGGATCTCGAGACCTTAATCCGACCTCTCAACTAACCATATTTCCAGATCTTCTCTGGTCAGTAATAATTAATCTACGAAGGAGCACAGGCATCTTTCTCCATTAAAAAAAGAGACAAGTGGTTGTACATCTGGAAGGGTATCACTGGCTGAATGAATACCTCTTCATCCTGCATAGGTGCAACAGTCAAGAAGACACAGCAACGCCTCTTCTACCTCAGGCGGCTCAGGAAATTTGCCAAATCCATAAGGCCCCTCACCACCTTCTCAGATGCCCCATTGAAAGAATAATATCTGGGTGTATAATGGCCTGGTACGGCAATTGCTCTGGACAGGTGGTGTGCACAAACCAGACCATCATGGAAACCAACCTTCCATCCATGGAGTCTACTTACACAGCTCATTGCCACAGAAAAGCTGCCAACATCATCAAAGACCCATCACACCCCTGTAATGGCCTTCTACAACCTCTTCCATCAAGGCAAAAGATACAGAAGCCCAAACAGGTTCAGGAACAGCTTCTTCCCGGCCATTATCAGACTGATGAATGGACTCTTTAGCATCAAATAACAGTGACCTTGCTAATATTGATCTTGCCTAGCGCACACCCTGTGCAATGAAACCTGTGTGCCTCTGTCTATGATTATTTTACAGCCTTAGATCTGAACATCCTTGCTTACTATCATCTGCCTGTACTGCTCGTAAACAAAGCTTTTCACTGCTTTCCAATACATGTGACAATAAATCAGTCAATCAATTAAACCGTTCCAAAAGTTTGTCCCTAAGCAAACAAAGAATGGGTGGAGGTGAGGACCAATCTTCCATCATCTCCCACACACGGTATAAGGAATAAACTGGTGACATGAGCATCATTGTATACCACTTCTAGCAATAAGACATAGGACCAGAATTAGACCATTCAGCCCATCAAGTCTGCTCTACCCTTCAACCATGGCTGATGTGTTTCTCAACCCCATTCTCCTGCTTTCTCCCCTTAGACTTTGATCCCTTTACTAATGAAGGACTCATCCATCCATGTCTTCAAGTCATTCAATGACTTTGTCTCCACAGCCTTCTGCAGTAATGTGCTCCACAGGAGACAAGACAATATACATGTGGAAGGATATCACTAACTGAAGTAATTCCTCCTCATCTCAGTTCTAAAGGATCAATCATTTACAAACAAGAAAACATTCAATTTTGTGATTCTTCTGATGAAGGGTCTCGGCCCAAAACGTCAGCTTTTGTGCTCCTAAGATGCTGCTTGGCCTGCTGTGTTCATCCAGCTCCACACTTTGTTATCTAACATTCAATTTTGTGTTTACCTCAGCTCCTCCAGTACTACGGTTGTATCGTATGGCCCTAATACCATTTCTCCCTGCTGTTCTTCTCTTCCCCTGGGATGGTAGATGACCTTATATCCAGTGACTTCCCCCGGGGCTGGCTCCCAGGTCACTCTGAAGCTTGTCCGGGCAGGTTCAGAGGTTTGTAAGTTTTGTGGAGGTTTGTATGGTGAGGCTGTTAAAGAGAGGAAAAAAATCTAATATTAGTCACTGAACATCATCACATATATTACTAAATGCAACACTTGTAATTTAGTTAATTTCAGTACATTAGAATGCAGGCAGGAACAGAACAACACTCCCCAGAGTGACCCATATAGTTATGATGTCTCGTCAGCATGATACCAATACTCCCAACCCATCTGGCAGCTTGGAGGATTTCCCAGGAGAGGCAGAGAATCAAACATTACACTGTGTCAATCTACATTGGCAGATCTGAAATAATTATTTAAGGGCCTTACAGTCGGCCAGTAGAATACAAAGGAGCTGAATTTGTTTTCACTGTACTTCAGCACAGAAACTGCTATTGGTGATGTCAGGTGAAGATGTCTTATTTAAGCAGTCATTGTCCATCATCATGGGAAAGAAAAGACAGCAATTAATAGGTGCATAACAAGAGCTCACAAACAGCACTGCGGCGATGACCAGACGATCTTCATTTCCATAAAGTCGACTGAGAGATAAATATTGTCCAGGATATCAATCAGGACATTATTTGGAATAGTGCCGTGGGATCTTCTACATCCACCTGAGAGGACAGATCAGGCTTCAGCTTAATGTCTCCTCAAACCATGAAGCATATCCCCCACGGTAATGTCGGCTGCATTGTGTGTTCAAGTGCTTAGACTGACAATAGAACACAAGTCTTTAATTGTATCACAGCTCAGTTGGCTTGACGCTGGTTTGTGATGCAGAGTGATGCCAACAGCATGGGTTCAATGTCACACTAGCTGAAATTGCAATGAAAAGCCACTTCACAAACCCTCCCCTTTGTTGACATGTGTGACCCTCAAGTTCAACTCACCATCAACTGTCTCTCTCTTTCTCTCTCTAATGAGAAAGTGGCCCACTAGGATAAGAGGGCATCAATTTAAGATTGCGATGAGGGTGAATTTCTTTTCTCAGAGGGTTGTGAGTCTTTGAAACTCTTTGCCGCAGAGAGCTATAAGGGCAGACTCCTTAAGCACATTTAAGGCTGAGCGAGACAGCTTCTTGATCAGTCAGGGAATCACGAGGAAAGGGCACGAAAGTGGATGCAAGGAACGTTAGATCAGCCATTACCCTATTGAATAGTACAGTTGATTTAAGGGGCCGAATGGCCTATTCCTGTACCTATTTCTTACAGTCTTATAAATTATGAGGACTTTACCTTTGGACATATAACCAGCAGAAACAGAACATAGTAACTGTTAAATGCAAGGCTTGCTGCTTGGACATAACTGTTCAGAAACCTTTTAAACCCCAGTTCAGGTAGTTCAAAGACCACCGCCTCACCTGTTGTTCCTTGTCCCGATCTTAATTTTCCTTCCTCTTTTCTATACATCGGAATGACAGAAACATTGTATGTTGTCTGAGGATTGAGTCGTTTTAGGACGGTGGTGGTCAGGTGAGGAGGGATCTTGGTGCCAATGGTCCTTCCCCCCTTGGCTGGTCGGTAAGAGAGTCTGTAGTTCAGCACGTTGCCTGGGGCTGGCTGCCACCTCACACGGAAACTGTTGACTGTCTCGTCTGATACAGTCACTGTCTTGGCCTCTGGTGTAGCTGTTCGACAGCAGAAAGAGAAAGATGTCAGAGTTGATTTTTGTTTTTGAAAAGTCGGTTTGGTCATTTTGAAATGGAGCCATAGACATGTACAGCACAGAAAGAGGCCCTTTGGCTCATCAAGTCTTCACCTACATAACTATGCTAATGCAGCCCAAGGTCTTGTATGCCTCAGCATCACAAGTGCACATCTAAATACTTCTGAAATGTTACACGGGTTTCTGCCTCTACTAGCCTAGCAGGCAGTGAGTTTCAGATTCCCATCTCTCTCTGGGCGAAAATATTTTCCCTCACATCTCCACTAAGCCTGCTGCCCCTTCCTGAAATCTATGCCCTCTGCCCATTGATCCCTCCATGAAGGGGGAAAGTTTCATCCTGTCTAATTTATCGATTCCCCTCATTATTTTATACATCTCAATCATGTCCTCCTCAGTCTCCTCTGCTCCAAGGGAAACAACCTCAGTCTGTGCAATCTCTCTTCATAATTAACGCTGTCTAGTCCAATAACATCCTGGTAAATGATTGGTCACAACACTGAGTGCAGGAGTTACGGCATCATGTGACTGTACAAGGCATTGGTAAGGCCATTTTTGGAGTCCTGCATTCAATTCTGGTCTCCCTGCTATAGGAAGGATGTTATTAAACTGGAAAGGGTGCAAGAAAGATTTACCAAGATGTTACTGAGACTGGACAGCTTGAGCTACAAGGAGGAGCCAGACAGGCTGGGACACTTTTTCCCCTGGAGTGTAGGAGGCTGAGGGCTGACCATTTGGAGGTTTATAAAATCGTGAGGTGCACAGGTAGGGTGAATAGCCGAAGTCTTTTCTCCAGGGCAGAGGAGTACAAAACTAGGGGGTATGAATTTAAGTTGAGCAGGGAAAGACAAGAAGAGCAACTTTTTCCACACAGAGGGTGGCGTATTTATGGAACGAGCTGCCACAGGAAGTGGTAGAGGCAAGTACAATTACATTTAAAAAAAATATGGACAGGTACCTGGATGGGAAAGGTTTAGACAGATATGGGCCAGACACAGGCAAATGGAACTACTTCATTTTAGGAATCCTGGTGGGCATAGATGAGTTGGGCCAAAGGGTCTGCTTCCATGCTGTATGACTCTATAAATCTCCTCTGTACTAGAAATGCTGGGAATATAAGGAAAACAAACTACAAACAGTAACATCCCACAGAGATTCATGACCAGGTCATCTACTTACGAGTTATTAGATAAGGGATAAATATTGACTAGGATACTGGGAAAATTCTTCCTCAACATGGTGCTGCAGGAACGTTTTATACTGCACTCGAGAGAGCGCAGTGAATCTCTGCTGACAGTAGTAACATTCAACAGAGATGTAAAGCAAATGGTCAAATTGCTATCACAGGTTTTATACAACAGCACAAAGTAAAATTCCATTTAATATACATAGATATCTGCTGAATAAGTTGATACGGTTAAGTATTGATCATTGAGAAAGTGGACATGTCAGCAACGTTCAAGAATAGATAATCAGTCAGTGCTAAGTTGATAGATCTTAGCCAGCTGAGACCCAAATCAGCTCCAGAAAACCATGCTAAAGGAGATGACTATAAATGTTAGATAATCCTGATGGCTATCCAGAAATCTCCTCGTAGGCAGGCACCCATATGTGCATGATGACATGTATAAGCAATACCAGGCCTGGCTGTTGTATCACTGCCGTCTGCAAAGCCACCAGAATAGGGCCTGAAGGTTGCCTGCAGATGCACATTATTGAAACATAGGCAGTGACTGTCAAACAGGACACAAGTCAACACTTCAGCGGTAGAGAAATTAATGAGTTAAAAAGAGAAAGGATTATTTCTCTCATTACATTCTAAAATCAAGATTTTGGGGGTTTATTGGACAAATGGATAGGACATCCTAACTTAAAAATTATGTTCTGAAGAAGGATCACTGTTCTCGAAACATGAACTGTGTTCCTCTCTTCATACAGATGCTGTGATGTGGAGGTGCTCGTGTTGGATTGGAGTGGACAACGTCAAATGTTGCACAACACCAGGTTACAGTCCGACAAGTTTACATGAAATCACAAGCTTTCTCAGCACTGCTCCTTCATCAGGTGAAGGGACTTGCGATTTCAAATAAATCTGTTGGAATATAACCTGGTGTTGTGTGGCTTTTGACTTTGTCCACAGATGCTATCAGACCTGTTAGGCTTCTCTGATGACTTCTAATCCTGTTTCAGTCCTCCAGCATCTGCAGCTCTCTGCTTTATCTGAAAAGTATGTTGACAGGTCTGCAAAGGAGCCATGCAAAAGATGAACCAGTTGACACATTATATTATAGAATATAAGACTTGTGGTCTTGGCATGATTCACTGTACCATCAGTAGTTTCTGTTCCCTCAAGTGGATCTCCTTCCCCACTGCCATACAAAGCATAGACCATGATCTGGTACTTGGTCTCTGGCCGTAAATTCTCCAGTGTTGTTTTGGTGCTGTATCCAGGGACCCTCTTCTCTCCACTATCATCGTCAAAAAGAGATTTCCAGGTGACTCGATAGTTGTTCACGTTGCCTGGAGCTGAAGTCCACGAAGCATCAATTGTGGTTGGCGTCACGTTTTCAGTCACAAGATTACGAGCTGAGCCACGTGCTAAGAAACAAACAGATCAGTGCAAGGTGAGAATTAGATCGATCATCTTTTTATTCGAGTCATTATGTTGCATAATCAGCTTTAACAATGCTTTCACTGATGAATATTTTATCAGCTAAATTCAAATACAAATGGTTTGAAAGCATTTATATTTTCTTCCGAATTGTTTTTTTGCTATTTGATTCTGCTTAACTTAGCTTTAAGTGTGCTCACCTTAAGACACATTGCTCAAGTTGAGCTCTCTATCACCAACACCACTTCATTAATGGTCTTCTGGCTGAAGGCGCCACTCCATGGAACTCAAGCTTACTGCATTATGTTAGCTTTCCCAATGCTTCCACCATCCCTCTTCATTTCATTACTCAAACAAATGTAAGTGCTCCCAAATCCACACCATGTTTGACTAGAAATTTTACTAGGTCAGCCACATTAACCAGAAACTGAATTGGACTATTCACAAAAATAAAGGGAAAATCGCTATAGGCCCATAGAACCATAGTGCTGCATCTCTCATTAGAGAGAGACAGCTGGTGATGAGTTTAACCTGAGAGTCTCCACACATCAGGTGAAGGGCAACACCGAGAAGCAGGGACCTGCATGATAATCTCAGCCAGTATAGGAATTGAGCACATGCTATTGGCCTCACTCTGCATTGCAATCGAGCTGATTGCCAACTGAGCTCACATATGCCCCTTGTCACATAGATACTGGAACTACAACAGTAAGTTAGAGCTTGGGAGTTCTGCAGCAAGTCATTTATTTTATATTTCCCCAAAGTCTGTCCACTATCTACATGTCACAAGACAGGAACGTGATGGAATATTTCCCTGGGTGAATACAGCTCCAACAACACAAAGGAGACTCGACATCATTCAGGGTACAAGAACCCACTTGACTGGCACCACCTTCAATATTCACTCCCTCCACTATGGCACACTGTGTCTACAATGTGTGCCAAACTTAAGATTCACTGAAGGAATCTCCTATGAGAACTTCCGGACCTCTATCAATTCTCATTGAAACACACAGGATTCTTAAGGGGCTTGACAGGCTAAAGGTCGAGAGGACGTTTCTCCTCGTGGGAGAAACTAGGACCAGACGGCATTGTCTCAGAATAAAGCAGAACCAATTTAAGACTGAGATGAAGAAGAATTTCTTCTCTCAGAGGATTGAAGAGTCTTTGGAACTCCTTGCCACAGAAAGCTACAGTTCAGAGTTCTTATGGATTTTTAAGCCTGAGATAGATAGATTCTTGATCAGTCAAGAAATCAAGATTACAGGGAAAGGAGCGGGAAAGTGAACATGAGGAATGTCAGATCAGCCATGATCCAATTACATGGTGGAGCAGGCTCAAGGGGTCGAACAGCCTATTCTTGTTCCTATTTCTTATGGTCTTATACTTTTACAGAAGGATAAGAACAGTTGACCTGTAAGAATATCACCTGCAAACACTCCCCCCAAGCCACTTGCTGGCCCAACTTTAAAACATATTTTAATTCTTGCATGACTGTATGAAAATCTTGGGACATTTTTTCCCTAATAGCACTGTGGGTAAAATCTAAACCACACGATCTTCAGTGGCTCAACTGGTGTACACCATCACTTTCTCAAGGATGAGCAATAAATATCAGCAATACCCACAACCCATGAATGAAGCGCGAGTCCTGAACATACTTTTTGTACCCGTTCAACTCTTTAACTTCCTTCTCTTCTGCATCCGAATAACTAACTGTTTCATACCTCCTGCCTTTCTAGACTCTACTTTTGAGTTAATGGGAACTGCAGATGCTGGAGAATTCCAAGATAATAAAATGTGAGGCTGGATGAACACAGCAGGCCAAGCAGCATCTCAGGAGCACAAAAGCTGACGTTTCGGGCCTAGACCCTTCATCAGAGGCTCTGATGAAGGGTCTAGGCCCGAAACGTCAGCTTTTGTGCTCCTGAGATGCTGCTTGGCCTGCTGTGTTCATCCAGCCTCACATTTTATTATCTCTACTTTTGAGTTGTCAGGTTTTCCAATTCCCTTCCCTCTGTTTGTTCTGTACTATACTCCACTGAAGCAACATGGGCAGCTTTGAGCAGGAAGCAGATCTGACACACTGACCTTTTGCCTTGTAACAACAAACTCATCCACTGCTCCAGAAACAATATTTATCAGATTTACTCTGTAGGATTGGGCGTCTCCTTCAGCTGTGCTTGTGAGACTGCTCAGTTGCCTGAGTCCAAATCCTGGAACAACCCTTACTAACACTGCTCGGGGAGCAAAATCACCACATTTTTGATTTTATGCATTCACAGGATGTGGGCGTCACTGGCTATGCCAATATTAATTACCCAGATTCTCTCACCTGTAACCATCCCACCTACATTCTCCAGTCCCAACCCTCCACTCTATTTATTTCAGAGCCCCCTTCAACCTCCCCCATTTCTGATGAAGAGTCCCGACCCAAAATGTCAGCTTTCCTGCTCCTCTGCTGCTGCCTAGCCTGTTTTGTTCCTCCACTCAACACTGTGTTGTCTCTGACTCTAGCACGGGCAGTTCTTACTATCTCTGAATTACCCAGATTCAACCAGATTGCTCTGGGCCTAAAGTCAAGTGTAGGTCAGACCAGGTAAGGATGACAGATCTCCTTCTCTAAAGGACATTCATGAAGCAGACAGATTTTCCTATAACCAGCATTGTTTCATGATCATCATAATTTCATGAGGCTTTTGCATTTATTGAATTCAAATTCCACAGGTGTCATGGCAGGATTTGAACCCCAGATCCCAAGAACACCACCTGGGCCACTAGATTAACAGGCTAGCAAAAATACTACTAGGCCATCATTCCCAATGGGTTGCAGCTGTCCAAGACAGCAGTTCAATACCACCCATGGCAAGTCTAATTGTCGGCGATCAACAAATAGAGACATTTCCTGAAAGACCCATGAATGCAGATGAAGATAAATATAATGTATTCAACAACTCTCAAACTAATCGAAGTGTTCAGTACAATGTAGGATTTGATTGAGTGGATGGGGATAAAGAAACTGCTTATATTTGCTGGAGCGAAGTAACATAAGGACACTGATTGATGTTGTTTACAGAAGAGTCAGGGAAGGTGAGAACGTTATAGTCAACAAGTTGTAATTATCTGGAATATACACATTGTCTGAAAGGGCAAAGACAAAATGATCTTGCTCACGCCAAGTACCTTTGTTCATTTAGTTGTATTTTGACAATGTGATTGCTTGGACTCAAAGGATTTATGTGTTTTTTTTAATTGCGTGAGATGTAAGGCATTTTTCTCCTTGAAGGTTGGAGTTGGATCATGATTGCTTCTGTGTGCGTAAAGCAGCAAAGAAAAATATGGAACAAAAAAGGGCTTTGCAGTCCAATAGTTCTGTTGCTTCCATATACAGTTGTTTTATCGTGGACCCTACCCAGCCTGTTTAATCTCTGAGGAGAGTTTCTACAGTCTTTCTCCCTGCTAATGCCAAGCTGCAGTAAAAGATGCCTTTGCCATGTTAAACGCTTCATTACTCATTGCAGACTGGCTGCCTTGTTTGGCCACATGATTTCAAAATTCCCAACAGCTTAGGAGCCAAATGCCTTCCAATTTCACCCTTCCATTTGTAATTATCCTTCAATGTGCAATCCCACTAAATTATTCACACTGCTGCTTCTTAAACCTGTTTGACAAACGATAAGTTCTTGCTTGATGCAACTTTGGACTTGGCGCAATTTTGTGAAGGAAACGGGCTGCATATCAGCTTCCTTTAACTAAGCATTGGCAATGGAACAATGCAAACCAAGCGTGGAAGGTTTCCTTTTGCCCATTATTAGAATTAGACTAAAAGTCAAAATCTACCTGCTCCGTGTGCAGAGACCAGTGTGCACTGGTGTGATTGTGTGCATGGGCATGTCATCTGGCTCAGCTGAGTACGACAATAGCCACTAAGGTTATACATCCACTCTAGGCAATTTTCCAGGCTGTGCGGTGCTTTAGGTTGCTTCTTCTTCCTTAGCACGCTTGCACTCCTGACAAAGGCGGCACTTGAATGGCTTAGATAACAAGGTATAGAGCTGGATGAACACAGCAAGCCAATCAGCATCAGAGGAGCAGGAAGGCTGACGTTTTGGGCCTAGTCTCTTCTTCAGAAGAAGGGTCTAGGCCTAAAACGTCAGCTTTTCTGCTCCTCTGATGCTGCTTGGCCTGCTGTGTTCATCCAGCTCTACACCTTGTTATCTCAGATCGTCCAGCATCTGCAGTTCCTACTATCACTTGAATGGTTTGCTTAGTTAAGGGTCACCCACACTGCCATGGATTCACACTCAGATGAAAGCCAAACTGTGCAAAGATGGTTGTTTTCCTTCCCTGGAGGACATTCATAAAGCAGGTGGGTTTTTTTTCAAGAATTGACGATCCTTGTTACTGAGGCTAGCTCTCAATTCCAGATTTCGATGAACTGAATTTCATTTCCAACAGCTGCTGTGGTGAATTTTGAACCATTGACCCCACATCTTTGGCTTGTTCCTTTGAATTACTAACACAGTGGTATGATTGCTGCATCACTGTCCCTTCCCAGTCAAGATGGTCAAAGTACTTTCTTCATTCAGAACTGGCAACAGAGGGCAATGGGAAATAGCCCATTGAACCACCAAATATTACAGTACACAAGAAGTATGTTTTGAGCGATTTTTCACTCTATCAATCCAAACTTAATCTCAGAGCCACGTTGCCTCCCCACGGCCTTGTTACATTCCTCTGTTTCTGAGGCTTATCCAATTTTCCCTCAAAATTATCTACAACTGAACCAACCCCTGTGCATTCGACTCCAGAATAAGAAAAGCAGAAAAGCACTCTGCAGGAATGATTCCTGCCCTGAACAATAAGGCTTAAAGCTCCTCCCACGGTCATACTCAGTGGGATGTCTTGAAACAGTCCAATTTAGTCCTTTCAGTTTCTGCACCCTGTAGTGATCGTAAAACACCCAGAAAGGGTCCCCAGTTTAACGAAAGCAACATAATCTTATTTTTGTTAGTTTTCCGTGACGCATTCCACAGTTCTCCAGGTCTCAACACAGCAGTTCAAATGCGTTCATTTCTCCACACCTCATGTGTATCTTTATAGTTTGCAAGTGCCAAACTGTGAATATATATATATGAGGTATCTGTGCAGATGTTTTAGCGGAGTCCAGATTCAGAAGCCAATTTAATATAACATCCAGATGGCAATCAATATACATTTAAACATAGAGCATCCGACCGAAATCCCACAATACAACAGGCTCACTGCAAGTCCCTGACACGAATCACAGAATCATAGAATCCCGTCAGTGCAAAAAGGGGCCACTTGGCCCATAACATCTGCACCAACCCTTCTGAACAGCATGTCACCCAGACCGAGCCCCCATCCCATCCCTAATAAACCCACATATTCCATGGCTAATTTACCTAATCTGCAAATGCCTGGACACTACAGGGCAACTTAGTATGGCCAATCCACCTAACCTGCACAGCTTTAGACTCACCGTGTAACCTCAACAATGAAATGTTATGAAGACGTCTTTAAATCCAGTTGAAGTTGGTGTGTTGCTTCTTTTTATTATACATAATCCATTTTAAGTTTAAAACCTATTTTTGTCAGAACAAATTCTAAACCTGAGTTAATAAAATGAAGGCAATTAAAAAAGTAAATGTGAGAGGCAGGATTTTTTAAAATTTATTATTACTCTGACACTTATTCTATGAACAGATTTTGAGGCCCATTTTGAATTTTCGACAAAAAAAGTCAATCCTTTGTCATATAAGCATTTTTTTTTAATGTTAAGACTGACGTAAGCATGTTTTGCCTTCGTTACCAAACTAGAAGCTACAGTTTCCTTATATTTTATGTGTCTAAACTGAAGACACTATTGCAGTCAAAAATCTGATAATACTTAACCAAATAAATTCTGTTCGAACAGACTATTGTTACAGCAAACATTTAATGATACAGTGATTCGGTCTCAATTGGAGTGTTGTGACCAACCGTGGGCACACTTGGAAGTGTGTTAAAGCCTTGGAGCGGGCACAGAGGATATTTACTGGATTGGTACCAGAGGTGGAGGACTTCAATTGTATTAACATATTTCTGAAGCCAAAATTGACTTTTATTCCCTGGAAATTTGGAGATTTGGAGTTGATATAGCTGCAATTACCCAACTTAAGAGTCATGCAGATTTATTGTGTTGAACTGAATGTTCATGTTCAAGATAAGCGTCCACAGAGACGGATAAAGCATTTGCAAGCTCTTTGTTCTTTAAGTTTGATAAGACTCAAGAGTGGAAATCATTAGTTGTACATCTCTCCAGTAGAGAGATGGGAATGGCAACTGGTGTGAGAGAAGAAAATGAGATCAGGGCAGTGGAACAAAAAAAGACTGACGCAGACAAGACGAGACGATAAACACAACACAACCGAAAATTGAGACTGGGTCCCAAACTTCAGTGGACAGGCAAATCTTCCGAGATGTGTTAACTCATTGCTTTACTCTGTGTATCCTGACCCAGCCAGAAGAACTGCATTTGAGTGAATCCATCTGCTAGGAAGATTAGTCTGCACTTACATAGAATTTGAGTATTACTGTGAAATATTATGTCTGCTGATCTCATTAAGACTCCCTAAAACACTTTCCAGAGTTTTGATGAGCTCTGCTGCAAAGCTCACTGGGTTCCACTTAAGCTACATGCTTCAAACTGACAAATCCTGGCCATGAGAGCACACAGTAACTGCAAATTACATACCATTCTGACAAGGCCAAAAGATATTTATTTTTTTAACTTCAGAAGATTTATATACCCAATGGAAAAGTGGCAAATGCACAAAGATAACAGTTCTGTTTGCCCAGTTTGCATAAAGATTTAAATCTTGTGGTTATCTTATTTTTGATCAGTGTTTCTCTCATTCCAGCTTCCATTGGACTGCAAAGCTAGGACCTGCCCTGCCATAGTGGGGAGGAATGACCATTCACAGGGTCAGTGCATCCAGAGGATTATACAAAATCTTGCTTCCCTTATCTTCAGCCAGTGTTAGAACTTTTGTTGCCAAGAAGTGACTGCGTTATTTGAAAGAAACAGAAATAGTCAGTTGTGGCAGTGAAATGATGCTGACAGTGACTCAGTTGGAAGCATACTTGTTTCTGAGTCAGGCAGTGCATTCAGATCAGAACAACTTGTTGTGTAAAAAAGACCTCCTCTTCTCTCTACTGTTTTTGATACTCAACCTGCGCATTCTACCTGCAACCCTCCTTCAAGTGGAAACCATTTCTTCTGGCTCAAGTTGTAGAACATTTCTAAATATGAACACCTCTGCTAATTCTGCCCCAAGGAGCTGGGATCTTCAGCGGCCAGGGGTAGATCATCCCTTAATTAACAAAGGTCAAGGAAATACAAACCAGATTTATTCAGCCTGCCCTCACTAACCCTTTAAAGCTGGATCCTGTGTTGCCATTTTGAGGTAAGAGTGAGAGAAAGTGACAAATATTCATGGAATAGGTTCAAAAGTGAAAGAGAGAGTGGGAAAGTGACAGAGAGAGAAAAGAACAGAGAGATTTATCCGAATCATGAATGATGCAATTCCGATGCTTTTATATGATCATTCTTGGGATGTGCGCATCACTAGCTGGGCCAGCATTTTATTGCCCACCACTAATTGCCCTTAAGATGGTGGTGATGGCTGCAATCCATGCGATCTAGGTACACTCAGTACAGTCAGAGAGGGGGTTTCAGGATTTTGACCCAGCAACAGTGAAGGAACGCTGTCAGGTTGGTGTGTGGCTTGGAACAGAACTTGAACCTAGTGAGGGTCCCTTATATCTGCTGCCCTTGACCTTCGGGGATAGAGTTCAAGGCTTGAAAAATGCTGATGAAGGAAGCTTGGTGAGTTATTGATAAATTTAATGATGACCCATAAGAAAATGGCAAATCTTCTGCTCTCCTTCCATATCATAAGATGAAGAAATGTGTTTCTCCAATTTAAAATCAGTGAATAAAACCCGAATCCCAGTGCTGCACACAATTAGATGAGCTCTGCAGTCCTATTTCGATGATTAATATATAATTTCTTTTAATTTACTCTGTTTTTCTCTCACTCCTTTTATCTTTTAGCAGATCAAAAACCAACTCGGATAAAAAAAAACCGTTAGACTTGCACCAAACTTTTACCAAGGCTATAAATACAGACAGAAAGGGCAAGAAATAAGATGGGTCAGCCGATCAAACCCATCCCAGCCAGAGTTCAAGTCTGATCATTCCCTCCTGGGCAACGACTTCCGATTTGCTATCTTAGGGAATGCAGTCTTCTTTCCTGAAACTGCTATGAAAAGCCACTGCAGTATTGTAACTGAAAACCTGCACCATGCTCCCAGCTGATATCAAGCCAGCTAAATTTGTTGCCACCAACCAACCTCAAATCAACTATCTGAGAGTTTTCCAATGCCCTCCCCATCCTTAGGCAAATGTGTTTTTCTAACCTCTCACCCCACTTAAAGCTTTATATGAGTGTTGTCATCCCCATACTTCCCACTTGGATTCCAAATTCTGCTATTCCTTTCATGGCCAAAATTTCCAACTATACAAGTGGACCCAGAAATAACTTTTCCACCGGGCTTTGCTTTGCTGTAACACCTAGTTGTTACTTGTCTCTACCAGCTCCGAATTCCTTTATCACCATTACCACTCACTCCCGCCAGTAGAACTGTGAAATTAAGACTTGTCTCTAATCCAGAACCTTTAGGTGTCAAGGCTCCTTCCATCATAATGTAATACACCATGTTGGGAGTCTCTGCATTCTTATTTTAATCCCAAAACAATTTTTTATTTATTCTAGGGCATTGAAACTAGCATTTATTTTTCATCCTGCGTTTCACAGCTTTTTAACCACTCTGAAAAATACTGAAGAATTCACAGCATGGTAAGGGACCATGCCCAAACCAGATAATGGCATTAGTTGGGTACTTCAACAGTTTATGCTGATGCCAAAGCGCTATTTTACTTAAGTAAGCTGAATTTACATTCTCAAAGCACCAATGAGAGGATTTGAAGTCACAATCCCTGGATTATTAGTCCAGTCCTGAAGGATCTAGTTCAGTAACATGACCGCTGCATGACTGCATCATGTTGTGATTACAACAGCGAAAATAAAAATCAGCCTCGTGCACAATTCAAAGCCAAAAAATATTCAGCTAATGAGTGTACAAGATAGTCTGCAAAGAAACCGCATCAATCCTTACATTCAATTTATCCAAGATTTGTCAAGTGCTTATAAGTAGGCCGTTAAAATGGGTAGTGATATCATGACTATTAGTCAAGAAGGAAAAATGTAAAAACCATTCAATTTTCCATGCTGGCCCTTGTTATTCAGTGATCTTTCCACAATTTTGTAAAGACTTGCCGAGATCCCAGGAGGCTGCACACTGGAGCTGGCTGTAGCTCCTTCAGCTCGGTGTTCGCCAGCTGCAATGAGAAGGATGATTCTCGATCCTGATCGCCTCATTTGGCAGTGCATAGCCAAAACAAAAGCAGACCCTTGCAGAATCCATTCTTCTTGCTTCAATTTTAATCTTCAAACAATGCAGGGAGTGCTGTTAATGTTCCAAGGTCAAGATTTTGATGCACAGTCTGTCTCTGCCCCCATTCCATCTCCTTCTTTCACTGTGTGAAATGATTTCTCCCAATCTAATTCCCTTATAACTGAATTCTTCTTTCAATATCCATGCTTATCTGTCTTGTTCTCCCTTTCTCTGCTGATGGTACTGAGTTATCTGAGATTGCCTCTGGGTTTACCCTCAAAAAACTCACTCAAGTTTCCATTCATCAAACACAAGTCAGATATTCAGTTTCAGCAAGCTGTTTACTTTCTATTCTCTATTCATTCCAGAGTTGTGTCTCTGTTGGCTGTTAATGTCCATCCACAGTTGCTGGTTTGATGCATATGAGAAGAATTTGCTTCAGACGGTCGTAAAGATCCAATCACATTTCTTTTGATCTGCAGTCATACATTTTCCCTGGAGCTTTGGAGGCTGAGGGGTGACCTTAAAGGAGTTTATAAAGTCATGAGGGGCACAGAGAGGGTGAATAGTCAAGGTATTTTCTCCAGGGTAGGGGAGTCCAAAACGAGGGGGCATTTGTTTAAGGTGAGAGAGGAAAGATATAAAAGAGACCTAAGGGCAACTTTTTCACGTAGAGGGTGGTGCATGTATGGACAGAGCTGCCAGAGGAAGTGGTGGAGGCTGGTACAATTACAATATCTAAAAGGCATCTGGATGGGTATATGAATAGGAAGGATTTAGAGGGATTTGGGCCAAGTGCTGGCAAATGGGACTAGATCAATATAGGATAACTGATGTGCATGGATGAGTAGGATTGAAGGGTCTGCTTCAGGTAAAGAGCAGGAACATGGATGTGAGGAATGTCAGATCAGCCATGATCCTATTGAATGGCGGAGTAGACTCAAGGAGCCGAATGGCCTACCCCTGTTCCTATTTCTCCTGGTCTAATGGTTTAACAATCAGAGACAAGAACCCTAACCCACTGCAACATTCTAATCACCAACATGACTGAGGCAGTTAGGTTCATCTGGCCAGCCTCACCGAATCAGTCAATGTTTTAAGGTTCCTTCATTTTATCACAAACATTACTCTGCAACTATGTAGCTAATTATCCATGCACAATGAACTGCAATTTTTTTTTCTTTTTACATGCTTGCACACACATATACATCAACACGCAGCACAATAACACACAGAAACATATCCCTGCTTCACATTTTAATGGGGGTCTGCCCAAAAGTTCTGCAGAGGGGCTATTCAAAAAGTTGAGTGTGAATATCATGAAACTTTTAAACATTAAAGGAAATATGCATCGGTTGCCGCTTTGTAAAGTATTCTGTTACTTCGCAATTTGAGAAAGCACTCAGCTGAGTTTTACTTAAAAACTGCAACATGCTTCTGCCTGTTCCTTGGCGTTAGGTTGCTTCAGGAATTGAATCGTCTAAAAGAGGGAATCATGGAATCAAGCTCCATTTAAGAGCGCCTAACCTATTCCTTAGTCAAAGAGTTTCATAGCATCACTACAATGTGGAAGCAGGCTATTCAGCCCATCAAGTATACTCTTACCCTCTGGACAGTAATTCATACAGACCTAACCCTCCAACTCCTTGAATCTATAGAGCCCTGTAGGGTCTACGTTTAACATGAACTGTGGATGGTGAACATGAAGAGTAATGAAACTGTATTGAGGTGCCTCTGAATGGAAATATGGTGGAGGGAGAAGAGTTAATTTCTAGCACAAAATGTTTTGCAACAGCCTGTATATGCTTGACATGGAATAGTTACTGTAAATATTAGGACTATTATATCATAAGACTATGGCATTGAAGCCCTGATGGACCTGGTGCTGGAAACTAGGACTAGCGCCGATTTAATGTAGTTTTGGTGGCACAGACTCAATGGGCTGAACAACTTTATGATTCGATGATAAGAGTGGAATATACTGTATGGAGACGAGGTGAATTCTAGCGCAACTTCTGAAATTTCAACTTGAAACATTCTGGAATGCATTTTTACCAACTTTATGCCCTAAGGTATAATTTGGGAAATATAAATTTCCTCGCTCTTTCTGAGGGCTTGCTACACACTCATCACCACCTTCTCAGGTGCAACTAAGAGCGGCAAAAAATACTCCGGTCACTACTTTCATGACAGCAATGAGTACGGATGGATTTCATTGGCTGTTGAGTGTTTTAGGATGTCCTAAGTATTTGAAAGAAAGTAGGGGAAAGGAATGATTTGCATTCATGTCTCTTTTTTCAGCAATAATATCTGTCTCAAAGTACATAAGAGTCAAGAGGTATTTTTTGAAGTGTAGTCACTGGTGTAATGCAGGAAACATGCACAGCAAGTTCCCAGGGCTCCATGGTTAAGTCTCCCCTGCTGTTCATCAAAACAGTGCCATGGGATCTTTCAAATCCAATCACAGAGTTCAGATTCAAAAATACTGCAGATGTTGGAATCCAAGGAAGACAAGCAGGAAGCTAGAAGAACACAGTGGGCCTGGAAGAAGAGTAATACCTGAAGCATTAAATGCTCCTTTCCTTCAGATCCGGCTGTGTTCTTCCAGCTTCCTGGCTGTCTGCCACAGAGTTTAACTGTGGCTTCAGCATTTCAGGCAATCCAACATGCCTTCAGTACTATAATGACATGTTAGCCTGAAGTCTTGTGCCTCAGGCCTTAAATCCAGAACCTTGTGACCTCGAAACATCTGTGCTGTAGCTGATACAACTGCAAGTCTTTCCACAGTGTCTTTTTGATCTCATTTTTCCTTAGCATGTGTCAAAACTCAGGGGAAGAAACTTGCAGTCACTTTCATGATGTATTGGCACATAATCTGAGATAAAACCGAGCTGATTAACATTTTCATCTGCCCAGTTTTGGGCTCAATAATTAACATCTTCATTGAAGAAACTCGTAACAATGTACACTCTTTTATTTGAGATAATGGGAACTGCAGATGATGGAGAATCCAAGATAACAAAGTGTGGAGCTGGATGAAAACAGCAGGCCAAGCAGCATCTCAGGAGCACAAAAGCTGACGTTTCGGGCCTAGACCCTTCATCGATTTCACAAGTGCCCTGAAATTGTCTGTTCCTACACGTTCTGTTGTCTTCAGGATTGGACCCTAAACCCACTGCAGAATTCCCTTCCATTCCCCACATTGCAAGCATCAGTAGCCGTAAGCATTAATGTTTTGGGGCCATCAAGAGAAGCTTCTTCCTTCCCTGCTCCTGGCACTGAGTTGGACTCTAGTCTACAACCCCTGCCCCACTATTCTGTGCCTTACAATACTCTTGTGAGCTTTCCATTGTGCCCAACATTCCTGCTCCCACTCCCCACATCTCCAAAAACTCAAAACTATGAACTATTCCTTTGGTAACAAGTTATAATTTTTGGCAGATAAAATTGTTAAAAGTTTCACATGATGAAAATGACCAGAATTAAGTAATCATAAAACTATGCAATTTTCCATTCATCCCTTTCCATGGACAACAACACTTATGTTAAACATAATCGCAGGTACCTGGTGATGATTGTGATGCATTAATAGAAACACAGAATTTCAGCTCATTTCACAATCATAATGATATTTGGACAGCGTGCAACATCCAGAGATGCGGTAACCATCTTGAAACAATTCAAGTAGCTCTTTACTTGTTTTTATTTGTTACTGCAATGTTTATAAAAGGATGGTCCAATTCAGTTCCAGTTTTATTCTTGTGCTGACACCAGTTTCATCATAGTCTCCAACAGAGAGCACACTCCTGGTTTCCTAATCACCTACCCTACAAAGTCAGACCTGGGAGACTTCACACAAAGAGCAGCAATCTTTCAAAATGGTCTAACATCCTATGTGATCCCATATTTCCACCTCATCTACCTTTGCAGGAGTCAAGGATAGAGCAAGGTTTTTCAGAATCTTACCTCAAGGGGTTAACTGGATTGGGTACAGTTTATAATCGAAGTGATCTATGCAGTCTTGAAGCGTCATTTGTCCTTTATTTGTGATCTTCTTGAGAGCAAGTAATAAATGTGGTGGAGTAATTTAAGTCTATTTCATGATAGTTGTAGGCAGTGTGCAATCTCACCTCAGACAAAGGAAAGGTTGAGAAGGCTGGATCTTCATGGTAACCTCAGCTGCTGTGAGAACTAAACTGTTGATGTCACGCTACCCAACCCTAATCATGAATGATGCCCATCAGTTAATTTTAAGGGAAAGAGATACAATTATTAATTATTCCACAAGAGGCTGCTCTCAGGATTAGAGCCAGCAGCCAATCACTGGCATTATCATTCTATTCTTGCATGAGTTTCTATCAACAGTACAGCTGTTGGGCTGTGATGTTTTAGATTTAACTGGCTCAATGGCTGTTGCATTTATGTTATTTGAGTTCTGGCTGAAGACAGGTCCGGGGCTGACTGACTGCTGGTGTTTCATCCTGCGCTGTTACTTTAGTCAGGGATGGCTAGCTACTCTCTCCCACTCTCAGGGGCAGAGCACGGTGGCAGGTCCCAAGTCTAACTAAGCACACTCTTGCCGTCTGGCCAACTGAGATAAACAGAAACCCATTGCAGTGTAAATCCACTCTAAAACATAGAACATAGAACATTACGGCACAGTACAGGCCCTTCGGCCCTTGATGTTGTGCCGACCTGTCATACCGACCTCAAGCCCATCTAACCTACACTATTCCATGTACGTCCATATGCTTATCCAATGACGACTTAAATGTACCTAAAGTTGGCGAATCTACTACATGTTTTTTAAAATTTATTTTGACAAGGTTATTAAATTTTCCCATTTATTAATTCAATAATTTCTTGTAAAATGTACCTTCTTTAGTGGTGCCTTGTCCAATCAGTGGTTGGCCAACAAGCGTTCGGTACTCAGGTATAACCTGCACTGAATACTTGGTGTCTGGGAGCAGGTTCTGGAGGGTTGCCCATGTCTCCGATCCTCCAACAATTACTTCCTTGCTATCACCTCCCAAAGCCGGTCTGTACTCCACTCTGTATTGCTGAACATTCCCGGGAGCAGCTGTCCACCTGACCTTGAAACTGTCTGTGGTTTCATCAAATACCTCCAAGTTACTTGGTGACCCGACCTCTATGGTGAAACACAGAAGAAACATCGTTGTTAATGGCAAGGAAAGTATTGTTTCCTGGTGTAGGAGCTAGATTACATAAACATAAGGCAAAAAGTCAGAGTCATTCATGCACCATTTCACTACATGCGGCCTGTTGCTCCTGCTCGTTAACCCGGGCGCAATAGGCAGCCCAGATGCTACAGGATACATTGACGAAAAAGCAATGATAGTCCAGATTTCAGTCAGCTATCAATTAGTTTTAATTTCAGATGATTATATCTCACTAAAATCTTTAAATGTGTCCTGAGTGTTCAAGAAAAATAAACTGGCTCTGTTCTTAACTGATTTGCTTTGTTAAGAACACTTAGTTCTTAAAAGGAGAGTAGTAGTAAGTAATTCAGGAGTAAGTAATACAGGCTGTTCAGCCTGCTCTGCCATTTAATACAATCATGGCTGTTCTCTTCTCGGCCTCCACTCCACTTTCTGCCCACTCCCCGTACCCCTCCAACTTATTACTAATTAAAACTACGTCTATCTCCTCCTTTAATTTATTCAATGTTCCACCACCTACCGCACTCTGCAATATGTAGATTAACAGTCCATTGCCCTTTGAGAGAACTAGTTTCTCCTCGTCTCTGTTTTAAATCTGTTGCTGCTCATCCTAAAACTGTGACCTCTCATTCTAGATTGCCTTACATGAGAAAACATCCTCTCTACATTAACTTTGTCAGTCCCCTTTAGCATCTTATCTCTCCCAATTAGATCTTCGCTCATTCTTCTAAACTCCAGACAGTATTGGCCTAAACTGCTCAATCTCTCTTCATAGGATAGATCTCTCATCTCTGGAATCAATCTAGTGAATCTCCTCTGAACTGTCTCTATTGCAGCGACATTGCTCCACAAGTAAAGGGACTAAAACTGTATGCAATACTCCATGTGCAGTGTCACTCATGCCTTGCACAGTTGCAGCCACACTTCTTTACTTCTCTACACACTTCCTTTAGAAATAAATGACAAAATTCAGACCAAATTTAGGAAGAACCAAGTATTGCTTCTCCAACCAAGCTAAGTCTTCAGTTTTTACAATAAAGTAATAAAGTCTGTTCACTGACTCAGGATTAAGTTCTCCATAAATAGGTTGAGAAATGGAATTGTCTACATAGCCTGGTCCCTGTATAATTGTGGTAAGGAGTAAATTAGTGTGGATACTGGAATCTCATTTAATTTTGGGAAGTTTATTGCAATTGTCATATCCTGAATCAGAAACCATAGCCAGGGAATGAAAGATTTTCTATCTTTAAGTTGAGTTAACAATGTATTGGACTGCTGGCCTTAATAAAACACAGCAGGCCCTTAAAAAAGAATTAACTCTAGAATTCTACAGCAAAGAGGAAGGCCAATTGGCATGTACTGGGTCTTTGAAAACATTCTCCAATTAGTCCTATCCCCATGTCCCTTTCACCATAGACCTGCAATTTCTTCTTGTTCAAGTTCTTTATCCGATAGCCTTTCAAATAATTGATTATCTGTTTGAACCCAAGATTTTTGTGCACAAACATTCCCAGCCCAAACAAGCAATCATGTGAGAGCTAGGGTGCTCAAATATTGTACTAGGATAGTACGCGATACCATTACACAAGCCACAAGTGAATGCAATGGATTTGGCAAAATGCGTGAACAACATAATGCCTGATTCCCCATGTGATCTGAGAGCATTGCAGGGTCAGAGTTACAAATTACAGTCAGCACATTAAGCTGCTGTGCTCTAGTACAGGGGTAAATTAGAAGCTTCTCTTACTGACTGTTACATGATTTATGTACAATGTTCAAGTGTTTGGTTTGCCAAAATATGTTTATAGACCCCCATGACACCAACAACTGAGCCAAGATACTGTCACTTGCATCTAAGCCAGCTGCAATGAGTCGTTTGACAAACTTATCTTTTAAAAAAATGAAAAACAAAATTAACTATGTTCTTTTTGCACGTAAATAAAGTGAATGGATTGTGGGCATTGATTATTAACAGGATAGATGCTTATTTATGTGGAAGTTTCACACATTCATATAACATTAAAGCCACTTTACTTCTACAGAAAAAAAAAGTGATTTTCAATAACTCCAATGACTTGGCTTTTCATTTAGTATTAGATGTAATTCAAGCTCTCTCTCTTTCAAAAGGTACCCAAGGTGTAAGTAGTGGTCAAGATTTGGACACAATAGTTAAGGGAGCAGGTTTGTATTAGCACAGAATTTATGGGATTGGATAAATAAGTCTGAAAAGTGGTAAACATTTTAGTATATCAGTTGGCACGTACTTATTTACTTCTAACAAAACAGATGTGGATTCCAACATCAACCTTAGAGCCTTTGCAAGTGATGGCGGAAATTACACAGGAAGGTAGAGAGTGTATTGCATATTACATATTGAATATGCAATGGAGATCACCCAAGATTACAAAGCCTTAATTTGTTATCCATTCTTAACTGCCCTTAAGAAGGTGGTCACAGGCCACCTGGTGCATGCCTGTCTATGTAGAATTTGCACATTCTCTCTGTGCCTGCGTGGGTTTTGTCTGGGTGCTCCGGTTTTCTCCCACAGTCCAAAAATGTGCAGATTATGTGGACTGGCCAAGCTAAATTGCCTGTAGTGTCCAAGGATATGCAGGCTATTTAGATTAGCCATGAGAATTTCAGGGCTAGAGGGATAAGGTAGAGGGATGAATCTGGGTAGGATGCTCTTCAGAGAGTTGGTGTGATCCTGGTGGGCCAAATGGCCTATTTCCATAGTGGAGGGATTCTATGATTCTTTGGTGCCTGTACTCCCACAGGGCCAATAGGAAGGACAGCTTTTTCCAGGAGAAGGTTTAATAATTCATGGAATCCTGACCTGTTGCAGAGGTGAATTAATCACAAAAACTGGATTCTGGTCGACATTATCCATCGACAGCAACGGTGCTGAAAATGGCATTTCTCATTATCCTCATTTTCCTTCCCACACTCTAGTCTTGTGATGAAGTGGACAAGTTATGCGATCCACCCCCAACTTACTGTTTGGGTTTAGGCTCTCCTGGAGAGTGTCTCACCAACTTCATCTCATTCTAAACTCTACTGCCCTAAGGCTGTTCTGCACCAAGTCCTGTTCACCATCACCCCAATACTCAATATCTCCTCTTGTTCTAATGCATCTACTTGAACTTGTCAATCTCATATTTAAATCCTATTATCCACCCTGACCTCAGAAGCCTTCTGTAGCCTTACAGCCCTTCAAGAGCTTTCACCAATTCTGGCACCTTGTGCACTTCCAGAGAGCAGATGTTAACCAGTCCGGGGAAAATGAAATCCACTGTTAGGTCTATTTTGGGCTCTGCTGGTTATATTATTAAAACCAGTAATAAGGAAGTGAATGCCCCAATCAAAGAGACAAATTATATGATCAAGGGATTTGGAACGATGATTGTCATCAAAACAAATTGCAGAAATTAACTGATTTCCACAGAATGACTGGATAATAAATAACTACACTTCAAGAGTAATACATGCATTAAATAAAAACTGAACTAACATCTCTAAAAAACATTTAAATGAAGTCAAGGAATCCAGTCATAGCAGAAGGCAAGAAAGTGAAATGCTGATTTGGAGAGTCAGTGCAGGCACGATGGGCAGAATGGTCTCCTTCTGTGCTGTAAAACGTCTGTGGCTCTTTGGAGGAGGTTATCTCTGGTGTAGATGAAATTGGATAAATGCACCCAAGAGGCTGTCAAAACATTATCATTTATTCAACATCATCACCCAAGCTTAAGACTTTCTCATGTAGCTTGTGTCAAGAAATAATACATACTCAGTGATGACCCTTCACTGTGAAAGAGTTTACATGGTGCCACAAGCATTTGGCACATTTGAAACAGTTCAGTCTGTCGGTTTACACCTGTTTTAAAATAATAACTTTCACAAATTTACACCTAAAAGTAACTGCTATGATCCAGGAGCACTGTAAATTAATGTAGCCATGATATCCTGAGGTTAATTTGGCAGGTTGTACAAATATCACTAGTTATGAATGAACACTGTTCATAAAGAAATAGTGCTGAGAAAATATGAATGTTTTGTGTTTCATTTGAACTGGGCAAAGAATGTAGAATCTCTCGGTACATGCGTTACTTCCACTCCTATGTTTTATGGTCTTGTGCAAGGCAGAGAAACCCTATAGAATTCTGTAAACCTCAGTTGTACCACACTAAACATTCTATTGATAAACTTGATGTCTGTAGCGTGGGACTCACCAAATGTATTGCCCTATCTCTCTGTAGTGGCACAGAACTGACCAGAGTGACTTCAACTACTCATTTCAGAGGGTAATTAGATTTAGACAAAAGCCAGAATGCATCAGAGCTGGAAGTTCCCTTCCGTGAAGAAGGCTATTGAGATCCAGTTGAGTTTAAACAAAAATCCAGAAACTTTTGTGGATTTTTTTTCTCCAGTGAAGAACTAAAAATTACACGTTTTTTTAAATGCAAAACCATAGATTTTTAGAATCACAGAATTCCTACAGCATGGAAACAGGCCATTGTGCTCATTAAGTCCACACTGACCTTCCGAACGGTATCTTACTCAGGCCCAGCCCCTACTATGTCCCTGTAACTCTGCATAGAAACATAGAAGATAGGAGCAGGAGGAGGCCATTTGGCCCTTTGAGCCTGCTCTGCCATTCTTCACAATCTTGGCTGACTGTCCAACTGAATAGCCTAATCTTGGTTTCTCCCTGTAACCTTTGATCCCATTCGTCCAAGTGCTATATCTAGTCGCATTTCCCAGCCTAGATTCGATAGACAACCTAGTATGGAAAATCTACCTATCCCACACATCTTTGGATGATGGGAGGAAACCAGGGCACCCAGGGGAAACCCACGTAAACATGGGGAAAGTGTGTAAACTCCACACAAATAGTCGTCTGAGGTTGGAATCGAAGCCCAGTCCCTGATGCAGTAGGGCAGCAATGTTAATCACTGAGCCACTATGCCACCCAATCTTTACTGGGATTCATTTAATAACTATTCACAATGGAACCTAATTTCATCCCAGTCTAGATTTCCCATCACTACACTGTCACACTGAGTACTTACAGAAAACCTAAGTCAAGTATTGAGGCTAGGCTACAGGCTCATTGGGTTTACAGAAATCTCTACAGAGCACCCATGATCAGAATTGAATGGCAGACCAGACAAAACTGAGATCGAAAAGGCATCCACCAATCACTGAGGGTTTATGTTAACCTTGGGAACAAGGGTGGGGCAGTGGCAAGTACATTGAAACGATTTGTGTGAATCCAAGTTCAGCAGAGGACACAATCCAGTGGTAGAATCTGTCTGTCTCCACCTTTTGTGAAAACCCCTCTTGAAGCAATTTCATTTTGCTTAGTCTGAATTTATTTGGTAAATGCACGTTATGTGGGTTTTCCATCCAAGATCTGCACTTCTTTGTTATCAAACAGATGTGGCCTTTTCTTAGAGTAACCGCGATGTTGATTCAAAGTGGTGGTTTTGTAATGCTTCCTCTAATTAAACTTCACAGTTGACTGGTTCTGTTGTTTCTTTCAGTCTAATCTAAGAGACACTTGATGCTTTGCTGTACTGGCAGCAATGATAACAATTCTTCCTTTCCCTTCTCTACCCCAAGGTCAGACCATTTACAAAGCAGGAGACAGAGAATGTGGCATCAGTGAGATTAAACGAGTCAACTTGGTTTGGTGTTGGCGCCAGGGGATGATTACAGTACGCCCCTGGAGACATCACATCTCAGAGTTCATCTGAGTTTCCTTTATCCACCTTAAAGTCTAGATTAAACTGACATGAGAGTCAGCAGTTGTATAAGGCGACAATGTAAAGAGTAACATTGAGCAAGATAATAAAATGTGAGGCTGGATGAACACAGCAGGCCAAGCAGCATCTCAGGAGCACAAAAGCTCCTGCTCCTGAGATGCTGCTGGGCCTGTTGTGTTCATCCAGCCTCACATTTTATTATCTTGGAATTCTCCAGCATCTGCAGTTCCCATTATCTCAGTAACATTGAGCATTTTGGCAATAATGTTGAGTTAATGCATGGTCTGGTTTGAAGTACAGAATTGGAGAGATCATGGGTTTGATTACTTGATCTCAGGAGTTATTTTTGAGCATTTGAACTGGTCAAAGAATCTCAGATAAGCAATATGAAGAAACATTTCCCTGTCTGTGTTAAGTAATTAGTGACTCCAGCTGGAAAATGATGTTTGCATATGTACCTTGGCATGGTTGCCTGTCAGGGTGTTAAATTGAGTGTTCATGATGTCCATGTTTGTATTGGCTTGCTTGTGTGTAGGCCAGTTTGTGCATATGCTGGTGTGTATGTATGTTGGACTGCACACATATGTTGGTGTGTGGAGACATGTGTGTTTGTGTGCGTGTATGTTTATGCATTGTTGGCTTGTGCACACATTGGCATCTGTGTATACTCATGTGTGATTACATTTGGATTTTGTATACTTTGTAAGTTTGTGTATAGAAATACTACAGGGGATAAAGGCAAGATTATAAAATCACAGATAAATATTCATCATGCAAGCTTCCTCCTGAAAATCTTTACAGGGGCATCTGCAGAGAGTTTCAATAGCCTAGAACTATTCTTTTTAGCAATTACGCCTTTCAAGAGATAAGGGGAGAAAGTTGGGAATTAAAGAAAAGTTGTGAAATGTTAATTGGTACAGAATACAGTAAATACTGTTAAGTTGTTTAAAATGAAACTCTTCACAGATAGAAAGATATTTAATATTCTTTATAGTGAACAAAGCTAGCACAGGGAACTAACAGTACAAAGAAGGATCCTTGGAAGCTTTACTTTGAAGGGAAGAAGGAGACGAAATGCTACAATTGCAAAGGGCAGGGTTCAATGTGTAAAAGAATCTGCCACTGTTGCTGGGAGGCAACAGAGAGGGGAGAATGGACGTGGGCAGCATGAAACATGCACAGCGTTTCCAGATGGATGCTGATGTGCAATGGGGAGAGAAGTCATGGAATAATCTGGGGAACCAGTGAGGTCAAATTCATTTCACTTTTGTGGCAGAAGCTGTGCGGACTGGCTGTAGTTTCATGAATGCACATCTTCAAAGAATGCAACATGCCCTCAAAGCATCAGCATCATTACAATTGGGGCAATTACCACTGACAGATTGGGAAGAGGGTACCTGAGCGACCAGTGAGGAACAGCATGCCAGTCCCACCTGAAGGCACCTCAGCTATGGCCACATACTTGCATACAACCCTACATTCACACGATATGGTTTGAACTGAAAATCACAAGAGGGCTAATCATATTACTAGCGGTGTACCACAGACTCCCAAACAATCGTAAGGAAACAATAGCAAATATGCAAAAAAATGCTCTGAGAAGGGATAAAAACAATCAAGATGCAATTATTGGGGATTTTAACAAGGCCATTATCAATATGGATGCAATGTAGGTGGAAGCAAAGCATAGAAGGAGCAGTGTATCAAGAGAAGTTCAAAGACTATCTTAACAGAAGCAATGTACCACAGATACTAGAAATCTGAAGTACAAGTCACCTGCTGGAGAAACAGAGATCTGGCAGCATCTTCAGAGAGAGAAACAGAGCTAATGTCTCAAGTCCCTGATATGAAGAAGTTATGTTGAACTCAAAACATGAACTCCATTTTCTTTCTCCACAGATGCTGCTGAGTTTCAGTACATTATCTCATCAGAGATGGCCACTGCTTGGCATCTATGCAGTGTGAATATAGATTCATGCATGCATATACAAAGACATCCTTTCTATCAAGGGATAATTGGACAATGAAGTGGTTGAACAGTGTAGTTTGCCCACACACTAGCCCAGGTAGCAATTATGACATCACCTCCCCATATTGAGGGGTTGCTGCACATTCTAGCCAGCTTTGGTAGCTGCTTTGAGGACAGTTAGCAGAAAAAATTGCATTAATGTTTTGATTGCAATAGGAACTACACTATAAAAAGTCCTCCACTGACTAAAACCCTTTGAGATTTCCAGCAGATATGACAGTTGCTATATCTATGCATATCCTTCTTTCAGAAGGACATTAAGAGAAGTAGATGCACCTTTATAACAAATCACCGTTTCTTTTTCTGTTGCCTGCATTTTATCTTCAGATTGAATTCTCAAACTTCTGATGGCAGCATGTTCACTCTTATTCTGTAAGTAATTACTACTCCAATCCTGTAGACAACACCCATACAATACCTTCAAGAGTGGTCTCCTGTCCTTCTAGAGGAAGGCTGCTGCCTTCAGCATATTCTGCAATCACATTGACCAGGTAGGTCGTTTCAGGCAGGAGGTCAGTCAGGACTTTTGTCGTCTGGTCTGCAGGCACTTGGATGGAGGTGAAGTCACCTCCCGCTGCCACTTTATACTTCAACAGGTAGGACAGGACATCTGGGCCAGCTCCAATCCAGCTCAGGCGGAAGCTACGAGATGTTACCTCTGAGGTCCGCAAATCCGTGGCTGCCGTGAAGGCTATAGTCAGAGAAAGAGACACCAATTATTTACTGGTTTTAATGGAATGATGAGTCCTTATTTTTTGACTTTTCAATGTATATTTGTGCAGCATGAAGGCTTTCAATGATGAGTTATCTTTGATTCTACAGATATACACCTTCACATTCACTTGAACGACATGACCATATTCAAGGGTGTGATAGACAATTTTATAATCAGCAGGGGAATCAAGGCTTGGGGGAGAAGGAAGTTGAGGATAGTCAGATCGGACATGATTTCATTGAATAGCGAAGGAGACTTGATAAGCCAAATAGCATGCTTCTATTCCTGTATCTTCCGGTCATTACACATTGTTGTTAACACACCAGTTCTCTTGCTGGATCGGACAGCTTAATCTGAATACCATCACTTATCAACAAGGCAAAAGGAAAATCAAAAGCTGATCATTCAAAGACAAGCCCCGCTGTTAATCGGAAGGTTCACTCTTTGCAAATTTCATTACCCTCTCCTCTATAAAAAGGAATCACACTGAATAGTCAACTGTAAGGTGTTCCTGCCTTAAATTAGCATTTTGTGATATTACCAATTTGCCTATTAACATAGTTGAGAGAATTATTTGCTAATTTAGCTGAATCTTAGAACACCAAATATGAGGAGTCCTCACCCACCAAAAAATTGTCTGAATCAATTACTAGCCAAGCCACATGGTCACCAGAACAAATCAGAAACTGAGAATTCTACAGCAAGTAACTCATTTCCTGACTCCCTACAGCCTGTCCATTATCCACGTGATATAAGTCGAGAGTGTGATGGAATACTGTTCACTTGTCTGAAACAGTGTAGTTCCAACAGCACTCAAGACTCCATCCTTGCTCGGTCAGCAACCCATCCATTACCTTAAACATTTGCTCCCTTCAAGGCTGATGCACAGTGGATACACAAGATACGCTGCAGTGACTTGGCATGACTCCTGAGGCAGCACCTTCCAAACTCATGACTGCTATCATCTAGAAGAGCAAGGGCAGCAGACATATGGGAACACCATCAATTGCAAGTTCCCCTCTAAGCTACTGAATTATCCTGACTTGGAACTGGATCTTTCAGTATTGCTGAGTTCAAATTCGGGAACTCCCTCCCCAAACAGCACTGTGATGCATCTACAGCACAGGGACTGTGATGGATGTTGACAGACTGGCAAGGAATGGATTAATAAGTTTATCAAATAGCAAATCGAGAAATTCTACATAAATCCATCAAGATTCTTGTGATCATATTGGATGGTGCTATTTCAAAGCTGTGGGAACAGTTGAAATGTGTCTGGTTCAGGTTTTTGAAAAATTTAACACACTTTTCAATGAATCTTTGGGCAAAACAAGCAGTTGAGTAGTAGTTAATCTTGGGCTGTGGTATCTGATACAAGCCCTGCCCAATGTTTAGTTCTATTCATATAATGCCAAGGAGAAAGTGGGTATAACAAGCAGTCAAAATTATACCACCTCTTTTATGCCAATGTCAACGACAAATATATATCTCAGTTCTTTTGTTTTCTGAGTACGGGGACAGTTTGCACCAGGAAATGTAATGTGACTGGTTGTAACAATGAACTTGCTCACTCACTCACCCCTTGCCTTGATAGCTTTCACCTCCTCCACAATCCTCAGGCACAGAGTCTGCGTCAGCTTCGTTGACACTCGCTGGAAGGAGTCAAAATCATCTACCTGGTACACGTGAGTATTTTCAGGAGGCGAGGCGATAGCCACAAGCTCACTAAACACTGCATCTTTGACGCCCACTGCAAAGATCTCCACCCCTGCATCTCGCAGTCTCAAGGCAGGGGCCTTGAAGGCATCGGAGGACTTGCCGTCTGTGATCAGCACCATCACCCTTGGCACGTTGAGCCTAGCTCCTTTCTCTGGGACAAAGACCTTCTCCCTCACATAAGTCATGGCCCTTCCAGTGTTGGTGGAGCCTCCCCTGTAGGGGAAAGTCCGCACAGCCCGCAGCACATCCTCCAGTGTTTGATGTCTATTGAGGGTAAACTCTGTGTAGGGATCCCGGCTGTACTGAACAAGGCCAATTTGGATGCCGTTGGGACCAACCTGGAATGTCTTCACCAAGGTTTCTAGGAAGTCTTTGACCTTAGCAAAGTTACTCAGGCCAATGCTGTAGGAGCCATCCACCAATAGAACAACGTCAGCTTCTGTGTTTTCATCCAGGGTACATTCTGCAGGGGTCAAAAGATAAAACCCACTGTCAATTTTTTTTCTGATACAAATAAATTGTTAACAGCCCTCTTGGTCATCTCATGATAAGTCAGATTGTCATAGATACCATGGAACATTGGATTTGCTGCATTGAAACAGGCCATTTGGCTCAACTAATCATTATTGCTGTTAATATCCTACATAGTCCTCCTCCCACTTATTTAACTCCATCAACATGTCCTTCCAACCCATTCTCCCTCTCGTGTTGACATTCCTCCCATTAAAGGTATGTATGTCTTTCAGTGCAACCACTCCCTGAAGTAACAATTTCAACATTCTCACCATTCTCTGAATAGAGACTTTTCCAATTGAGTTTATTAGTAATACTATTAGATTTATTGACCATAACTTTGGTCCCAAATTGCATCAAATGGAAATACTTTCTTTTCGTCTACAATTTCAAGATCTCAAAGACCTCTGCCAGAGGACTGTATATTGTATGACTCTATTGAAAAGCCTGCAAAGGAAAGAAGTGATTGCACTGGTGGGGTTGTAGAGGAGTCTCAACTGGATATTGAGGATGTTGCCAGAGATGGAGTATTTCAGCGACAAAAGAGAGGCTGGAAAAGCTCAGGTTATTTTCTTTGGAGCAGAGGTGGTGGAGAGGGATTGCTGTTGAGCTGTATACGATTATGAGGAGCATTATAAGGGTGATTAGAAAGCAGCTGCTATCCTTATTCGAGGGGTCAACAATAAGGGGACTTAATTTTAATATGAAAGGAAGGAGGTTTGGAAAAGATTTGATGAAAAGGGTTTCACCTTAGAGGGTGTAGAAAGCACTACCTGGAAGGGTAGTTAAGGCAGGAAACCTCACAATCTCTGAAAAGTATTCAGAAGTGTCATAACATTTAAGTCCACGGGCTTAATGTGGGAAAGTGGAACACTATATGTAGTAGTGTAATTTTGGTGGTACAGACTCAATGGGCTGAAGGTCTCCTTCTGTATTATATGATTCTGTGTGCACTAACCTCTGATGCCATTAAAAATGGCAGTGTTTAATTCCTGACATTTGTATGGTCAATTAGTTCTTGTAGTATGCATCACAGATACATGGCACAAGTCTTGTCTATTATTTTCCTGTGTGCTTGAAGAAGATATTAACTCACAATCTTCCCATTTCATGATAAAACTACTATTGGGCTGTGCTTCAGCACCTTTTGAACATTATGCTATCATCAGTGAACATTCCCACTCCTGTCTATACGATGGAGAGAAGGTCATTGATGAAGCAACTGAAGATGGGTGGCCTCAGACACTATTGTGAGGAACCTCTGCAGCGATCTCTTGGAAGTGGCATGATTGGCTTCCACCAATCACAATAACTTGTTTTGTTTTAGGTACGACTCCTTGTGCTGGGTAAGACCAGCAGAGAGTTTCCCCAATTCCCATTGACTCCACTTTTTATTAACATTTCCTTTTTGCTCCTGTGTTTATTTTACTTAATGAATCACCGTAGTTGATTATCTTCCTCAAGAGGGTAACTCTCTGAATTATATGATTCCCAAATCGTTTCTGAAAAGCCTTGTCCATCTTTCTGTCCCTTGGATCAGTGTCAGTGTGTGGCCACAGTGGGAAAATAACTTCCGTTTTTTTGTCAATCTGCTGAGTGCATTTTGAACTTTGGAGGTCCAAAATGGCAACTTACCAATTGTTTCCTTGACTGGCTGTGTCTTTTCCATGAGTGATACAGGCTCACTGGATGCCAGCCCTCGCATTGCGTACAGATTAATCTGGTACTCGGTTTCAGCAGTAAGGTCTTTAACCACTGCAATCCTGGTCCTGGCATCAACATTGACACTTTTCTCCTGAATGCCAGCCACCATGGGAATGAGGTGCACTCTGTAACCAGTGATCTGGCCGGGTGATGAATCCCAGGTCAGTTTCATGAAATTCGAAGCAATCTCCAAGGCTTGTAGATTGGAAGGTGGTTCGACTACTGTTGATTGCAGAAAAATATTAAGACATTCAAAGACTTCCTGAGAAATATTCTGAGCATACAATGTAAATGTTAAAACTTCAGTCTTTGACTGACTTCACTCAACAGGTCAGAAACTGACCATTTGGTCAATGCAAGCAGTTATATGCCACATGGCTACTCCCTCAACTACTCCCTGCGCTTCATATTCTCACCATTCTAAACAAAAAAAAGACTTTTAGATTACTTGTTGGATTCACTGATGGTGATCTGCTAATCATGACACCTTCTCCTACACTCCCCCAAAACAGGAAATATCTTCTCCACAGCTACCCGAACAAGCTCTTTCACAATGTTAAAGACGTCTATTAGATCACACCTCAGTGAGACGGACATCATGGCAGCAGCATTGGCAAAGGGCTAAACTATTCTGATGAAGAATCACTGGATTTGCAACATTGACTCTGCTTTCTTACTGCAGATGCTGCCAGACCTATTCACTTCCACCAGCAAATACTGTTTTGGTTTGTTTCAGATCTCGAGCATCCACAGCTCTTTGTTTCATCATATTAACCCATTTCCATGGCCAGGGAGTCTCTTATGACTGGAAAATTAATGCAGAGACCCAGGTAATGTTCTGGCAAAACAAAAACCAAAAGAACTGTGGATGCTGTATAAATCAGAAACAAGTACAGAAATTGCCAGAAAAGTTCAGCACAACTGACAGCATCTATAGAGAGAAATCGGAGTTAACATTTCAGGTTGAGTGACTCCTCTTCAGAATTCTTGATGTTGATTGATTGTTGATTATTGGAGGAAAATCCTATCTGGTTGACTGATGTCCTTCGGGGAAGGAAACTGCCGTCTTTACTAAGAGACAGTAGGAACTGCTGATGCTGGAAAATCTAAGATAACATGGTGCGAAGCTGGATGAACACAGCAGGCCAAGCAGCATCAGAGGAGCAGAAAAGCTTGACATTTCAGGTCAGGTCCCTTCTTTACCTAGTCTGGTCTACATGCGCCATCCACAGCAATATGGTTGATTTTTAACTGCCTTCAGGGCAACAAATGCTGGCAAAACCAGCAACATCCATACATTTTGGCAAATTATTTTTAAAAAGTCACTACAATATTTGCAGAAAGCTCCTCCAGCATATTTGGAAACATTGAAGTGTGTAATTCCAACAATCCTTCTGTGGATTCAATACTGTCCTCGTTTCTCCCAACTTCTCCAAAGGTCCTCCTCTCGACCCCAAGCTAACCATCCTCGAATGCTTCTACAGAGACCTGAGCACATGCACAATTACTGCTCAATTCTAGTGGAAAGGAAGAGGCTCCTGCCCCCACCATTAAGAAATCCTACCTTCCTCCCCACTCACGATATCACTGAGTTGTTCCTCAATCCCAGAACACACCAGGTTTATTATTTCATTCTGGACGTCTTGGATCTTGTCAAAGTCCGCCACTTTGAACACATGCTTGTTCAAGGGAGAGGAGCCAATTAATTTCAATTCATCCAAATCAGCTCCTTTTATACCTGCAGAAGGGAAAAACACCATGATATCGGGGCAGATAAAAGTTTGTGTTGATTATTTCAATGCATGGCGTTGGAAGAAAACCGTCAAGTGATGCTTTATAAAAGTTTAATCATTTATGTTTGCAATATTTTGTTGAATGCCTTCATGTTTCCATTATGGCTCACATCCATAAGAAAAAAGCCAAAGATCTCACTATGCACGAAAATTATTCACTCTCATTTCACAGGCGTGTTTAATTCAGCACCTCATATTTCAGAAAAATAACTAGAACAAGAAACAGAGAAAATCAAGAAAAGCTAATTAGGTGCCACCAGGCTTGGCATTTAGAAGCCTTTAGGTCATACACAAAAGAAAGAACGAAAACAAAGACCTGCATTTGCATAGCACCTTTCACAACCATGGCGGGTCCCAAAGCAATTTATGTCCATGAAGTACTTATGAAGTGTAATCACTAGCGTAGTGGAGCAAATGTGGCGGCCAATTTACACACAGCGAGGCAGAAAATTGAAAGGCATTGAGGAGCTCCCAAACAGTTTATTTCTGGAAAACAGGAATTCGATGCAGAAGACAGTACAAAGAGAAAAAGGAAGAAACAGTACATTAGATGATACATCTGAAATATGGAGTGGATAAGAAAAGAAAGCGATGACGAACAACGATACATCTGACTCACAATCAAATGAAAGGGAAAGACTGGTTGTGACAGAGAGGGGATTTGGGCTGTAGGTACGAAGACAGTTCCAAATTGAGAAAACAAACCTTGTTTTGTGTTCTACCCAGGAGTGCGAGAAGGAGGTGCCAAAGAGGCTCCCCAGATATAGGAGAACTATTCAAGTCTTGGACAGATGTGGACATTGCAGACACTAGACGTTTGCCAAAGAAAGCAGCAGCTTGTGGGAATATAAGGTTCGATGCAGGATCGAACATATAGTCTAGTTTATTTATCTTGGGCAGCAAAGCCAAAATCTTTACGGAATTTTTCCACAGAACACTCAGCATGTTGAGTCTACGTTAGAGAGGTTTGTATGCAGGCTAAGGAAGGAAGAAGTTAATAGGGCTGGATGGTCCCTTTCCTTTCCATGCTCTACAGTCTGAGTGCATCGCTAAGTAAGCGTGGATTGGTGCTTGAGAAAGAATTTCAAGCATAAAAGCGAACTTACCTAACGTAAATATTTCAACCCCAATATTGCGTAGAGCTTCAGCACTTTCTGTCACAGGGTCCTGGGACTTGCCATCAGTGATGATGACCGCTATTTTGGGATAAGATTTTCTTGCTCCAGCAGCTTCACTAAAGGTGTTCTGTACCAAGTAATTAATGGCTTCACCTATGAACGAAACATTAGATAATTCCAAATTAATCACATAATTCAACACAGTTTTATTCGCCACAGACAGCCCACTCTCCTGAGGTTATTGCTTGCTGTTCTTCTCATTTCCCCATATGACCTGAATCTTTGATTAATTTCCAGCCTGTAACTCACATTCGAAATTTGGTCCATAAACTATCTAAACTCTTTGATTAGATTTCAGCCTCCAATTCACAGAGATATTCATGATATTCGATAAATGAGCATCTATAACTAACCCTTAATCTTACATTGGCTTTAAATCCCAGTTGAGAGAACAGCTGGAGGTCGTGAACGCAAGATAAAAATGACATTTCGCACCTGTCATAGTATTTCCTCCTTTGTAAGGAAGGTTAGTAATTGCACTCAGTAGATCCTGCTTCCGGTTGTATCTGTTTAGGTCAAACTCTGTCCTTGTATCCGAACTGTACTGCACAATTCCAACTCTGGTCTTATCTTCTCCAATCTCAAAAGCAGAAACAAGGGAGTAGATGAATTCCCTGATTTTTTTGAAATTTGCCCTCCCTACACTCCATGATCCGTCCACAAGAAAAACCAAATCGGCAACTGCAGAGGCTGAGCATTCTGGAGGAACAAAATGTTGTTGATAACAAGGATTAGCCACAGCTCCGGCATACAGCATAAATCCAAAGACACAACATTGCAACCAGTAGTGAGGGTATGGTGTATGTGAATGTGCAGAGGGAGTGGAGCAGCTTGACCTGATTGGTAGCCAGGACTGAGAGACAGCGGTGATGATAAGAAACTGATGAAGGTGGAGTTGCTCTTGTTAGAACTGAGACAGTGAAGAGAAGTTTTGGCAGATGTTCTTCAAATCTTGAAGATTTTTAATGAAACAGAAAAAAAAGATCTCTGGCAGGAGGATTGGTAATGAGAAGGCACAGACTGAAAGTAGCGGGGCGGGGGGCACAGTGGTTCAGTGGCTAAGTGGCTAGTGCTGCTACCCCATAGCACCAGGAACTCAGGTTTGATTCCAGCCTCAGGCGACTGTCTGTGTGGAGTTTACACATTCTCCCCGTGTCTGTGTGGGTTTCCTCCGGGTGCTCTGGTTTCCTCCCACAATTCAAAGATGTGCAGGCTAGGTGGATTGGCCATGCTAAATTGCCCATAGTGTTCAGGGATGTGTAGATCAGGTGAGTTATTGGGGAATGGGTCTGGGTGCTTGTTGGGCCAACGGGCCTGTTTCCACACTGTAGGGAGTCTATGATTCTATAATGAGTTGGAAAGCAAACGGTGAAAGAATGAGGAATACAGTTTCGATGTGGAGGTGACAGTATTGAACTGTGGTGGAAAAAGTCAGAAGTCACACAACATCTGGTTACAGTCCAACAGGTTTATTTAAAATCACAAGCTTTTGTAGCACTGCTCCTTCATCAGCTGAAGTAGAGAGAAGCACACAGGCACAGAATTTATCAGTAGAGAGATAATGGCAAGATAATTTCAGATAATTAAGAGTGTCAACAGATAAGTACAAATAGTGTGTGCAGAGTATCAACAGGCTGAATAATGAGTCTTTGCCGGTAATCAACAGTGTCAACAGATTGATAAAAATGCCCATAGGCAAGTATAGGAATGATCTATTGCCAAATAATTGAGACAGAGAGATAAACACAAATAAGCAAAAGTAAGCTGGTGCTAGAGGTAAACCATATGGCTGCAATAACATGAGTAGTTGTCATAGTTGCATGATGAGGGACCAACAAAAGTAGCAAATAATCAAATATTATACAAATTATTTAAGGTAAAGAGATTATCTGAAGTTATCAAGGTAATGGTGTCAAAACAGGATGTTTGGGAGATTTTACAGAACAGTATGTTGAGATTACATGTAGTGGAACATGAACCAATAGTTTTGACACAGCAGGATGTTCTAATCTGAAGTGTACAGCCTGAAGGTGCAATGTAAACAGGCTCAATAACATCTTTCAGACCAGAATTGGATAAATACTTTAAAATTAACAATGTGCAAGGATTATGAGAGAGAGGAGTAGAGTGGAACTAATTGAGCAGCTATTTCACAGAGTCACCTTGGGCTGAATGACCTCCTTCTGTACAAATGATCCAAAGATTCCAAAAATATGGAATGAGGTTGATCAAATAAATTGTAAATGAAAGTTAGACGTAAAATCAACATTCAACAGAGATTTTGCTTGTTGACTGTGTGCAGACGCATGACCACTTATCTACTTCAGCATCATCTAGCATAATAACTCCGTTTTAGCCATGTTCTCTAGTTTTATTAGAAAACACCCAATACATTTACACATCAAGGTTTGATGGATTGACCGCGAGGGGAGAACGGGAAAGACTTGGCAGACGTTTTTACAGAGAACACAACATGTTCAGTTGAGTCTGTGCTTCAACAGATTTCATGTAGTCTGTGGAAGCTGCAGATTGCTGGAACTTTATGATCCTTCCCTGCCAATGCTGTAATGAGTGAGATAGTAAATATGTGCCTGCACTAGTTCTGTTCCCTGATGCCAAGCTCTAGTCTCTTCCCCATATCCCTGCACACTGTTTCTATCCAAATAATCATCCAATCCATTGATAGTCATCACTGAATCCACCACAGTCAACATCGTGGGTGTTACCACTGAGCAGAGACTGAACTGGATCAGCCACACGGATCAGAGGTTGGGAATCCTGCAGCAAGTAACTCACTTTCTGAGTTCCCAAAGCCTGTCTTCCACCTACACCGCACAAATCAGGAGGGTGATGGAATACTCTCCCCTTGCCGAGATAAATGAAGCTCTAATAATACTCAAGAGGTTTGACACTATCCGGGACAACGTAGCCCTCTCAAATGGTACACTACTCATTAGCTTAAATCTTCCACTATCACCACACAGTGGCAAGGATCTGAACTATCCATGAGATGCATTAAAACTCAATAAATCTTGATCATCAGCATTTCCAAAATTGTAATATCCACCATCTGGAAAAACAAGGGTAGCAGATACTTGGGAACACTATTCCCTGCAAGGCCCCATCTAAGCTCCACACCATCCTGATGTGGAATTATGCTGCTGTTCCTTCACTGTCACTGGGTCAACAACCTGGACCTCATACCTGAATGGAACTGAAGGTCTATGTATATCACATGGATTGTGGCAGTTCAAGAGTGCAGCATGCTACCACCTTAAGGGCAATTAGGGGGTGTGCAATGAATGATAGCCCTGCCAATGACATCCACATCCCATGGGAGACTAAAAGACTTAACAGACCAAGTTAAACATTCAGTAATAACGAAACTTTATGCTCACAACAATCAAAAAAAATCTTCTCCTTTTCATCTTAGTGATTTGCCAAAGATTAAGAATTCACGCACACACTATGAATTAGAAATGCAATTAACCACATATGGGTTTACAATTAACAACATGTGGTTTGTTTTTGAGGTAAACTGATTTATTCCAGCTCCCACTTTTATGCCAGACAGTGTCCAGCACTGTTCTGTAAACAATTGTTCTAAATACGCTGTTGTGTCAAAGGGGTTTCACTGATTGGAGACTTAATCTCACAGCACAGTTTAAAAGTCCCACAACTATCAACATTATCAGAACACAAAGGCAGGTCGACATGTGTCTTGACTCATTGACGACAAAACTCCATTGGCATCAATATTACAACAACTGGCTCTCAGCTTTCAAGAATGAAGCCAACTCCTGGTCTCACAGACAACACTACAAGTGAAGATATGAGGACAATAGAGAGCAACTTTTTCTGAGCAGTAACAATCAAAACAGCCAACACAACAACAATGGAGATCCTACAATGGCTTCATCCTCATGTACAATTTGGAGCCACATCTGCTGAATGTCACCTACAGATTCAACCGTTCCAAAGTTCTACCGGTGAGCCTGTCACCTCCCAAAGTCTGTAAGCTTGCGGTCATCCACAAGACTTGTGCCCAGATCCTCTTACAGCAAGTTCAATTCACCCATCATCACCTCACTGACCTACACTAGCTCTTGTCCAGCAGCTCCTCAAGTTTAAAATTCTCATCTTTTTCTTCAAACTTATCTGAGGCCTTCCTGATATTTGCAACCTCCACCAATTTTGCAGCCCTCTAAGGCCTACACTTTACATGAATCCTGGCCTCCAGCGCATCATTAATTTTTAATCACTTAGCGATTTGAGTCTTCAGTTGCTTGGATGTAAAGCTCTGAAATTTCCTTCACAAATCTCTCCTCTTCAAATCTCAAATTAAAAGTTACTTCTTCAATGAAGCTTCTGCTAACCAATGCTAATATCTCTGACAATCATAAAATAATACAAGACAAAAGAGGTCCTTCAGCCTATCCATTCTGTACTGGCAAAAATATACTACGCCCAAAACTAATCCCACTTTCCCACACTATGCCCATAACCTCTAATGTTTTTAATGAGTGAGGTTACCCACCTCAACCACCTCCCCAGGCAATGCATTCCCAAACTCCAACACCCTCTGGGCAAAAAGCTTTTCCTCAAATCCCATCTAAACCTCTTGCATTCCTCTTTAACATTATGCCCCCTTATTACTTCCCCCTCAATGACGGTCTGCTATTCACCCTGTCCATGTGCCTCATAATCTTACACATCTCTATCAGGTGGCCACTCAACCTTCTCTGTTCCAAAGAAAATGACCCACGCTCAGCCAGCCTCTCTTCATTGCTGAAATACTCCATCCCCGGCAACATCCTGGTGAATTTCCTCTGCACTCCTTCCTGTGCAATCACATCTTTTCTATTGTGTGGTGACCAGAGCTACACACAGAACTCTAGCTGTGGCCTAACCAAAATCCTGTACAGCTCTAACCTAAGATCCCTCCATTTATAATCTATGCCTCGACAAATAAAGGCAAGTGTCCTGAATGCCTTCTTAATTACCTTTTAACTTGTCCGGCTCTCTTCAGGCTTCTGTGGACAAGATCCCACTGTTCCTCTGAACTTCCTAGTAAACTTTCTCTCATGGCTCACTTTCAAATGATCATAATAGCAATGCTAAGAACCTTGGAACTAGAATAAATGTGAATGTTTAAAAATCAATTCTCAAGATGTGGGCATCAGTGGTGGGAACTACATTTAGTGCCCATTTTAAAATGACTTTGAGAAATGATAGTGAATTGTCTTCTTGAACCAGTGCAGTCCATGGGGTGCAGGTACCTTTGCAATACCATTAGGGACAGAGTTCCGGGATTTAGACCCAGCAATACTGAAAGAACGGTGATACATTTCCAAGTCAGGATGGTGCATGACATGGGAAGAAACTGGCAGCTGGTGGCATTCCAGTATCTCTGCTGCCCTTGTCCTTCTGAGATCATATTATTACATGGTGTTGCTGACTTTGCTTATGTTTCTGTACATTGAGTGTATGTGAGGAGACTGAAAATAAACCCATCAAACTTACTTTGAGAAAGTTCTTCTACTTTTTTCGGTCGTTTAGTTGGCGTGCGACCTGACTGAACTAGGAGAGAAGCAAATAAATATGTAAACCAGCAAAAATGTTTATTCATTCTCTAACAATTAACCGTAACTATACAACTCTGGACTGAACAGAAATATGTAGGCTGGTTCATGAAGCGAACAAACATGGGTATAGCTGATTGTAAGTATTTTAACCGACTGTTCACAGATATTATGGCGCATCTCTGAAGCTTGTGGAAAGTGAGTACAGACCTTCTAGCCCTGAGGCAGGGACACTTGTCATTATGCTACAAGAGCCCTAAAAGGACACAAGAGATAGCACAGGGCTCAAAGCCATGACTTTGTGATGAAGAATCTAATGATTTACTGACTGAGTCAGCCGGGAACCTCACAGTATTTGTCTGCTTGTCTGCATTCATCCGTGGCTGGTCTGAAAATGTTCACACACAGTCCAAAAGGGGACAGTAGTTTCTTTTCCTTGATACAAGATAACGAGAGGCATAGATAGAGTTGATAGCCAGAGACTATTTTCCAGGGCAGAAATGGCTAGCATGAGGGGTCATAGTTTTAAGCTGGTTGGAGGAAAGTATAGAGGGGATGTCAGAGGGATTCTTTACACAGAGAGTTGTGAGAGCATGGAATGCGTTGCCAGCAGCAGTTGTGGAAGCAAGGTCATTGGGGTCATTTAAGAGACTGCTGGACATGCATATGGTCGCAGAAATTTGAGGGTGCATACATCAGGATCAATGGTCGGCACAACATTGTGGGCTGAAGGGCCTGTTCTGTGCTGTACTGTTCTATGTTCTATGTTCTATGAACCAGACAGGTTTTCTATAACAATCCAGGAAATTTTGGAATCCACACTTTTTTTTAGTCTGGTGCTAGACCAGGAAAGGACAGGTTTCTTTAATTTACTTTCACAATTGGTCATTGAGAGAATTAGTGCTTGTATTCTTCAGGTTCCTACCAAAGTACCTAACACTGCTCTTTAATCAGGACATCGACTGGCGTAAAAGATGTAAAAAAATAGAAACAAGATGCTCATATAATAAAGGTTAGTATATACACATGTACCAAGATTTTTTCTTAAACATCCTTAACCCATATATAAGCCCGGAGATGCAGTTTGTACCTACTTGTGAGTTGTCCATAGACTGGTACACTTTCTGATGAACGGTCAAAGGCACTTAATGTGACCACATATTCCACATCAGGAATTAAGTCTGTTAACGTTGTTTTGCTTGCACCCTGGGGTAATATCATTTCCTTTGCAGATCCAACTGTAACAGAGCAAGTGATCCATTAAAAAGACTAGAAAAGCATATATTAAAAAACACTATGGTATTGCAATGGAGAGAGAGATATTGGGAACTGCAGATGCTGGAGAATCCAAGATAATAAACTGTGAGGCTGGATGAACACAGCAGGCCAAGCAGCATCTCAGGAGCACAAAAGCTGACTTTTCGGGACTAGGCCCTTCATCAGAGAGGGGGATGGGGTGACGTTTTTGAAATAAATAGGGAGAGAGGGGGAGGCGGACCAAAGATGGAGAGAAAAGAAGATAGGTAGAGAGGAGAGTATAGGTGGGGGAGGTGGGAAGGGGATAGGTCAGTCCAGGGAGGATGGACAGGTCAAGGAGGTGGGATGAGGCTGGTAGGTGGGAAATGGAGGTGTTGCTTGAGGTGGGAGGAGAGGATAGGTGAGAGGAAGAACTGGTTAGGGAGGCGGGGACGAGCTGGGCTGGTTTTGTGATACAGTGAGGGGAGGGGACGAGCTGGGCTGGTTTTGGGATGCACTGGGAGAGGGGGAGATTTTGAAGCTTGTGAAGTCCACATTGATACCATTGGGCTGCAGGGTTCCCAAGCGGAATATGAGTTTCTGCTCCTGCAACCTTCGGGTGGCATCATTGTGGCACTACAGGAGGCCCATGATGGAAATGTTGTCTAAGGAATGGGAGGGGGAATTAAAATGGCTCGCGACTGGGAGGTGCAGTTGTTGATTGCGAACCGAGTGGAAGTGTTCTGCAAAGCGGTCCCCAAGCCTCTGCTTGGTTTCCCCAATGTAGAGGCAGCCACACCGGGTACAGGATACCACATTGGCAGATGTGCAGGTGAATATCAGCTGAATATGGAAAGTCATCTTGGGGCCTGGGATAGGGGTGCGGGAGGAGGTGTGGGGGCAAGTGTAGCACTTCCTGTGGTTGCAGGGGAAGGTGCTGGGTGTGGTGGGGTGGGAGGGGAGTGTGGAGCGGACAAGGGAGTCACAGAGAGAGTAGTCTCTCTGGAAGGCAGACAAGGGTGGGGATGGAAAAATGTCTTGGGTGGTGGGGTCGGATTGTAGAAGGCAGAAGTGTCGGAGGATGATACATATGTGAGCCTTAAAAAAGTCACTTTGAGGAATAAAAGTGGAACACTTTTTTGTGTCTTTTATAAATCCATAATAAACTCTGATAGGTAATTTTAACCAGACCTGCCTGGAAGGAAACTAACAAATCCAAGGTAAAATTGGATAAAGATAGCAATTATCACTAGCTAGCGGAATCAATTATAATAAATTTACCACTGGACTTTTCAACATAATGAGAAAGATTCTGAGCTGCACCTTAACAACTGTTACATGTAATTAATTTGAGAACCGATAGATATAAAGAGACTTCACTGGCTCAAAAATGCAGAAATGTAAATAGACTTCAGCTCATAAGGGCGTACTTTGCTTATATTTCAGTCCTCAATGTTTTTTTTCCCTTTCCTTTCTCCATCCTGTCATGAAAGGGGAAGGATTGATTTTGCAAATTCAGGCACTCTTTGAGAAGTCTCACACTGTGGAAGCTGGTTCATAAATTAACATACATTTTCCTCATTTCTGTCCATCTCACAAAAGAAAATGCACGGGAACAAAAGCCCTTTTGTTCCAGGGTACATTCCACAGATAAATATTGGTCAGATAGTTACCACAACAGGAATCAACTGGGTTGAAAATCACAGTGTACTTTATAAATAGAAATACTGGGGTCAACACTTCTGCCTTCCTGAACTGACCTCCAACCTTAGGCTTTCAAACCAGCTGATTGCTGGCATTGGGAATGGCTCAGCTTGATGTGTGGCAATAGCCTTAGATCGGAACCAGCTTTTATGAATGAGCTAAGTTCTTGAATGACCACAAGACCATAAGAAATAGGAACAGGGGAAGGCCATTTGAACCCCCAAGCCTGCTCTGCCATTTCATAGGATCATGGCTGATCTGACATTCCTCACGTCCACTTCCCTGCCCCTTCTCCATAACCATTGATTCCCCAACTCAAGATTCTATCTATCTCAATCTTAAATATACACAAATGTCAGCAAGCTATTCAATTATGGAGTTATAGTCAAAGTAGTGGTCTTGCAATACTGTCACTGGACTAGTAATACAGAAACCCAGGACAATGTTCAAGAGATTTTAATCTTACTATGGCAGACAGTGTAATTTTAATTCTGTGAAAATCCAGGCAAAAAAAATGGTGATCAGGTAACTACTATCAGTTGTTGTAAAAGCTCATCTGGTTCACTAATATCCTTTAGGGCATTGAAGTTACCTATTGTTCACAGGGATGCCACACCCAGCAGATGCCCGATCTCAAATTATTCCTACAGAGCTATCTAGACCCTGTCCTCAATCAGCTCAGATGTGCACACATCTTTAAGCATGATCTCCTGGATCACAATCAGGGACAAGCACCTTCTCAGACTTTAACTTTTCTCAGTAACATGGAGTCAAAGATGCCACCTCCACCTTTCACCCACTCATCATCACTTCTCAACAACACCCACCACCGTACCCACCCCCCAACAGCTCCCATCAACAAACCCTATCCCCTCCACAATCCCATCCTGCGGGAGCTCAATTACTCACTGTAAAATGTCTAGCCTCTGACCTACCATGAAGCCTCCATATGCAACTTCTGGTCTATGATAGCCATCCAGGAAGTTGATAGGGGAGTATTCAGTCAGGGAAATCCCATTGAATTTCAATGAGTGATGGTTAGATTCTCTCTTGTTAGAGACATTCATCGTCTGACATTTGTATGGAGCAGATGTTGCTAATCAGCTTATTGGTAAATTTGATGCTAAGGGTCGTCATTGTCACATCACTTCTGGAGTTCAGCTCTTTCGACCATTTTCAGACGAAGGCTGTAATGAACATTGTGATGTCTCAAGACTTAACAAAGAGGAGTTGCAACACTTCCAAGGATCACTGTTGTATTCAGACAAATTTCCACACACTGAGTGATGGCTGATATTCTCTTTAAGTCCTCAAAGTGCATCAACAAAAATGTGTATTTATATAGTGCCTTTTAAGCAGCAAAACATCCTAAGTCAAGGAGAATGTTGGTGCCAAGCTACACCAGGATAGAAAGAGGCTGGCCTGATCAAGTTTCTGTAACCGATGGTAGATTATTTCCTTCTGCAATCCATGATCCTCCCTCCTGCACATCCTCACAGGCTGATCAATTAACCGATCATCACATTTTCTCTAAGTGAGGCTGAAAAGAGGAATGCATTGCAGATTTGTCTCAAGGACTGCAAACATTTGTTAGGCCGAATGGCAGTGCAGTAAAGCATGACCAAGTTGGAACAGTGTAATCACAGGTGACAATTAACCTTTGTGGATTTAAAAATGTGAAGATGTGTGATGTTTTGCTATGAGCGAGCATTATTTCAGAGCATGGCCAAAATCAAAATTAGCATCAATGGCGTCACTGCATGACTTGCCAAGCAAACAGAAAAAATGATCAAGCCCTTTGTGATTAAGTGTGTTATGACATACTGCCGCTTTGAGAAATATATCTCTAAATCAGCTTCTTTCAGTCGGATAATTTCCAAAAATATGAGACAATAGTGATTGTCTAGAGACCAGTGACGAAGATATGATTAAATCCAGGGCTTGCTGGCAATCTCATCGAAGGGACAAGAGTAACAAAACAGATGGCTTTAGAAAAGTGAGCTTTTTAAAGAATATCAGATGGTTATTTTCCATAACTCAATGAAAATAATGAGCTTTGCTATCTTCTAGAGAATACTGGGGTGAGTGGCTGAGGTGATATGGTAATTCTAGACAGGGTGGACACAGGAAGGATGTCCCTGATGTCTAGAACCAGGGGTCAGGATAAAGAGTAAACCATTTTGGGCTGAGATGAGGAGAAATTTATTCACCAACAGAGTGTGGAGCCTGTAGAATTCACTGGAAAACAACTGAGGCCAAAATATTGAATGCTTTCAGGAAAAAATTAGATTATAGCACCTGAGGTTAAAGAGATCAAAAGATCCTGGGGAGAAGCAGGTACAGGCTATTGAGTTTGATGATCAGCCATGATTATAATGAATGGCAAATTAGGATCAAAGAGCCAAATAGGCTCCTCCTGCTCCTATTTTCAATGTTCTATGAAAGACAAATATATTCCTTGAGCCAGGTATACACTGTTGTGTTTTGAGACATGAAGAAGTATGATGGAGATTTGAAAAGGTACTGCCCATCATTATGAAAGGTTTATTAATGCTGCAACACTGTATTCCTCACTCTATCACCCTAATGCACTTTGTATGGTATGATCTGCCCGTACCGCATGGAAAACAAAACTTTTCATTCTACCCAGGTACATGTGACAACAACACATCAAATCAAATCAAAATCAAAAAATGTTAACTATTGTAGTTCCTCTGGACCTGGAGTTATTTCAAAGCAATACCCTTCTTTTATGTGAACATTAATTTGACTGGGGAACTTTAGACACAGATAATAAGCAAAAATGCATTCTAAGCGTAGAATGTGGAAATAGTAATTTGATCTCATAGCCAAAATGCACACTAAAAGGGAAAATCCCACTTGATAAACTTCCTTTGCCTTTTTTTGATGAAAGGCTCCTGTTTGTAATTGAACATTTTGACATGAATCTTCTAAGGTTCTTTACTGAACTATAAAGCTTCAGGACTCTAATGCAGAACAGGGTCTTGGTTTCTTATTGGTCTGAAAACAATAAATGTAAGTTTTTGTTGTAGTTTATGAGATTTACCAGATTAGGACAGGTTCTGCGTAGTGGCCATTGATTTGGGTTAAAATGTTCTATACAATTTATCTCGTCACTAAAAAGTAATTTGCTTTGTGGACAATCCTGAAACAGGGAGATAAGTGAAGGAAGTTGATGTATCTAATGGTGCAAAGAGATTTTGATGACGGTGCAACTGAGATGACAAAGAAGGAGTAAGACTTTATTGTGAAATGTAAAGAATGCATGTTAGTTACTAAATATGCACAAAATAAGGAGAAAGAGACTGCAATGAAAATGCTAGCAAGACAACTTAGAATGATAGTTCATATAATCAGGAGACCATTCATCCCATTCACCAAACTGGGAGCCCCAAGCATCTTGAGTCTGGGTAAAGGAGCAAATACTAAAGGATATTCTTACAGAAAAATCCAGTACAAACTCAAAGAGATTAGGCTAAGGTTTCATTAAATTGGTGAAGTCATGATGGGTCTGGGGTTCAATCCAGCCGAGTGTAAAAACCACACTAATACAGACACACTGGAGAAAATGCACAGTCAAAGAGGATGGACTATAACAGAAGATTAGCCAATCACATGCTTTTCAAAGAAGATATTGAAGGGAGAATCCTGTCAAGGTATGTAAAATAATTTATAGGCTGAATAAGGTAAAACTAAATAATACTTCAAAGTAACCCGCGAGATTTGGAACAAACAAAATCCTTAATCTAATCAGGAACTATTTGCTTCCCATAAATTTAATTCTAACTCCACTGAGTAAAAATTATCCAAACGGACTGTGGGCACAATTTGCATTGCCAACATCAAACCGAGATCAAATTTAGATCTCTTAACAATTTCACTCTGGTTTCCCCAACCTTGTCCCCATTTTGTTTAAAGAGCATCAAGAGGCAAGCTGTCATCAGAAAGTTCAAAGTCCAATCGAATGTTAAGATCAGAGGTTGGTATGGAGGGCTGAGAGGTGACAGTTCAATGGGCTTCTCTCATCTCTTTGACTATTCATCTGTAGATTACTGTATTTTATGCTGAAGACTGTCCAGCTTTTTTTTCCCTCAAATGGAATGGAAAAAGCAACATCTGGAACAGATTATTACCTTCCCTCATCCTCACCTCCCCCCCCGCCCCAACCCAAAACAGCAGCTCAGCGCTGTAAGGAATATGCATTAGGAAGGAAGATGATGGAATTCTGCCTACATTCCATTACTTTGCTCTCCCTTCTCACAATGGAGACCACATGTAAAACCGAAATGAAAAGAAACAGGTCCATAAGTACATGACAGAGATCACATCAGCGGCAATGGGCAGGATATAAGCTTGAAAGCATTTCCCTAAGGATGCTAATTTCAAAAGTTAGTCTAGACATCAGCAGCAGTAGTTCCCGTGATGCCTGTTACAGAATCAGAAATGGAATTATGCATTTGGTGCTTTTTTTCCTCTCCATCTGGACTGCAAGTGGAAAATGCCGTCACTGATGACTGACAACTCACTTAAAGTTCCCAATCTAGCAGATCATAATGCAAGATTCTCCCATTTCAAAGATGTTGGGATTTATCAAGTTCTTACCCAGTGAGAGCATTTTAGCAGTGATTTCAACACCCGAAAATTAAGATTTCAGACACCAATTTCAGATGTTTAATTGCATTATAAACATCATTTCAGCGGTGAAGTTTAAAAAAGGAACAAGTTTGACGTGAATCAAGTGCTCAGACCCAGTATGAACCTGAGAGAAAGAAGCTTGCGACTTCATGAGCAAAATGTAAATTCCACCTTTACTCTTAATGAGCAAGTTTTACACTCACTGACAACCCCTTAGGGATGAACAAAGTAATCACTACCTGGGATAATGGGAACTGCAGATGCTGGAGAATTCCAAGATAATAAAATGTGAGGCTGGATGAACACAGCAGGCCAAGCAGTATCTCAGGAGCACAAAAGCTGACGTTTCGGGCCTAGACCCTTCATCAGAGAGGGGGATGGGGAGAGGGAGCTGGAATAAATAGGGAGAGAGGGGGAGGCGGACCGAAGATGGAGAGTAAAGAAGATAGGTGGAGAGAGTATAGGTGGGGAGGTAGGGAGGGGATAGGTCAGTCCAGGGAAGACGGGCACTACCTGGGGTTCATTTTACTAGGGCGTTTTGATCAGATGGGGATGTGGATCAGAAACATAATTCACCCACAGTGCTAAGCAATAGATTGTGAAGTGTTCTTACTTCAAATGCTTCAAACTTTCAATGTCTGCTTGCCTCTTAATGTTCTTAAAACAAAATGAGGATAAGGTTGGGAAAGCCAGGGTGAAATTGTTAAGAGAGCTAAATTTGATCTAGTTTTGATGTTCGCAATGCAAGTTGGACGCTTAGTCCTTTTGAAATGTGAAAGGTCAGAGGTGAATTGATTGAAGTTTTCAAATATTGCTATTGGGAGGGAATTTAGGAAAAGGATGGCCATTCAGGAGTCAGTTTAGAAAATAATTCTCTATACAAATGGTGTTAGGAGTATATAATGCTCTCACACAAAAATTAGATTTTAATTAATATTGCAATGAGATTGGCAAATATTTTCTGGTCAAATAAAAACAAAAAGCATGTACAGTTAAGCTTGGTGAATCAATTTAAATACATGGTTAAGCCATTATCTCATCCAATCAAAGAATAGGATAGAGGGCTGAATGGCATCCCCCGGTTTCAAAGATCTAATACCTTCATTTTCCTTGTGAAATTCCAAGAAGATAAATTCATTTCCTTTCTGGATCTTCTTGAGAAACAACTTGACTCACTCTGAACCTGATCTGTTGTCAGGATAAACTATCTATAAGTCATGATAACATTTTTTTAAAAGAAATCATCATATAGAAGGGTCATTTGTAAGATTATGCTGTCAATGAATGATCTTAGTAGATTTAACTACAACTTAGAAAATAGAAACTTTAATTTTCAGCCTTTAATCACATCAAACAATGCTTTGCGCTAATCCCAGGTACACTCTAATATTGTATTTAGTTTCAAATAGGAACAGCATTAGGTCATTCAGTCCCTTGAGCCTGTGCCATCATTCAATGAACTCATGGCTGATTTGTGGTTGAACTTCATATAACTGTCTTTGGCCCATTTCCATAGCTCAGATTTAAAATTACTGTTCTAGAATTCATTGCCATTTATGGAAGAGAGTTCCAAATCTCTACCACCCTTCATTCATAGAAATGTTTCCCAACATCTCTCCTGAACTTTCTGGCCCTAGATTTTCAGGGTCTGCAGGCTACCTCTAGAATCCCCAACAAATGAAAATAGTTTACCTCTATCCTACCCTGTCTCTTCCTGTTAATATCTTGAAGACTTTAATCAGATCACCCCCTAACCTTCTGAATTCTGGAGAAAACAAGCCTACTTTGTACAATCTTTCCTCAATGCTTAATAACTGAAGTCCAGGTATCATTCTTATAAACCTATGCTGTACTCCCTCCAAGGCTAAATATTTCCTTTGTAAGGTGTGTGCCTAGGTCTGGTCACAAAACCCCAAGTGGGGTCCAACCACAATCCCCAGCATTGATTCTTCCTTGAATGTCCAAATGGATCCTGGCTTATTCCTAATGTTCCAAGTACCTCCACCCTTCCCCATGATGAAATAGCCAAGCTTCACTATTGAGGCCAGAGGCATTATGTGGGCTGAGACAATGGGGTCTGCAGATGCTGGAGAATCCAAGATAACAAAGTGTGAAGCTGGATGAACACAGCAGGCCAAGCAGCATCTCAGGAGCACAAAAGCTGATGTTTCGAGGATGAAGGGTCTAGGCCCGAAACGTCAGCTTTTGTGCTCCTGAGATGCTGCTTGGCCTGCTGTGTTCATCCAGCTTCACACTTTGTTATCTTGTATTATGTGGGATTTTTGCTTTCAGGAGCTATATGAATGCTAACTATATATAGTACCTTAGTCAACATTGTCCACATTCCCATTTGTTTTCACATATGTACATCAAGTTGCATATTCTGACACATTTCACTGCACTCATTTAGAATGTATCTACAAAGGAGGGAGCAACAAGCCAATCTCAAAAGAAATGCAAACCATTCCAAACCAACTTAATTGAAACAACATAAACTGAGCAAATAAGAAATTTAGTTAAAAATGGAAATGGTTGCTTGGGTTTCATGGGGCAAATTGCCAGAGGAATGATGCACAGTCCACATTCAAGAACTAGACTCGTTTACATTTTTTTAAAGCTAAGTCTGAGAGCTACCAGTAACTACAGAAGCATTCACACTAAGGGGTCAGCACCATCAGAAGAGGGGAAAAACAGTTAAGAAAGAAAACAAAATATTTCATCAAGCAGATTTCACTGCCTGTGCAAAAAAACACTTTTTCTCTTCGAATGTAATTTAAACTCTTACATTGTTCATGATCCAGCAAAGGCACTATTGCATTAATATAAACAACAGCTAAATTAGCATTTTTAAATTGCAGTTTGCAAACAAACATTTCCATCATTTCTGTAAACGTACATTTTTTCAAGGACTTCTATTGCCATAAATGTGGCCCAGGATACTGAATTCAAAGAATCAGTAGAATGCATGAGGAAGATGGTATGGATGAAGGACTGGGTAGTTGTAGGGGTGGGTGTGGAGGCAGATGCGACTCAATACAGAGAAGCACAAGGTGATACATTTTGGTAGAAAGACCATGGGGAGACAGTATAAATTACAAGATAACCTGGGTGCATATGCGTGTATGTTATTAAAGATAAGTTGGAAGAGCTGTTAGTAAAGTGTACCCTATCCTAAGTTTTATGATTGGAATCATAGAGCACAAGAGTAAGGGGGCACTGTCGAACTTATGTAAGATACCAGCTCAGCATCAAATGCAGCACTGGGCACTTTCTGGGCACTGCACTTTAGGAAGGATGCGAAGGTAGCTGAAGGAATGCAGAAAAGGTTTACAAGAATGACTCCAGGAGTGACGGATTTCTGTATACAGATAGACGGGAGAGGTTGGGCCTATTGTCCTTGGACAAGAGAGGGCTGGTAGGAGATCCAATTGAAATATTCATTATCATGAAAACTCTGTGTAGAGCAAGTAGTGAGATAATGTTCCCACCCGAGGAAGGGCATATATTTAAAGTAATTGATTTAAAAAATGTCAAAGTGACATAAGGACAATCTCTATCACACAGCAACTGATCTGCATATGGAATATGTTGCCTGGGTGTACCAGAGAGAGGTTCAGTCAAGGCTGTCTAAAGGAAATTAGAAGGTTATTTGAAAAGGATGAACATACAGAGTTGTGTAGAAGACAGGAGTTATGGCACCAGGAGAGGTGCTCATATGAAGAGCTGTGCAGACAAGATGGGCTGAATGGCCCCCTCCTGAGCCAGAACAATTCTATGGTGGCAAGTGACAGCGATTTATGGCATGGATCTCCCAAAAACAGTAATTGAAATTTAGCTGTGTTATAGTGTAAGTTCACTGCTCAGTCAGTGGCAGTTGCCACAAGATTTACTCACCTGTGGTGGGTGCTATTGTAAGCTTGTACCCCTGTACTCTGCTGGGCGAGCGTCTCCACATCATTTGAACACTATTTTCAGTTAAAATTTTAAACTTCAAATTTGAAGGAGGCTCCACTGCAGAGAGAAAATTGTCACAAAGGGGAAGATGTTAGTCTCAGGTAGGATTCCCGCAACGTGATAAATGCAAAACAAATATTTTTTATGAAAAGATGGTTCAAACTGCAATGCTTAAAAGCAGAGTTGGCCAAATGGCAGCTATAAGCATTTCGAAACCTACATCTTTGCATAAATTTGCTTCCAACAATAAGCATTAGGAGTTTGATGTCTATTGTTGGTGAGTAGAGAGGACCATATAACACGAGTATCAAAAGCTGACGTAAACACAAATTAATATTGACATAAAATATGAACAGCACACGGAGAGCACAAGACATTGGGTTTTGCACTCAGGGAAGTTTACAAGTTGCAGCAGAAAACAGAAAAGGATAAAACAACAATTATTAACACACCCAAGTACAAGTAGAGCAGCTACACAGATACAAAATAATCCAAAAATAGGCGAAGATCTGACACTCAATCCGAATACAAGTTTGGTTGTTACATGCTTGCTGCACTCAATACAAAGCTTGTCAAATTACTTGCCAGAATAGAACCCTTGACACTTCACAACTTGCCCGAGAGTTAGGGATTTCAGAATGTCCAATTAGTGCAACGTCATCTCCAATAATCTTGAAAGATTAATTGCAAACTGTTGTTCTCTTATGTTTATATATATATATATATATATATAATTTAAAAAGGAATTCAGCAACCAAATAATGTGATTTTGAATTTTGCAGTTACTTCATAAAGCAGTTTTTGAAAGTTGATTCAAAAAATGAAGAGATTTTATAACTTTTACTTTAGTACTAATAATAGTTGTTCTCATCCACTCGAATTAATAAATGTGTATAACATTGAACATCATTTTAATCAATTTGTCATTATATTTAATTAATTATTACAATCAGTGTAGATCTGATGCTAAATTAAACCTGAATGATGGAAAGTTGTGGTTATATGTTTAAGATCAGTGTTGGAGTGAATACAAAATGCTGACTTTGACTTCTTTTAAAAACATAAAACTTTTTTTTTAGTTAAGAAACCAAAGTAAATTGCCCTCTGAGTTTAAACACCAGTTGAACATTAAAAACGCTAAAAGATGCACACACATAAATACCATTACTGTATGATCTTCTGATAATTTGCTAAAGCTTCTGTATTGAAAGAAATTACAAGATGTTGTTAATTTGTACACCAGGCCAAACACTGGCAATCTTCAAAGCACCTGCTGGTGTTTGAGAGAGATCTTGCTGAAATGCTCACAACATTTGAACAGACAAGCTTTTTTCACAGTCACATAATCCACAGCCAGAGACACTGCAAGACATTCACGGGGACCTTCACAAAGAAACGCGGGTGTTGCGAACAACAGTACTTCTGTTATCAGAGTCTGCCTGTATTTCACTGTGTATCTATTTTGGTTTGTTTCTCTCCTGTACCCATGCCTGCCACATACCAGCATTTTAACCTAACTTGCCATGGGCAGTGACTTCTGTATTCTGCAGGCAAAGGAGCATGTCCAGGCAATAAACAGAATAGTGGTGACATCACATCCCCACTGCGTTCCTCATGGTAACACCTCAACCAATCCGAGTCGACTTGCAAACCAATCGGCACGCTTTACTCATGCAGTGTAATTATTTTTAAGTTCATTTCTGGGATGTGGGTGTCACTGGCTGGGCCGCTATTTATTGCTCATCCCTAGTTACCACTGGGAAGGTGGTGGTGAGCTGTCTTCTTGAACCACTGCAGTCCACCTGGTATGGGTTGGCCCAAAGTGTCATTAGGGAGGAAATTCCAGGATTTTGATCCAGCGACACTGAAGGCACTATGACATACTTCCAAGTCAGGATGGTGAGTGGCTTGGAGGGGACCTTGAAGGTGTTTCCATGTATCTGCTGCCCTTGTCCTTCTAGATGAAAGTGGCTCGGGGTTTGGAACGTGCTGTTTGAGGATCTTTGGAGAATTTCTGCAGCGCAGAAATCACTGCTGCCTTGAAAACTTTGTGTTCTTACATTTTTCCTGATGAGTGCAAGTTGAAAAGCTCGGACAGTTTTCTATCTTTGTTGACCAATATTCAAGTTCTGTACTACCAAAAGACAATACGATCATTAAGATATTTTATAGGGCAGATACAGAGAAACTATTTTCTCTGCTGGGGAAAAGGAAAGAACAAGGCCTAATATGAGAGCTATGCTATTCAGATGTGATTTCTTCAGACAAGCAGTATCAAAAGTCTGGAATCTCCTGCTCCAAAATCTGTTGATATGGAGAAGGGAATGGAATGGACACAATTTAAAAATGCAAAACTTGAGATTCATTTTTGGCACAGATATTAAGAAGGGAGGGTGAGGTCAGGTAAGAGGAATTAAGGTAAAGATGGACTGAATAGCCTCCCGTGTCTATGTTCCACTACTTCCCTGGGATTTTGATGAAGCGTAATTTGTGTCTTTGGAAGTAAAACTAGGGTTGCACCTCAATCCTGTCAGTTTCGAGGTGGTTATGGAGATTGGGTTGCCCACAATTTCTGTCTTCTTCATAAGTCCCCTTACCCCTGTAGATTCAGAATATAGTTCCACCAACCTCCCCACCTCAGACACTTGCAAAATACAGGGATCCCTTTACACACAGAAGCACTGTAACAAAAAAAAATGAAATTTTAAAAAATTCGGAGACAAATGGATTTTAAAACTCTGATTAGAGACTGATATTGTCACATTAATTAGTGTCTCACACTCATGCAGATTGAAACTGATGGCAGTAACACAAGTTTCCACCCTCAGACAACGAAAGCTTGAACACAAAAGACTGTTCCACATATTTTATAATGATATTCTCCATGTTGAAGTGTGCATGCACTGCGAGGTGTTTCTGATTTGGGTTCAGATGTGTTTATCAATCAGTCATAGGACGAGACAGAGATGCATTACATTACATTCTCAACTCTGGAGTCACTTTTTATATTGCTAAACTCATGCTAAGCTTTGGCTGCAAGTAAAGAAATCAAACATAATTCATAATTCTTATATTTTAAAATGCCATGCTGCCAAAAAAAGGAGACAACTTAAACATGCTGTATTTTCCAACAAAATATTATTAATACCCATGCATAAATCACAGCTAATATATGAAGTCAGATAGAGGCTTAAGAACTCAAAAGTAGTTGGTGTTCAGGAGGATAGAATATCATTGTAAAATATTCTTCTTGTTTCCAAGATCTACAGCTCAGGACAAATTTAATGCAAAGGTAGAGAAGACTGAGCTGAGTTTTTAAATGAACATTTTTGTTGTTGCTTTATTAAAATACTGTTAGGTGGAAATAAAAGCAGTATTACCAACCTGGGTGTGTATTTTTGGTTTAAATTGGGGCAAGTGATTCGCAGAGGGATGTCAGTCAGTGCGTCCAGACATTCAGCACCTCCTGTCAGTGAGCCCAGGACGGAGCCGAGGGCTAAATGTTCCGCTTCTCGGTGGAAAATCCGACGCGTACATTAAATTAAGATGGTGTAAAATCGCACGGAGCACCCACGTACATAGAAACAACCTGCGCTCTTTCCCTCTCTCTGGGAGCGGAGGGAGAAGTCTGTACGTCAATGTTTTTTTCTGTTTCTGCAGGGAAATAATTCGTGTTTGTGTGTGTGTGTGTGTGTGTGTGTGGCGGGGTGGGGGAGCAATGTTCTTTTGACATTCACTCAAATGCAATCACTTCTCATTCACCACTCCAATTATTCTGGAGTTTCTCTCCTTCGGAATGAGATTCCTCATTCGATTCATCCTGCCTCCTGAACGATCACTTTAAGCGTTCACACAATTTTCCGCATGAATTTAAGATTCCAACCCATTTCTTCCAAGCAAGGTTAGCGCCTCTGATGGAAATGAGACTGAAATAATCAGGTTCTAACAGTATCATTAAACTATGAAATGTGTTTTCTTGTTATAAATGCAATTATATAAAATGTATTTTTTTCTTTTAATATATTTAAGACATTACTTTGGTAGATTTCAAGTTTCTCTGACTATTAGAAGGGGAAAATCTAACTTTTAGCACCACCCCCAACAAAATAATTGATTGTTCTGACACGACCTCTTGTCCAAATTGAGACTGTCTCCCTCTGTGCGCGACCCCGCGAAAGCGCATGACACAAGCGGAGTGCATGTACGAGATACTGCGCGCCCTCTCCAATCACTGGTTCAAATGCTGCTGCCTCTCTTGTCCATACAAGGTGCGAAAAGCGGCCTCCCTTCTTGTGTCAGAGATAATGGGAACTGCAGATGCTGGAGAATCCAAAATAATAAAATGTGAGGCTGGATGAACACAGCAGGCCCTCTGATGAAGGGTCTAGGCCCGAAACGTCAGCTTTTGTGCTCCTGAGATGCTGCTCGGCCTGCTGTGTTCATCCAGCCTCACATTTTATTATCTCCCTTCTTGTGTGCAGCCCTTGGTCTGTTCCTTTGCCCGTTAATGCAGTGTTCCCAGGTGTATCTTCATCTGTATCTTCGAGATGGGAGTGTTTTGCAATTGGTTGTTTCGGACTTTGCCTCCTCACTTCTCTTAGAATTTTCTTTAGAGAGGGTTCTGCAGCCTAAACCCCAACTCCTCGTTCGAACATCCAAATCATTGAATGGTGCAGTGCAAAATGGCCCATCAAGTCTGCACTGCAAAAGCTAAATCGAAGCTAGTCCTACTTTCCTGCTCTAGGCCCAAAACCTTGAATGTTATGACACTTCAGGTGCTCATCCAAGTGCTTATTAAAGGTTGTGAGGTTTCCTGCCACAATTGCCCTTCCAGGCAGACCCTCACCAACCTCAGGTTGACAATTTTCTTTCCCCAAATCCCCTCTAAACCTCCAAACTTTCAGCAACACTGAATGTTGCACTTTGTAAAGCTGGTCATGCCATTCACACACACAACAGCACACCCCGCTGGTAAATGTGCATCGATATGGTTTAATTGAGGTGATTCCCTGCTGGGAGAAAAAGAGCATGATTCTATAAGATTTGTAATCCCACGATTGCTCTTGCTGATTAGGAAAAAAAGAGCATTTCTAAACAATTCCCAAATGTTGGCAAACCACAGTTAAACATTTCAAAATCTCCCACATCCTGCCATTATCTCAGTGACCAACAGATTTTGTTGTCATGATTTCAGCCCTGAAGCAACCACTGGTTGGCATGTTTATTTGCATTCAGTCAGGGAGGGTCTGCATTTGGTAAATAAGGAAAAACTGTTTCCAAACTTGAGGAAGACCCACAGATTTAACATGGTTGACAAAAGATGTTCTTATCATCTGCATTGAAATCCAGTAAATAATAAACAGAATTACTTAGATGGGGGGAATGCAGAACTGAGTGAGGGAATGAGTCTAACTGGATAGTTAGACTTACTGTGCTGTATCATCCTATGAAATTTATAGCCATTTTTGGGACCAATTTAATAAATGGAAACATACTATGAAGACATCAATATACTGTACAATTATAATGTAAAAATTTAGTTTTTTGTTAGTAACAACACAACAGTACAGCAAAGTCATTGAGACTTTTTTTTGATTTCTGTATTAATGGTGAGTAATAAACATTTTGGAAAAAGTATCTTAGTTCGATGTGGGACCCATAAAGTGGAAGCCCGGTCTTTTTAACGTTAATTAGAACAAGCCACATTTACACAATTTTGATCAGGATTATCTAAAGACACAACTGCATATTTAAGTCAAACAACTTGACTGTTTTAATTCTCCATTTAACCAGTGGCTTTGAAGGAAGTGGGTCTCGCCTTTTAAGGCCATTAGTTGCAGTCAGGGAGGATGAATGTACTTTATCGCCAATTGGAACATCTCCAATTTGCTGTGCATCCAGTGGTCTTGTCTGCATACAATGGCAGACAATCTGCATTTTTATCTGACAAAACTGAAATGACTGATGTGAACTTTTCAGTGCTTGAGTTTGGAGACTGTTAAGAGTGGTTGCATAAAGATATTTCCAATTAGAACAGAAGTCTAAATAGACTGATAGGTTCCTTTCTACACATCATTGCCTAATCTGATTTACAATGCACCAAGTTATCCATTTCATAAAGAGCTATCCAAATTCATGCCATTTTCTCCTAAATATTCAAGTCAAATCTTAAGGACTCACATTTCAATAACATCTAATACACTGCGGTACTGAATTTCATTCTGATTTAAAATAAACTGTGATTAAATCAAATGGAAAGGCAAAAGGTAATCTGAAGGATTGAGAATATGAAATGTTTAGTGGAACATGTGGTGATAAATTTCCTCTGCTGTGTGTTGGTGACATTGTAAATTCTGTGGAAAGATTTATTCTTATCTGTGTTTCGAATAATTTCACAAGGATCTCTAAATCTAAAGAAAATTAATTCATTGTATCAGTGATTTTACTTTTAGAGTAAGTGCTATAGACCAACTTTGCCCATGATATTCATATGCTGAGAAAATAAAAATAAGTTAAAGCATATTTATTAAATCGTTATTTGAATAAAATCATTAGCATATCACAGTTGAATGTATACATTGGATAGGCAAGCTGAATCCATGGGGCAACTGAACTGTACTCAAACAATTCACAGTTGTTATGTGATAGGTAAATAGCACTGAACATTTATTAATGCAACAATATGAATATATTCCTGTGGGCTTTTCTACAACCTGTTAAGGATAAATAAAATATTAATAGAAAGCCACTGCCAAAATCAAATAAGTATGGCAATAAATACAGATTGATCTGTTAAGAAAGGGGCTTTCACGGAGAACCTATTGAGAGAAAGGTTAAGTTTTATTTATAGTCAGTCTCCGGGAGGATTATATTTCCAGGGAAATAAATCCCAAACGATCACTAGGAAAATAAAAAGCGCTGATCATCCCAGATTAGCTCACGGGTAGTGCTGCTGCATGATTTCTGTGCAGGAGTGGCTGGAGAGAAATGAGACATTACCTTGAGCGTCCACCAAGGGGGCAGATAGAGCTGCAAGGAAAGCAGCAACTGCTAGGCATAGCCTACTCTTCATTTTCGCTCGCTGGATTCACAAGTGCATGAATGAATCTGGAAAGAGAACAGAAAAACTCAACAGTGGTGTCATGAAGAGAACTGGTCAGATTTAAGAATGGTTAGAGGCAAAAATAAACCTGCAGATGCTGGATTCCAAGGTCGATAAACAGGAGGCTGGAAGAACACAGCAGGCCAGGCAGCATCTGGAGGAAAGGAGCAGTCAATGTTTCAGGTATTACCCTTCCTCAGGACTGGATGTGGGGTAGGGGAAGCTGCAGATAAAGTGGATGAAGGTAGGGGGTGGGGTGGGAGTTTAGCAGAATGGTAGATGATAGGTGGACACTGGTAGCAGATGTGATGTTGTTGGTCAATGGGAGGGATGAATCCAGGTGGTGGCTGGAAGGGAGGATCAGAAGATGGAATGGAAGGGAGGAGATGGGGTTTCAAAGGGAGCCAGGGGATGGGTGGGAAAGTTATTTGAAATTGGAGAACTCAATTTGAAAAACAACACCTTATCTTTCACATGGCCACCCTACAGCCCGGAGGACTGAGCATTCAGTTTTCCAATTTTAAAATAATCCATCCCCTGGCTCCCATTCCAGCCCATCTCCTCCCTTCAATTCCACCTGCTGACCCTCCCTTCTAGCCACTGACTGAATTGTCCCTCCTACTACTAGTGTCCACCTTTTACCATCATTCTGGCTCCACCCCTCCCCTACCCTTTATCTGCAGCTCCCCCACATCCAGTCCTGAAGAAGGGTAATATCTGAAACATTGGTTACTCCTTTCCCCCAGATGCTGCCATATTTAAGAATGGTTCAGTTCACTGGCAGCTGTGACTCATCGAGTATCAGGAGCGTACTGAGCAGTAATATGCAAACAGTTACACTGGCAACACACACACAAACACATGCACAAGAGCTTACACATAAACAGAAACTCTTCGGCACACACATGAAATGCTAACACACACAACACTCACTCATGCATATACACAATCGAACAGTCTAATAGCCTCAGTTCACATTTGCCTTGGATTCCAGACAGTAATGATCACAACTTGACAAGAGGAGCACAATTTAATTTTGAGGAAAAGAAAGTAGGATAGAAGAAGAAAAATTTCATATCACATAAGACCTCAAATAAACTTATTGCTCACAGTTTTGTTTTGAATTAAGTGCAGAAGATTCTTTTAGGTCTGGAGCCTGTGTATATTTCACTGTTACAGTAAAGTGAAAGCTTCAGGCATTGAATTACTGTGATCAAAGGGCTGCTTTAATTGTTACTAGTTGCTGTCCAGATTGTATTATGCATGAGCCAAGTCCTACTTGTATGCAAATAATTCATAGTCTGCACAGTCTCATGCAGGGAGTGTTATCTTGTGGAGTTCTGAATTGATCTTGGAAATGAAGACCCCGAGTGTGGAACCATTATCTCAGGAGAGTAAAAAGGTAAGAGCAACTCATTGCTTCTTTGACATTTCATAATATGTCATTTACCATATGTATTGTTGTATGTGAGTGGCTGCAAATACACATCAAAGTTTAAGCAGTACGTACGCATGTATGTCAATGCATGAAAGAAGGTCTTGCATTTTGATTAAACAAACACAGAGAATGAAAAACTCAACAGGACAGTATCTGTGAGGAGAGAAATAGAGGAAATGTTTCAAATTCAATACAACGTACTCAAACCAGGCTCGAAACATTAATTTTTTTTTCTCTACACAGATGCTGATAGACCTCCTGAATTTCACCAGCATTTTCTGTGTTTCAGCTTTCCAGAATCTGCATTATTTTGCTTTAATTCATGAATGTATACAGCAACCTTCAGACCACAAGCCTCTAACAACCAATGAAATATTTCTGAAGTGCAGTCAATGTTGCAACTTAGCAAACATGGTTATCAATTTGCATACAGCCAGCTCCCACATACAGCAAAATTACGATGACCAAGCAATCTGTCTTCAATAATGTTGTGTCGGGATCAATATTAGGAAGGACTCTCTGAAAAGCTACCCTGTACTTTTTCAAAAACATCCAACTGAGAGGGCAACCAGGGCTTTATTTAATCTCTCAGCTGAAAGGTGACACCTCTGACAGTGCAGCCCTTCCATAGGTATCCTGAATTATGAACTCAGTGTTGGGCCTGGGAAACTATGGGGCAGCAGTGGGCCCATCCATCTGTCAGAAATTGGAGAGAAACCTTGCCTCAACTAACCATGGCAACACAGACTATAGGTTATGTTCCCTGTGCAATTAACTGCCTGTATTTGAGGCTTCAGGTCACTTAAGGGATGTAGTCTGGGCCCCAAGGGCTGCTGGACGCTTGCAACACTACAGTTATTTCTGGCGCCACTCAGCGCAGTGGCCATTGCAGGAACTGCAGCAGACCAGAGAAGATGTGGTGGCTTGAAGCCAAGTGTGTGGAGTTCGCAGGGGCCACTAAGGTTGCACTGCATTGGAAATGGGAAGGTGGTGAGTATTTGGGAGGGAGGAATCACCTTGTTGGTTATGTGAGCAGGGTTGTCTTTCAATAAGTGGAGAACCTGGCATGGACTGTAAAAACTAGGAGAGCCCCTCGCTTCTCCTGATCCCTTGAGGAGGTTTACCCATAAGTCTTCACATGAGGAAAGGTGCCTGCCCAATGTGGGTGTTGGCTTCAATTGGGCTTCAGCATACATGAGCCCATCTGCCACTTACAACTTCACTGTTAAATGCCAGCAGGAAGATAACCATCATCCACCATCCCTGCTGATTTTATACACAGCTCCTTCCCAAAAGCACACTTCCATAGGGCAGTGTAAAATTCAGGCTCTGGATTGGATCATGAACCTCTTACATTCAGACTCAGAGATGAGAGCACTGCTGATTGAGCAGAGCAAAGCTGACACCTGAACATAGCAATTGTATTTGCTGTAAGAGTTGTGATCAATTCTCAAACACCATCCAACAGACCCCATCAGAATAAATGGTTCCCTCAGTTGGTAAGGCTATCTACCAGCTTAAATGCCCCCATAAATGATGCAAAGGAGTATAGATGTTCTCTGAAGATTGAAGTTTAGTTGGCAGAGATACAACACCAGAGTAACTATAACTAATTAATAATGGAATGAGTAAAAAAAATGTCAGGAAGTTTCCTGACATTACCCAGTCAAGAAAAATACTGTGTTTTCTATTTTACTATGGTGATAAATAGGACATGTTAGTGAAAATCCTAAAGATAGCATAAGAAATGTTACTGATGCCAACGTTACATATAGATTTATTTAAAACTGCACCTACCCATGACGTAACCTCTCCTGAAACTTTGCAAATTTCATCATTATGTTCAAATCCCTCCATCACTTTAACTCTCTCTATCTCTATGACTTTCTCTGGCCCTACAACCTCACATGATCAATTTTTTTTTGTCTCTCGCTTATTCTGGTCTCCTGCATGCTTTTCATTAATCCATCCTTGGCTGCATGTCCTCAGCAACTGAGCCTAAAATTCTGCAATTTCCTCCCTAATTATTATTTCCACCTTTCTGTTTTCCTTAAAGCTGGTCTTTTTGAACTAGCTTTAAGCTAAGCCTATCTCCTTCTTTGGTTCACTGTCAATTTTGTGCCTGTTTGGGCTCCTGTGATGCACCTTTGAAAGTTTTGCTACTTGAAAGACATTTAGAGATGGATGACCTAATTTTGCTTTTATGTGTTATGGGCTTCTGATGAAGGGGACTAAAGATTATGGAGATAAGACAGGAAAGTGGAGTTGAGGATTATCTGTGTAACCATAATTTCATTGAATGGCGGAACAGACTTGATGGACTGAATAATCTTATAGAAATGTGGGATAACATGGTGTAGAGCTGGATGAACACAGCAGGCCAAGCAGCATCAGAGGAGCAGGAAAGCTGATGTTTCAGGTCTGGAACTTCCTTCAGAAAAAAAAAATTCTCAGGAAGGGTATATATGGGTATTTATATATCTTATATAAGTGTGAGTTGTTGCTGTTGTTCTAACCAATCAGTACACTAGTCATTGCTTCTTCCTGCATGAATGATCTATTTTTAGTTATCTGATAGAACAGAACTTGAATTTTGCTGAAACAACAGACCTGCTGCCAAAGCTTCTCATCTTGAATTCATCAAAACAAATGCAAGAATTCCAAATTTTAAACATTCAGGGAACAAACAAGGGGCATCGTCTCAGAATAGGCATTTTAGACTGTGATGAGGAAGAATTTCTTCACTCAAATGGCAGTGAATCTTTGGAACTCCCTATCTCAGAGCGCTGTGGAGGCTTCAAGTCATTGAGTGGCTTCAAAACTGCAATCAATATATTTCTAGGTGCTCAAGATGGCAAAGGTGGGATATCTTGGGAAAGTGGAGTTGAGTTAAAAGATCAGCCTTGACTTGATTGAATGGCAAAGCAGGAATGACAGCCCAAATGGCCTATGCCTGCTTCTATTTCCTACCCTCCTGTGATCACAGCAATATATAGCATGTGAGAACAAGGTGCTGATTAGTTGACAAATTAGCTGAGATTGTGCTTATGTAACGTGAAATAAAATAAACACTGTTGGGTGAGATTCTGTGATTAGGCAGAACTTGCTCAACAAACATGAGAGCGCTGATAGCGACACTAACTTTCAATTTAAGATAATCATTTGAGCTCACAGTGGGTCTAATTTGCACTTGCTAGAAGTGACATACTGAGTGATACAAAGGGGCCCATTCTTTGCCAAAAAAAAATGATCAAGAAAGAACAAAAACTGATGGAGAAACTCAGCAGGCCCGGCAGCATCAGTGGAGAGAAAGCAGCATTAATGTTTTGGATCCAGTGATGCTTCTATTAGTTCTGCAGAAGGGCCACTGGAGACAAAACATTAACTTTGCTTTCACTCCACAGATGCTGCCAAACATGCAATTTCTGTTTTTGTTTCGGATTTCCAGCATTGGCTGTTCTTTATTTTATTTCAGAATATGTTTGAACTTTGCAGCTTTTGTGAATTACCTAAGATCTTGGGGAGCCAATAGGTTCCCATTGCTTTCTCCAGTCAGCACTGTTTCTTGTGTAAATTGGTGTGATCACTTGACATTTAGAATTCTTGCATTTGTCCTGATGAATACAAGACAAATAGCTTCAGTCATATTTCTTTCTTGTCTGTCTTTTTAGCAAAATACAAGACCGTAAATGCATTATATATAAATAATATATATATGTTACAGTTACACTCTGCCACTTCTATCAATGCAGTCAGATTTTGGATGTACTTCAACATTAGAATGAAAGCAGAAGTCAGGAGTTAGGTCTTGATTTGAATTACGAGGATATTGAGGCTGAGACATTCATTGAAATGGTTGGCTGAGTTCCCCTGGAGACTTCTGCCAATGTGAATTGTAGCACAGCCATGTTTTAATTGCATCAGTATTGACAATTGGAGCATGGAAGCCCTTTATAAACATTATTGCTACATGGTCAGACAGTTGTGACGTTCCTGCCTCATCAGTGCTCAATGTTACCGGCAGCACACACAGAGTTCTCATGGGATACTGTGAGGTAATCAGCTGTATGACTGTAATCTGGTGGCAATACATTGTGTGATACTCCAGATCAAAAACCAAGGACTAAGCTTCACTGCAGAGAAAAGAGTACATAATTCTGGCTGGCAGTCTCAGTTCAGTAATCATGGTGATCAGCTTTATCAGAGGCATCATCACTCATGTGAGATACTAATCAGATGGGTATCAAAAAATCCCTAGACAGTATTTGAAAACGATGGAGAATTCTCTGGGTGATAAGCCCAATATTCATTTCTCCAACTTCACCATTAAGACAGATTAATTTTATGGATTGAATTTGCTAGTTGAGGAAGCTTGGCTCAGTAAATTTAAACAGCACAACACTGACTTTGTTTCCAATGCACAATAATCCAGACAGCTGGAATGGTATAAGATATAGGGCTCCCAGACCTATGGGAATGTCCTGAGAGTCTCCAAGAAATCAAGGTTAATTTCCTGGATTCTACAACACATAATCAAGCAGTTCAGTAGAATAAAATAAACCAGGATATGCAATAAACAAAAAACAACATGCATTTCTAGAGTTCTTCTAACACTGTAAACTATCCTAGCCAGAGTGAAGAGGTAAGGAGGCAGAGGTCAGGTGTTTGCCAGAATGTGAGGTACAATCCCACACACTTTAGCTTTGTTTGCCTTGTTGCCATCTTCTGACAGAAGCTGGAAAATGCAATCCTTTTGTTTCCTCATGTTTAAAATACAACTTGTGCTGCAGGCATGCGTATACACATATACACACATGCGCACACAGGTACAAACCCGTTCACACACACTAATCCACATACTGACACATGCACACTGACTCACACAGTTACACACTCAAACACACATTCATGCACATACAGGCACGCGCTCACCCACAAAAAGCACACATTCACACCCTATTCACACATGAATAACTGACACAACCTCACCCACTTACTCTCACACACACAGATGCAGACAGACACAATGAAATAACAACATACATACACAAAGACAAAATCTACACATGTCATGTGAACAAATAGAAAACCTGTGAAGCCAGAGCAAATAATTCACAACAAGTTAGCATCCAAATTCAGTAGGTAACGGGAAAAGCAAATGAAATATTGGCCTTTATTTCAAAGGGAATACAGTACAAAAGTAGAGATTTTGCTAAAACTATAGAAGGCAGAGGCTGGGGCAGAGCTGGAATACTATGATAGACAAACAGGAGGCTGGAAGATCATAGCAAGCCAGGCAGCATCTGTAGGAAAGGAGCAGTCAATGTTTCAGGTACTACCCTTCTTCAGTCATGGCCTACTGTGTTCTTCCAGCCTCCTGTTTGTCTACCATGCATTCCAGCATCTGCAGTTTTTTTTTGTCTGTAACCTGGAATAATGTGAGCTGTTCACTTTATTTAAGGAGTAATAAATCAACATTGGAGGCAGCACAGAGAAGGCTCATTAGGTTTATTGCAGGTTTGAAGGGATTTTCTTAAGTTGAGAGGTTAAGCAGGCTGAGCTTATATTCTTTGGAGTTTGGAAAATTGAGTTAAGATCTTATTTAAACTTACAAGATTCTTAATATTCAACGTAAGAGCACTTGACAGTAGATGTACAATGGTTGTTTCCCCTTGTGGGAAAGTGTGGGATCAGTGGACATCATTTTCAAATAGGGGATCACCCATTTAAAACAGAGATGAAGAGGAATTTCTTCTCTCAGGGTTTAGAGAATCCTTTACAATAGAGGGCTGTCAAGGGTGGGTATTTAAGTATATTCAAGATTGTGATTTTTAAACAGTAAGGAAATCAAGGGTTACGGGGTAAGGCAGGAAAGTGGAGTTGAGGGTTATCAGATCAGCCACGATCTCATTGAGTCACAGAGCAGATTCAATGGGCTAAGCTGCTTACTTCTGGTCTCACATCTTATCATTTTAAATGTTTGTAACTTATTGTTTTAGTAAATCGAGAGGTCACTGAAGTGGTAATATCTCTGGACTGAGCCCTTTCATCATTGGAACAATGTTTCCACAAGGACCATCTGCACGTTTTCAAACACTGCCAGTTACTGACAGATGCCTGTGGTTACTGAAATATTCTGACTCCAGCAAGAATAAGGACAGTATTTATTTGAATGGCCTTAATTGTATTGGACATTACTGAGCTACTTCACAATTTCGTTCAGAGTTTAATTTGTCACAATACTCCAGTCAGGAGCCAAATGATATATTCTGACTGCCACAATACTAGGTTGCTGCCAAAAACTCGTTTATTCTGAGAGAGCTTTTGATGACGATCCTGTCATTCTTTATTTCTCCGAACTCACCTTTTCCTTCTATTCTTGCCCTAATGACACTAACGTTTTCCACAAAGCTTTGTCACCTTTATCATTTCAAATCCCCTACCTTCTGCAATATCTCAGGCCTACTTCAGTACTTCCCTCAGATGGCTGAATGATTGGTTTGTGAGTCAGTGATGACAAACAATGCAGGTTCGATTCCCACACTGCTTCAGGGATCAAACAAACACATTGATTTGGAGCCAATCTACCACCCGCTGAGAAAAAGAACAGGAAATGACATCACCAATGCAGGTAATGACATCACCAACCCAAGGAAACCTAACCAGATAAATAGAAAGCGGGACATAACACCAGCGCTTCGTCGGAGGCTCACTGATGATGTTACCTAGAATGGTGACGAAACGTCTGAAAACTAACCTTCCAGCTCAGCGAGCAAACTCACATCCAGAAACTCAACCTGAGCTACAAATCTTCTCAAAACTCACTAGGTCCCATCTTCTTCAACCTCTCCCATCACCTGAGGCGTAGTGACTGTCAGGTTAAACCACTACCAGTTATCTCTCTCTCTAACAAGACAGCAGCCTCTGAGACAATGGGAACCTCACATTTACCTTCTTGCCTCTTCACTTGCTAAATTCTACGACATGTTTCACCCTTTCTGGTTCTGATGAATTGGGAATTCTGTACCTCTCTTCACTGGCTCTGCCCGAACTGATACATATTGCAGCATTCTCAGCATTTATTGAAGTGATTGCCAAGTTGCTTCAAACTAATGTCTTCTCTTCCCTTACCCCTGACTCCATTCCACCCACTTACTATTCCCACCTGAAGAAATTGTAGGCTTCTTACTAGCTCATTTCTCCAACAATGCCCTAGCGCAAATGCTGATCATTCCTTTGAGAGCTTTGGAAGTGTGCTATTTAACCATACTAAACATCACAGCCTTGGCAAATTCTATCCCCAGTTGATGATCTCCAAACCTATCATCCAGACCCCTTACTCCGATATACACACAGATACTTCTGACAGAGAGAATAAATTGTGATCAACTTCCAGAACCCTGATCAATGACTCCCTTAACATTCTAACCCTAAATTGCTAAGGCACCAGCCTAAGAAGAAAGGTGAGTCATATCTCTGGGTACAGACTGAACATGTCAGAACAAAGGAACAGGGTAATACATTTCTATCTCATCTCATTCTAGTATGTTCCACAGTGAATTTACCACAGATGAGGTCACTTTGGCAATGTAGGGAACATGTAAGACTATTTCTGAAAAGTAAGATCACACCGGCATCAATGAGACAATGTGTTAATAATGCTGATTTGGCGGGTGGAATAACTATTCACGAGGATGCTACCCTCCTAGTGCCCTGGTGATCTTTCCTGTCAGTGAGAGAACAAAGTGTTTAACCTTAGTCTCATCTAAGAGACAGCGCCAGTGACAGAGTGGCACTCCCCCAGGTCTGTACTGCGAGTTGTGGAAATAACTGGGATGTAAGTGTGTGTATGTGTGTGTGTATGTGTGTGTGTGTATGTGTATGTGAATGTGTCTGTGTATGTGTCTGTGAATGTATGTGTCTGTGTATGTGCCTGTGTATGTGTGTGTGTATGTGTATGTGTCTGTGTATGTGTCTGTGAATGTGTGTGTGTCTATGTTTGTGTCTGTGTATGTGTGTATGTGTCTGTGTATGTGTCTGTGTATGTGTTTGTGCATGTGTATGTGTGTGTGCCTGTGTATGTGTGTGTGTGCCTGTGTATGTGTGTATGTGTCTGTGTGTGTGTCCGTGTATGTGTGTGTGTGCCTGTGTATGTGTGTGTGCCTGTGTGTGTGTCTGTATGTGTCTGTGTATGTGTGTGTATGTGCCTGTGTATGTGTGTGTGTCTATGTTTGTGTCTGTGTGTGTGTGTGTGCATGTGTGTCTGTGTATGTGTGTCTGTGCCTGTGTGTGTGTGGATGTTTGTGTATGTCTGTATATGAGTGTATGTGTGTCTGTGTGTGCGTGTCTGTGTGTGTCTGTGTGTGTGGCGGAGGTGGGCGGAGGGGGAACTGGTGAAGGAAATCTGTCATATCACAAAATTTACAAAACATTCAACTGGGAAATCAGCCTTTCCAGGCAGATATGAGAGACTAAAGACAGCAGACAGTGACCTATAAAGAGATTTGCGATGGTTAATACAGACATTTCAGAGGAACAATGGACGGAATTGTAAATCCAGAGTGAACAGGAACCATCTCATCCACCTCTGATGGCCCAAAATCCCATTCGGAATGGGGCTTTAGCTAAGGCTGTAAAGGTCCGAGATAATCCACACAGGAAGAAACAATTTTGTTTTGTTATTTTTTCACCCAGCGATTGGGATTTCGGACGATCCGGTTGGAAGAGAACCGACTGGGGAGGGAAGAAAGATTGAAAACCGGGGGACTAATTGTGCGGCCCTCACGAGTACGATGGGCCAAACGATCTCCGTCAGGGCAGTGTCTGTGGAAAACTCAAGGAGGACTATAAACCCCTCCCCCCCCCCTCCCCAGTGGCTGTGCCAGGCCTGATTTTGGGTGCTCATGGAAGAGAGATAATGATGGAGATTTCCCTGAGAAAGAAAGACGCGTGAAGTTTAGTTTTCAAACAATTTTTTTTGTCTCGTTGTACACTCAATATTACTCAAGAGGTTGCTCTGCATTCTGGAGGCTGAAAATGTGTCTAACATCAAGCAGTGCTGCGGATTGGGTCATGTGTGACATTGTGGTAAGCCGGTATCCACTGATCTCTCCACCCAGTGTAGAGCTGGATGAACACAGCAGGTCAGGCAGCATCAGAGGAGCAGGAAAGTCAACGATGCTGCCTGACCTGCTGTGTTCCTCCAGCTCCACACAGCATTACACTGACTCCGATATCGGCAGCTCTTACTATCTCCCACTGGTTTCTCCCTTTTTACTATTATTCATCGATTGGCCTTGACTCAAATTCCTTGAAGCTTCAGACACGGAGGATTGTTGGGCGCTGGGGCTGGTTCAGTTTTGGGTCATCCCCTTCCCTTCCTGACAGTTTTGTGGGGATGTCCCAGCTCTGAGAACAGAACAAGTAAATCTGCGTGTGGAGGCAGGCTGGCAGACACAGGGGAGGAAGCTGACAGAAGGCTATTCAGCCCATCGAGGCTGATATCTGCCGCTATCTGTCATTGGGAAGTTAGATTTTATATTGTCTCCCGGATTTTCTACGGAATTAAAAAGCCCGTTTGCAAACTTGCTGTCTCTCAGCGCTCAGCAGTTTGCAATTAACCTACGACTCCCTTTCTGCTTTCCTTGAAAGTGTTCCTGAAGAGGGTACTCAGCCGTGCGGCATCCAGTATAGAGTTTAATTTCCACAGACAGCCGTACTGTTGGAGGAACACAGAGACGTCTGAATAGACCCTCCCCAGTTCCAGTCTGATGCAGCCTCGATCTCTCCTCGTAAATCACTACCCATTCTTCCCCTGTCTCCATATCTACCCAGTTCCTTCTCTCTCTCTCTCTCCCCCACGTTTCAGGCGAAGTCTGGAAATCATAAAGATGGTTTGAACCAGCTGGGGGCAGACTCAAAGGCGAGCCCACGAGGGCTTCACCAAGCCGACGCGAAGTTAATATGTGTACCTGCCAACTCCCTACCCAGCCGCTCTGCACTAACTCTTCCACTGCCTCTCAGTTGCTGCGATCGGGGAGGACGGGAGGGGTTCTGGTCAATTCCTTTGCAAAGAGGTTCCCCTTTGGTTATAGATTACGTCAACAACTTGTACTGAGATAGCAGCTCGTAAAACTCTGCTCCGTGCTGTTATACCCGAAAGCAAAACAAAACCGAACTCTTTCTGAGTCTGTGGATTGAATGACTAAGGCTTGAGTTTAGACTTGCTGAGGATGCGTGGACATTCCTATTCACGTGAAGGAATAGCACAAATTCTTTCTCTCACAACTTCTCAGCTTCCCCTACACAGACATAGACATACACAGACATAGATACGCGCGCACACACACAAACACACAGACACACACAAACACACATACATACAGACAGACACAGAGAGACAGACGCAGGCACACACAGACAGACACACACATGCAGACAGATATACACAGACGCACACTCAGAGACACATACAGACACAAAGACACACAGACATACATACTCAGACATACAGACACACACAGGCACACTCAGATGCACATTGACACACGCATACACAGACTCACACTGACACACAGACACGCACACATACACACAGACTCACGTGGACACACACACACGCATACGCTCACGCACATTGACACACGCACGCACACAAACACAGGCGGACACCGAGTTCTGATAAAGCAAACCTCACCTTGAAGTCGCCCTTGTCCTGTCAGACCATAGGGCTGCTCTCTCATTAACGAGAGACAAACGGCGATGGTTTAACCTGAGGGTCACCGGTCTCAGATGTTAACTTACCGTTCGGGTGAATTCGCAGTTTATCTCTCGCCCAACGTCTCTTTCAGATTCACAACTCCCTTTCTCTATGTTGTACATTTGTTCCTAAAGCAATAATCTCTGAACTAGCTCTCTCCTCTCCTCACCCCCACCAAAACTACTTAAAAACATTACGGTGACCCTTGCTGTGATAGCAAGTTTACAACGACATTCAGTCACGCAGTCCAAAGTGGGAATAAACCGAGAGTTTTAGAACACGTACGCTGTTCTGGTAGCAGGTAAAACCGGGTAATATCACTCTCATGTCGGTTCAAGATACCAACTCATAGACAATTCATAGATATTTTGCTCCAATTTTTTTATTTCAAATAACGAACAGGCAGAAAAACTAAATTTAATATTTCGTAGTGATTGTCTTTTATACCTAAGTGGCAGTCGGCGTTATATTTCAGTGACTGATATTAGAAAAAAAATACTTTTTTTAAGAAAAGTTTTTTTATGTTGGACTTTAAAAGTCCAAGTCGCCTGCTTCGGTAGTGAGCTGGTGTTACACCGCCGCCTCGCGGCCTGACCGCGGATCTGCACCCAGGAACCAGCAGGGGTTCAGGCGGAGTGCTCTCAGAATCTCCCTGACTCCACGTGGAGGAGCAGCCAGGTCTGTAAACTCTCCGTTTATGTCGTAGAATGAAAATAATAGCCAACGCATTCGCACACAGCGCTGTCCCTGTATCAAAGACGTCAAGCAGCCGAGCAGTGATTATATTTAAAAGGGGGTTTCAGACAACAAATTACATTGCAAACTAAAACCAAAAAGTGTTCAACGCTAAAAATTAGTGAGCTTTCTTCCTGGATTATTGGACAGCAGATTAGAGTTAAACTATACCGTCATGGCCAGTCATTATTTTAAACTTGTTTCTAACTTCTCATGATTACAGGTAACTTTTACAAACTGAGACGAACAACATCGTTGTGTCCGTGTCGATGTGATTTTTACCATTATCCACCCTAGTCCAACACTACACCTCCACATCATCTGTCGGTGTCTGTCTCTTTCTGTTTCTTCCTTTGTGTGTTCATGTCGCTGCGAATATGTGTCTGTGTTTGCCTGTTTATGTCTGTGCATGTGTGCCTGTGTGTGACTACAGAGCGGACGGTGTATCGAATCTCCCTCGTTGCTTGCCAGCCCCTCTCTCAGGAGTAGCCCCCTCTCTCATCATCCTGAATCTGCCCCACCCCAGAGGCTCACTCTGGAGTATTCTCAGTCGAGGATCAGTTCTGGGACTTTTTTTTCCTCAGTGAGAATAAATGTAAGCCTACAGCTGTTTCTTTGTTCCTGTTTCACAAGAGCAGATCAAACTTTCTAGGGATAACTCGAGAGTATCTCAATGAGTTCCTTTCACAATCCAAACTGGAAGCAAATCGCGCGTTCCAAATAGAGTGAAAAAAAGTATCAGGTAGTTTAAAAATAAAACCGGACAGTAAGCATAAGGTAAACTATTGCAGTGAGTTGCTGGCACTCACTAATTATATCTCAATTCAGGTTCACTGCATTGAGAGATTAGACAAAACATTAATTCTAATACAACCACGCTTCATTTAAAATTTCCATATACGTATGTACATCACGAAATGCATTCAGATTTGTAAATAAATTTCATCCTTACGTTAGACACACACAGGCAGGAGTGAAATCATTTTTTAAGAAAATGAAATCGCTTGCATTAAACCCTGTAGTGAATGAACGAACAGCAAACCTGTGCAGACAGGGAATTCCTGTAGACGGAGGTTAGCGCTGAGAGGCAGGGATTGAGTTAGGGAAGTTGGGGAAGTCCTTTTAGCCGATTGACTCTCAGCCTGCAGTCTCTCTCTCCCTCTGTGCCTGACTGAAATGGGACGATCCTATGTTGGAAAGCCCTGCTTAATACTGACCTATTCTATAGCCTATGCAACAGCGAAAAAAAATGCCGCTTTCGTAAACCATTACGAAACGAGACTTTGAGAGGGAGGGGGCTAAACGTGAAAAGGGAAAAAGAATGTCATAGTGGGATCATGCAATATCTGACTTGAATAAAGGCAGCCAACATTTCGCATACTTGTCTAACGTAATTACATTCCATTGTTAATGCCATCATCATCTTCATACAATATTCTTCAAGCCAAGTCTGAGGACTCCAGACACACAGTTCAGAGTTTAGCAGTGAATCCGACAGAAGTAATTGTCCCAAACAGCCTGAATCTTTACTGTGAGATTTTCAACACCTACACCATCATTTGCTGCAAAACCTGCTCTCGATTTATTTGCCCTTTAGAGTTGCGGGAAAGAAACCCAATCTGTTTTTGTTCAAATCCGCTTATGTGGAGTTGGATTAAAAACTTCGGACTTTTTAACTCCAGAACTTCGAGCAGAATTGGGACTTTGCAATGTTCTCCTTTTTTTTGCTTCTAATCTGTAATTGTTAGCGGAAGGTCTTCCAAATGATGGGATTTTAACATTTGCAAATTATAGTCATGTCTTCTTCAACGGTTCATTAATTTTGTTCAGTCTTCAACACCCCCCGAATTTAAACAACCGCCTTCCCATATCCCCTACCCGCTCTCCTACTGAAGTAGACAGAATAATGATTCCCTAATGCCTACCCCCGCCCCAAACCGTCCACCCCCTACTCCGCATTTCTCCTTCACGCGTTGCAATTAAGAAAGTCGTCTCCACCGCAAGGAGTAGATCAGTCCGGGGCTTCTCTATGACCGCCTTCAGACCCCGTTCAGTACTGTGTCTAAAAACAGCAGAAGGGCTTATTGTTGCTTTTATGAGATAAGGGGAAACTGCAGCAAGATTGTCAATAGCAGGAATGAAATCCAATCCAGCGGGCTCTCTCCTGCTCAAGGGCTGACCACAGTGACCTGTCTAGACATAACTGCATAGCAAAATGCGGTAATGCTTATCGCTGGGATTCCAGTCAATAGACTTCCTTGGGATACTCGCTATGGATCCTCTAGTAAAACAGGGGACAACCTGGCAACGCGGAGGAATCCCTTCGACTGGCGAATTTATTGGTCTTACGCAAATCGGAAGAACTTTGTCTTTCCCCTGCTGATTTTGGGAATGAGTTTGGGACAGAGGGGGCGGGAAAGAACAACAGTTGAGTTATTGGTCTGAGCTGATGCAATGCAATTAGTGAGAGATCTTTCCAAAGTATTGACGGTGCGGGAGGCGGTCCCTTTAATGAACCAGAGAGAGAGAGAGAGAGAGAGAGAGACACACACACACACACACACACATTTAACAACTTGATCTGAAATGATAGTTCTAACATTTCATCACAAATGCAGCCCTTTAGTTGTATCCTGAGGATTGGGAACTTTTCGAACTCATCTCAGAGAGCACCGTTTAGATATTTTCTTCTTAAGCCATGCTCTAAGGCTAATGATTTCCAGTCTGAAAGTAACAGGAACCCAGGCTGGAAACGTTACTGGGTTTGTATGTTTATCCTCTAGACTTGGAGCTCACGGCGAAATAATAAAAATAGAAAATTCCCAGAAGGTCAGACGCAAGAGAGGGATGCCTAACCTGAAGAAGTTACCCTCCTCCCTCCGGACCAACCTCAGGGAATCTCTCTCCCATTGCAACTCTCTTGTAATCTACTCTCCATCTTCGGTCCGCCTCCCCCTCTCTCCCTATTTATTCCAGCTCCCTCACCCCATCCCCCTCTCTGATGAAGGGTATAGGCCCGAAACGTCAGCTTTTGTGCTCCTAAGATGCTGCTTGGCCTGCTGTGTTCATCCAGCCTCACATTTTATTATCTTAGAAAGGATGCTATTTGGTTTTACCTTGTCCCTACCATATTTGCATACGAAACAGAGATGTTAGACACTTCTTATCCTCTCTGTTAACTGAAAACACAAGCAGAAACAATTCATCTGAAATAGGAGATAATGGGAACTGCAGATACTGGAGGATCCGAGATAACAAAGTGTGAAGCTGGATGAACACAACAGGCCAAGCAGCATCTCAGGAGCACAAAAACTGACGTTTCGGGCCTAGACCCTTCATCAGAAAACTTTTCTGATGAAGGGTCTAGGCCCGAAACATCAGCTTTTGTGCTCCTGAGATGCTGCTTGAGCTGCTGTGTTCATCCAGCTCCACACTTTGTTACATCTGAAATAGTTCTATTTTACATACGAATATGAGAACCTGGAGCAGAATCAGATCATTAAACTTCTTAAGCCTGTTCTAACATTTAATACAATCATAGCTGATTCCAACTCCACCTTTCTGCCCAGTCTCCATAACCCTTCAATCTGTTGCTAATTAAAAATCCGTCCATCTCCTCCAATTTTCCCAATGTCCCAGCATCTATCACATTCTGGGGCAAAAAGTTCCACAGATTGTCTCTCCTTGAGAGAAGTAATTTCTCCCCATCTCTGTTTTAAATCGCTACTCCTTATCCTAAAACTATGATCTCTCATTCTAGATGGTCCCAAGAGAGGAAACATCCTCTCTACAAATATTTTATCAACAGCCTTTAGCATTTTATACACCTCAACTAGATCTGTTCTCATTCTGCTAAAATCCAGAGAGTACAGGCCAAAACTGCACAACCTCTCTTCATAAGCCAAACCCCGATCCCTGGGAGTCAATCTATTGAACTTCCTCTGAACTGCATCCACTGAAATTATATCCCTCCTCAAACAAGGGGATCAAACTTGTGCGCAGGATTCCAGGTGCAGTCTCAGTAATGTCTTGTACAGTTGCAGTAACACTTCCCTACTTTTACACTCCATTCCTTTAGGAAAATGCTAAAATTCCATTTGCCATTTAAAGGGGGTTCAAGGACAAAGACAAAGATGGAGATATTGTTGAACCAACCTCTGATGGCCAACAAAACATTTGATTGGAACCCATACTGCAGCTATAGAGTACCTAGGTCAGGCAACTGCTTTATAACACTCTAGTTTCACCTCATTTGGAACACTATGTTCGATTCTGAGCATTCCCAATTTTTTTTAAAAAAGGATGTGAAGATAATGGGGACGTTAAAGGACATACTTAATCCAATGTTTCAGGGCTGAGGGATTTTGTAGCTGGACAGAGAAAGCCAAGGTTGTTCTCCTCAGAACTGAGAAAGTGGAGAGGAGATTGAAGAGACAAGTATAGAAAAAAGGAAATGCATGGAATCTGCTCCCCATGGAGGAAAGATTTCAGTTTATTCTCAACACTGGGGAGCATTCCATCACACTCCTGATCTGTGCCTTGGGAACAGACTTTGGGCAGTCAGGAGGAAAGTTACTTGCAGTAGGATTCCTAGCTTCTAATTTGCTCTTGTAGCCATTCTATTTATATGGCTAATCTAGTTCAGCTTCCAGTCAATGTTTACAGAATGTTGATAGTGGAGGAATCAGAGAAGGTAATGTCACAGATAGAAGTGGGAGAAATCATAATGGGAGATAAGGAAATGTCAGAGATGGTAAGCAAATATTTTGTGGTCATATTCAAAGCAAAAGACATGAAAGAAAGACTAGAAATAGTCAAGAGGTAAGGGAGTGAGGAACTCATAGTAATTAACATTGGCATAGAAAAGCAACACATCATTGGTGGGACTGAAAACTCTATTTCTCCCAAAGATCTGGATTCTATGATTTTAGACAAAGTGACTATAGGAATGGTAGTGCTTCTAATCCTCCCAGTTTTCTTACCTTCTGGAACAACCTCAGGATGGAAAGGTATTAAATATACCTCTGCATTTCAAGAAAGGAGGGACAGAGAGGGCAGGGGACTACTGGTCAATTCACTTAATATGAGTTGTTGGAAAAATGCTTCCTATTATTAAAGAAGTGATAACAGACCTCACAAAAGGTTGTATTAGGGTTAAACAGGTTCAACATTGTTCTACGAAATGAAAATCATATTTTTAACAAATCTGTTAGAGTATTTTTCATGATATAACTAGTTTAATTTATAAAAATTTTCTTTTGAAACTTGAGCTTCTTTGGAAAGGCCAGTAACTATTGACCATTCGCATTTTCCTTTTAACATTTGGTGGTACGTTGCCACAATTGGCTTTCTCAGCCTTTACAGAAGCTGGCTAAGAGCCAACCACATTTCTGTAGATACGGGGTCACATGGTTGACCAGACATAAGGAGAGATGACTTGCTTCTCTAAAGTGCAGTAATGAACCAGATGGGTCTTTAGTGACAAGCCAGTAGCTTCATAATTAAACTAGTATTTAACTCCAGTTTTATTAATTAATTTAGGACCACAGAGAACAAGTGAATGTAATGTACACAGATGATATGTAATAAGATGTCGTGCAGTAAGTTGTTACATTCAACTCGGGCTCAAGGCATTGGAATAATGTATCAGCAAGGATAGAAAATTGTGAGTCGACAGAAAACAGAAGCTAGGAATAAATGGGATACTTTCGGGTTGGCAACTCAGTCCTGAAGAAGGGTAATACCCTAAACGTTGGCTTCTTTTCTCCAGATGCTCCCTGGCTTGCTGTGTTCTCCCAGCCTCCAGTGTGTCTACCTTCGATACCAGCATCTGCAATTTATTTTGTCTCTAATGATGTTTCTAGGTTTGCTTATGATTGATGCGAATATGAGTGAGTAGGTGACACACAGGATGGAATAGAATCAGGAAGTTCCAATGAATAGGCATAAAGATGGCAGATTGCATATAAGATGATGAAATATAAAATATGTGTTTTGGGTGAAGGAATAGAAAAGTGGCTTTATTTTGGAAAATTAAGCGACAAGTGAGTATTGATGGGAAAGAGGGCTTTAGATGTCATTGTACGAAAATTACAGAAATTTAGTATGAAATGGTGTTGGCAGTGTCTTAGAGTTTACCCTGGGAATTTGATTTGCTGTGGTAATGACATGTACATTGTAATCTGGAGCTGTAGATGGTGACGATAGAATCCCCAAGTATTTTTCCACCATGTGGCTCACCAGGAATCTCGACCGTCCTTGCAGGTTCCCATTGGTGAGTGTTGAAATGCACTATGATGATACCTTCCTTGGCCTTCAAGTCCTGGAGTGGCATCAGTGCTTCTGGCTCTGAAGCAGGGACACTATTCAGTGCAACAAAAGACCCCTTCGACATGCAGGTACAAGTAATTCAGAAAGAAAGCTCACTGCACAGCGAAGCAGCTGCAGCTACTTTGTTAAATATTTTTGAGGCAAAGGTAGGTAGATTTTTGAACAGTAAAGGAATTAAGGAGACTGGGGAGTAGGCAGGTAAGTGGAGCTGATCCACGAAGAGATCAACCATGATTGTATCTTATCGAGCAGAGCAGGCTCAAGGGGCCTGTTGGCCTACTCATGCTCCTAATCCTTATGTTCTGAACAATTATGAGACATTCCTTGGTTTGACTGGAGTCTAGTACTCAAGCCTTGGTCTCAGCTTGCTATTTAGTATGGGGCCGTGGAGAAATATCTTCACTCAGAGCTTGCGAATCTTCGGAATCCTCTAACCCAGAGGACGCTCATTTGTGATTTTTAAGGGGTTACGGTCTCAGTACGACCTTACATAATCTTAACTTCTCTTCCTGACATTTGCATTCCATCCCCTTCACATTAAAGGCTAATATGCCTTTTGCTTAGGTAATTGCCTCTCAACGTTGAGAAGTCATAACGGGACGGAGGCCTTTAGTAACCATGGGTGGCACAGAAGCAAAATAATCTCAAAATTACAGTACACAGAGGGTCGAAAAATTTTAGCTTGCAAGATAAAGGTATAGAACCAGTTTTGAAGGAGCTTATAAACATGAAGGACTGAAAGAATTGGTGCAGTCACTGCTGTGACCCAGCAGGAGGGTCTTGTCGTGCAGTGGTAGTACCCATACCTCTGGGCAAGGCTATCTGGGTTTAAATCCCACCTGCCGTGAAAGTGTATCACAACATGTCCAAACAGGAAAGCTACAGCAACTATAGACATTCAATGCTGGTTATAGTGTGGGGCAGAGTATTTACGTAGAAATTAGAGATACACATAACAAGGGTAATACAACAATCACATGCATTTCTATCATCACAAAGAATAATCAAACCTAATTTTCAGTAACCTTATGGAGTACAATGTCAGGGAATTAGTCAGGCTGATTTTCTTTAGATCAGTGTGCTGAGGCACGAAGAAGCGAAGAGGAATGGACATAGGAAAGTACAGAGATCTGCGTTTAATGCTGAGATGATGCCCTTTTGAAATCCTAAAGTCATTGTCAGATTCAATATGGATTTTTGAAGGGAAAATTGCATTTGAAAAATATGCTTTAATTTTATAAGGTGATAACTAGCAGGGTGGATAAAGTTGCAGGAGAGCCGCAACAATGGGGAATACTATATTAACACAGATTGAGGATTGATTAGGAACAGAGAAAGTAGGTATAAACAGGTTATTTCAGATCAATAGTGTAATTAGCTGTGTACTGCTAGAATCTGTGCTCAAGCCTCAGCTGTATACAACCTACATTAATGACTTGGATGTGAGTGCTAAGTGTAACGTACTCAAGTTCATTAACAATACAAAGGTAAGGTAGGATTTAAGCAGTGAAGAAGCTGCAAAGATAAGCAGATAGGTTGGGTGAATCAACGAAAAGTGGAAAGTGAGATATAATGTGAAGAAACATGAGATTGTTCATTTTAGAAGGCCCTGGTGAGACCACATCTGAAAATAATGTGTACAATATTGGTTACATTATTTCAGGAAAGTGCAGCAAAGGTTTACCAGGCTGATTCCAGGGACGACAGGTCTGACATATGTGGAGAGATTGACTAGGTTGGGATTGTTTTCACTGGAGTTCAAACAAATGAGGAGGATCTCATAGAGACTCATAAAATTTAACAGGACTGGACAGAGGAGAAGCATGGAGGATGTTCCCGATGGTGGGTGTGTTCAGAACCAGGGGTCACAGTCTGAGGATTCAGGGTAGATGGTTTAGGACGGAGATGAGGAGATATTTCTTCAACCAAAGAGTGGAGAGCCTGTGGAATTCATTACCACAGGAAGTAGTCAATGCCAAAACATTAAATGTATTCAAGAGGCGACTAGATATAGCACTTTGGGGTGAATGGGATCAAAGGTTATGGGGAGAAAGCAGGATTAGGCTATTGAGGTGGACGATCAGCTATGATTGTGAAGCATGGTGGAGCAGGCTTGGAGGGTTGAATGGCCTCCTCCAGTTCCTACCTTCTCTGTTTCTATATCAACATGTTAGAAACATATCAGAGCAGCTGTACCAGACTAATATAACAAAATGTTGGACAGGCTCAGCTGTAACCTCTAAGTTTAGAAGAGCCAAAAGTGTCTCGACTGGTGCATAAACAATCCGAGAGCTCTTGACAGAGTCAATGTGTAAAGGATCATAGAATTATAGAATCCATACAGTGTGGAAACAGGCTCTTTTTGGCCTAACAGGTCCACACTGACCCTCAGAACATCCCACCCAGACCCATCCCTCCATAACCCACCTAGCCAACACATCCCTGAACACTATGGGCAATTTAGCCTGGCCAATTCACCTCACCTGCACATCTCTGGACTTTGGATTGTGGGAGGAAACCAGAGCACCTGGAGGAAATGAGGTTTCCTCTTGTGGGTGAATCTACGACCAGGGTCACAAAGCAGAGGTGAGATAGATGGATTTTTCTCGCCAAGGATTGAGAGTCTGTGGAATTCTGCTCCTAAAGAAATGGTGAAAGCAAGGTCCTTGGCTGTTTTAAAGACAGAGGTGGATAAATTTTTGTTAAGCAAGTGTCTGAAACGCCATTGGGGTAGGTGGGAATGTGGATTTGAGATTGTAATGGCATCAACTTTGATCTTATTTATTGGTGGAGCAGGCTTAAGGGGATTAATGGTTGGCTCGCTTGTATTCACCTTAATATGTAAATTTCAAAATAGCATATTATCCAAGTCATTCCAAGAAGTTGGAAAATAACAATTTTCAGAGAGTTCTGGGTGTATTTGTATATGAATAATCAAAAGCTACCTAAAGACAGGATAGTGTTTATTACAAAGGGAGGGCTGAAGCACTTCAGTGGTAAGGAAAGTGCTAAATGTGCTAATGATGAGACAATGCCCCTTGGAAATCCTGAAGTCATTGTCACATTCAGTATGGAATTTTAAAAGGAAAATTGCATTTGTAAACTATACTTGAATTTTATGAAGTGATAACCAGCAGTGTGGATAAAGTGGGAGGAGATCTGCAATTTCCAGGATGCTACATTAACACAGATTGAGGAGCTGTGAAAAGAATCCTGATGCAGTGAACAGTCTGAGGGAATGGAATGCCTGTTGGTTTTGCTGATTCTGCTGATTCCTGGAAACTAGACTTTATTGAATAAGGAGAGAGCAATTGCACAAGCAGCATCACAAACTGAATAAGGTTTTAATATCTGTATGTAAAATGAGTATGTCTGTGTGAGTGTGGTTTATATATACATATATGTAGTGGTATTTTGTATATATAAACAGGGGGACTGGGCACGAGGTGAAAGAGATGGGATTGCCAAAGTGCTTCTTCTCCAAACAGAATGTTCAGGTGAGTGTCACCCTTGACTTAGGTGGAGGCGCACTTACCAGTGAAGCAGAAAGGTCTCTGCTCAATCTTACTCTAAGGCTGAGGTTCAAAAATCCAGGTTGATACTCAAATGCAGGACTGAAGGGTTGCTGCACTGTCAGATGCCTTCTTTCAGATGTGACGTTAAACCAAGCCTCATCTGCTTGCATGAGTGAATAAAGAAGATCTTGTGGCACTATTTTGAAGAAAAGTGTGAAGTTATCCCTGTGTCCTGACCAATATCTGTCACTGAATCAATCTCACACACAAGAAAGAACAGATTATCTGGTCATTCTCTCATTACTAATTATGGGAGTTTGCTACACAGAATGGTTGTCAAGTCTTGTTATGGCAGTTACTGCCTTTCACAAAGTATTTAATTGGCTGTTAAGCACTTTGAAACTTTCATTGGTCCTGAAAGGTGTTATATAAATTAAAATCCTTCCGATTATCTTCAAGGAGGGCAGCATTATAATGTCCAAGAATGAACAGCATAATAGATCAGGTAAATGAACCAAATGAGTTTTAAGCTATGTGTGGAGAAATTTAAAGGCTGAAATGCAAAGTTAGTGCAAGCTGGAATAAGAGAGATTTTGACAAGGTGAGCCAGCTCGCTGAGGGGAAGTGTCAAAAGGAATTGACAAATAGATCTGCAGACTATTTTCAAAGAGGACGTATAAGGTTACAGAATATAAAATGAAAACTGGAAAAGCGAGACTCCTTCAGAAAGCCGGAGATAAATGAATTTAGAAGCAAGACAGAACAGCAACAAAAGGAGCCTGTCTGGTATGGTTAAAAAGCAACAGGAATGTTACAAATAAGGAAGGAGTTTAAGAGAGCGATGTATTAATCAGGAAAACTTTGAGAAAATAAGTTAAAGCATTTTAAAAACATACTGGCAAAGAAAGATTATTCAAATGTGAATTGACACTTCTGAGAGGGAATTGAGTTAGTTTATTGCTCAAAATGACGATGGGCCTTTGTCAGATACTTCACTTGATATGATGCAACAGAGGAAGTGATCGTTTAGTGGCATTATCACTGTTCCATGAATCCAGAGTGAAATGTTGTCAGGAACTAGGATTTGGTTCTCATTGTAGAGGCTGGTGGAACTGGAATCCGATAAAAATCTGGCATAAGGAGCCTAATGATGACAATAAAACTGTTCCCTGATTGTCAGGAGAAAACCCATTTGGTTCAGGCATGTCCTTTAGGGAAGGAAGCTGCTGTCCTTACCTGGTACCTGTGACTCCAGACCCACAGCAATGTGGTTGATCTTAACTGTCCTCTGGGCAACTAGAGATGGCTAGTAAATATCGGCCTAGCCAGAGAAACCAACAATCTGTGAAGGAATGAAATAAATAAATAAAAAAGTTTCGGAAGTGTGCCAATTCCTGGATTAATCAATTATGGAGAATATGCTTAGATTGTTGGGAGCAAGAGTTTCATGGCCTGTTTATTTAAAGATGAAGTAGCTAAATACTTGGTGATGAGAAAAAAAAGGAAGATTGTATTTAACTAATCTTTGAGGTGGTGACAGATTGGAAATGGGGGATTTGTGGGCGATATCATGTATGTGGACTTGCAGACATTTTTACCAAGTTACCACACAAGGAGACAGCATTCAAAGTTTAATCAATAACTTTAAAACAAAATGGATGTAAAAGAGGAAGCCAAGAGTAAAAAGCAGTCAGAGATAATGGGAACTGCAGATGCTGGAGAATCCGAGATAACAAAGTGTGGAGCTGGATGAACACAGCAGGCCAAGCAGCATCTCAGGAGCACAAAAGCTGACGTTTCGGGCCTAGACCCTTCATCAGAGAGGGGGATGGGGAGAGGGAACTGGAATAAATAGGGAGAGAGGGGAGTCACTCAGTATGACAGGAAATAACCGATTATTTGATCTATTTTTGCTGCTGGTTGAGATAAACATCAGCCAAAGGAAAAATTCATCCTCTTTTCCTCAAAGGAAATTTACATTCTCATTAGAGAATCAACGATTTAATGCCTCATCCAGGAAGGACACCTGAGAATGTTGCTGGTCGCACAAAATTGCCCTGGGGGAATATCTACCTTAATTATTGGCTGAAATGAACCCACCCACCCACTTTCAGAGATGGGTACAATAGTAAGTGAACCTCAGCTAAAGCTCATTTAATGTTACATACATCCTGCTGAGCTCTGTGTTTGAGAGGTAAAGCACAGAAATACTTTAGCTCACTGTTTATTCCATGATATTGCCAGGGTCTCAGACTAAAAAAAATTACAATAGAAAGTGAGATCAAACACCCACTGATATCATTTGAAATTTGATTTCAGTTCAATTAAATTTAGTTCAATCGTTGAGAAAAAAGAAACCCTGTAATTTGTAAAAATAACCAGCCACTGTTGGATGAACAAAAAGAAACACATTTACATGTGTACACACTTGCACATATACACATTCACAAAAAGGCATACGTGTACATACTTAGACATTGTACACACAAGTTAAAATTGTGACTGAGAAAGTATTTCTTTATGCTGAGGAGCTTAAACTACTTTCCTACAGGGAGTGGATGAGACACAGACTATTATATCCTTTAAAGGAAGAATTGATCATGTTTGAAGCAGTGGGTAAATACAGTGCTATGGGAAGAGTCCATATTTATTTTAACTAAATTCAAACTGCCCTGGTGGGAATTGAACGCACGTTTTTAGTGATGAATTTTGGATGGCTCTAAGCAAAGTGCTGGCACAGAAGTAATGGGCTGACTCCATGAGTGCTGCATACTGGTGAGGTATGATAATTTCCCGGGAGGGCCGCATTAGTTCAATACAGAATGGAGATCAATCATTAGTCTCTCTGGGTCTGCCTGGGTTTAACATTGCACTCAGTACATTGATGTTAATGAGCTTCAACTCCCTTGTTGAGGATAAATGAGAGGCAGTGATGTTATATAACTCAGTGTGGTTGTTCTTAGAATCTGCTATTTATTTCTGTCCTCCCAGGTTCTCATAACATTTTATCGTTCCAATTTTGTTTTGTTAAAAGCCACAGGGATCCTGTGGAAAACATCCTGTTGAAATCCACGAAGTCTTTTTTTGCTAAAGTGAATTGAGTTAAAAACCTCATAACCTCGGACCAGCTGAAATATTTGGGCCTCCTGGAGTCCGTTTGCCTCTCTTGTTCACCGCTCAGGTTTAAAAATAATGAAAGCTATGGCATTGATATAGTGCCTTTCACAATATGCAGACAAACAAAATGAAGCACCTTTTAAACGCAGTTGTCATGCAGAAATAGCAACAAGATAACTTGCACACACCAAGATCCCATAAACAGCAATGTGATAACTACCACGTAATCAGATTTCACTTATTGGTTCAGATATCATTGAGCTTGTTTATACTCTACATTGCCGGCAGCATTACAAAACCAAAGTCCAGTGGGTGGGAGACGGAGATGATGGGAACTGCAGATGCTGGAGAATCCAAGATAACAAAGTGTGGAGCTGGATGATGCTGCTTGACCTGCTGTGTTCATCCAACTCCACACTTTGTTATCCAGTAGGTGGGAAAGGCTTTGAGACAACCTGAGATCATGAAAGGTGCAGTAGAAATGTAGTTTACTTTCTATGTTTCTTCCTTTCTTTGTTTTAAATGTTGAGGACGCAACTGATGGAGAGTGTTATTTTCAGGACAAAGTCGTAGTGAAACGAGATGAAGAATCAAAGATCACTGCGCAGGACCGGAGTGAAGAGAAATAGATAAAGTAATCAAGGTGAAAAGGTGCTAAACTGGGGTTTTAAAATAAATTACAGACTGTGGTTAAAACAATGGTGTAGCTGGAGGTGTTGGAATGGAGTGATAATAATCTAACCTCCAATGAAAGTGGCAACGGAGATAGTACAGTCATCTGTAGGAGGACACATGGTGTAGGGAGAAAGTTTGGGACAGGATCAATTTATATGGAGTAAATCATTCTTACAGCTGGCTTACCAGATTTGTGATATAGAGGAAGTCTTAAGGAAATTTCCCGAGAGATGACTGAAGTTTGTTAGGTAAAGAAGAGAAGTCCTGGATAATGATCTTATGGGTAAGCAAATCTTAATTCAAGCACATTAGTAGATCATTTTCCCTGACAGCATCTCATCACTAACCCAGACAAAGCAGCACTGCCCTCTTCTGTCCTTTCTGAGACAGGACTGCCAACTTCCAACTGTTGATCAGAGGGTCAATTCCACAAAATGGGTGGGTAATCCATGGAGCTGATTATGTCATGTTACGTAAAGCAGGATTCAGGGTACTGTTGGTGAGACTGTTGACGCAAAAAGAATAGCAGTTACTTTAACCACTTAATTATAGCGCCACCTCCCACTGTATCTAAGGCCCTGATTTTGTGCTTATCAGAGAGCACGGAAGGAGGCCATTCAGTCCATCGGCGCCTGCATTACGTTGTCCTAGTCCATGCAGTGTCACTAATCCTGGTCTTGTTCCCTTTTAAAAACTTTGGAAGCTATTGTAATGATTTGCATTAAATTGCTTGGATCACCTTGCTTTAAATCTCCCAACATTAAAGGATCCGAAAAGCAGAAATCATATTTAAAACTGTGATTGGAATTGGCAAGAAATATTTGAATGAAGTGTGAGGTCCTATTCATTGGAAGCTTGATAAATATTATTTATTTTTTGGCACATGGGGTGCTTGTTTACTGGTGATTTTGTTAACTGTTTACCATGTTGGCATGGCTTTGGTACAACTACTTCAATTGGAACATGAGCAACCGGAGGTGGTCATTTAATCCACTGGGACTTCTGTCATTCATTGAAATCCTGGCTTTGCTGCTATTCAAATCAAATGTCTCTGTCTCATTCAAACTTGAACTCACAGAGTCAGAATCATACCTATGGCCCAAACAGTCCATGCTGACCATGTTCCCAAACTAAGCTAGTCCCACTCTCCCTGCACTTGGTCCATATCTCTCCAGACCTTTCCTATTCATGTACTTATCCAAATGTCTTTCAAAGGTTGTAACTGTACCTGCATCCCGCACTCCCTCTGGAAGTTCATTTCACAAACGAACCATTGTTTGCATAAAAAATGTTGCTGTGCAAATCCCCCGACCTGGGAAAAAGATACCTACCATTCACCTTATCTATACCCGTCATGATTTTGAAAACCTCTTTTAAAGATCACTCCTCAGCCTACTACGTTCCAGTGGAACAAGGTCCCACCTATCCCTATGACTTAAACCCTCCATTCCCAGCAACACCTTGGTAAATCTTTTCTGAATCCTTTCCAGCTTGATAATATCTTTCCAATAACTGGATGACCAGAATGGGATATAATACTCCAGAGATGTCTCACTCATGGCCTGTGGAACCTCAAAATGATTTCCCAACTCCTATACTCAAAAAGGAGTGAGCAACAAAGGCAAGTGTGCGAAATGGCTTCTTAACTATCCTATCTACATGTGATAGAAACGTCAAAGAACTATGCATCTGAAGCCCTGGGGTTGTGTTCTATAATACTATCCAAGGCCCTACATTCAATTGTATTACTCCAACAGATTTAGTCTTGAAAGCTCCAATTATTCTGACATATTTTACAGAATTGACATGACTCACTGCGAAATTTTAATCCCTCTGAGTCTTAATTTCTCCACCAGAACAAAGTGCTTCTTTGCATCTACACGATCAAATATTTTAAGCAAATTGTTCAGTCATCTAAATGCTAACAAGTAAGGCCATAATATATAGGAGCAGAAATAGACTATTCAGCAGTTTGCTCCACCAATGAAATCATGGTGAATCTGATAATCCTCCGCTCTGCCTTTTCTCTATAACGCTCAATTTTCTCACTGACTAAGAATCTGCTCATTGCAGCCTCAAATATACTTAATCATCAAACCTCAACAGTCCGATGATAATTTACATAACAATAGGAAATGTGGAAAGTACCCAACAGGTCTGGCAGCATCTGCAGAGAGAAGGAGACCAAATCAGCATCTTGCAGAATCTTCCATCAAACTTTATCATTTAGCTGACAAACAGCCAATGGCCTGAAGTTTAAACTTGGTTTCTGTCTCCACAGATGTCGCTTGACCTGCTGAGCATTTCTGGCACTGAATTTTTATTTCAGACTGTCAGTATTTTGCATGTGACACAGAAGTACAACCCATGTTTATGTTGCCTGTTTTAATCCACATTCACACAATGATGGATAAGCGTTGTTTTGAGGCATGCCTGGCTAATTCCTGTTTGTGATGGTAAGGGAGAGCAAGGTCGAGAAAGAGGCAGGTGAGCAGCTTTCAGTACACAAAGTCAAGTGTCTGTTGTGAATCAATGTTGGCTCCTGGCTCCTGAGTCAGAAGTTAGTATATTCAAGGTTTGAGACAGATTTATAAATCAGTAAGGGAAGCAAGGGTTATGGTGTAAAGCAGAAAAGTGGAGTTGAGGGTTATCAGATCAGCCATGATTAAATGGAAGAGAAGCTTCAATGGACTGAATGGCCTACTTCTGCACCTATGTCTGATGGTTAAGAATCTAGGCTGCACTTCCTGACCAGTGATTTGCATGAAATGATTTGAAATGGAGTGATTTGCAAAAGTGAAATGTGATGCCGGCAAAAAGCATTTTCACCCAATGAGGGATTTGAGTCTGAAATGCACTGTCTGGAAATGTAGAGGAGGCTGTTTCATTTGAAGCATTCTAAGAAGGCATTTGGCAATTAAAGAGAGACAATGTTCAAGGGTCTGGAGAAAAGGACATTAAATCAAGAGGCTCATTTGGAGGGCTGGCGTAATCAGGGTGGGCCAAATGGCCTCCTTCAGCACCTGCTTTGATTTGATTTGATTTATTCAATCACATGTACCCAAGTACAGTGAAAAGCTTTTGTTTTGCGACCAGTACACGCAGATCATGCAGGATAGTCACAACTGCAAATGCTGGAACTTTGGATAACAGAATGGAGCTGGGGGAACAAGTAATCCAGGCAGCATCAGAGGAGCAGGAAAGTTGCCATTTCAGCTCAGGATTTCTGCAGGGTTCCGGACTGAGATGTCAACTTTCCTGCTCCTCTGATGCTGCCTGGCATATGGATTACAGGCTGCTCAGGCAGAGTGAGCAGTACAAGGTCATGGCTGCACAAGAGGTGTACAAAGCAAGATCAATGCGAACCCCTCACTGGGATTTATCCCTCAACCCACATCGTTTAAACAGGTGGCTCTGTCTTTTATATAACTGCTATTTGTGGAGCTTGCTGTACCAAAAGAAATGGCTGCTGTGTTTCCCACATTACAACAAGGGCTGCACTTCAAAAGGAGAGCTCATCGTTAGGCTGTGCCAAGGCACTTTACAGCCAGGGTAATAAAAAGTATTATGTAAGTGGAAGTTCTTACACTTAAACCAGCAGACAGAGGCAGCTAATGTGAAGGTAATAAATGTTCAGTGGACAGCTTTGTGTTACATGAACGCCCTGCTGTTCCATAATGTGTAACATATTGTTTTTGATGGAATGAAATATGCACTGTTTTATTTAAAATAACCCAAAAACAAAAGAGCACAAATATTCTAATGTATGAAATCAAGGACTTTTAGCTGTTAAAGTACTTCTTTTGGTAAATATAGACGTCTGAAAAATGCTTTTAAATATTTACCTGAACGGGTCATGTTTGACACACTTTCAGACGCCATTAGTAGACTAATACCACCACCTACTGGTCAAAAGTGAGATTTACTTCAAGAGGGATCTCAAGTTTGGGCCACTCCTGATATTTGTTCAAAATTTATCACCTTCTGCAGAAGAAATTATATGCAGGCTTTTTAACTCATTTAATTTTAATTACACAGTCAATTCAATCGATTTCACTTAAAACTTACCAGGTGATTTCTAACTAAAGTACAATGAGACACTGTGGACTATTAACAGCAGTAGAGTTGTACTCCAGCATAAAATGTAACCTCATTGCCCGGCATACCCCCCACTCAACCATTATGATCAAACCAGGGGATCAACCTTGGTTCAATGGAGAGTGCAGGAGGACATGCTGGGAGAAGCGCCAGGCCTACCTAAAAATGAGGTGACAACCTGGTGAAGCCACCAAACAGGACTACTAGCATGCCAAATAGCATAAGCATCACACGATAGAGATATAAGCCATCCCACAAACAACAGATCAGATCTAAGCTTTGCACTCCTGCCACATTCAGTTGTGAACTAAACAAATCACTAGACAAAGTCTCCACAAGTATCCTCAACCTCAGTGATGGGGGAGCACAACATCAGTATCGTAGATGCTGATGAGGAAGAACACCACTTTGATTGGGCCAATTCGATTCACTCCATGTGATATAAAGAAACGGTTGGTAGTGCTCCATACTGCAAAGGTTATAGGCCCTGATGACATTCGGTTAAAATCTTGAAGACTTGTGCTCCAGAACTTGCTGCTCCTCAGCTAAGCACTTCCACCGCTGTTACAACAGTTATCTCCCCTACAATGTGGAAAATTGCCCAAACTCACACAAAAAGCAGGACAAATCCAACCCGACCAATTACTGCCCCATCAATCTCCTCTCGATCATCAGTAAAGCGATGGAAGGTGTCACTAACAGCGCTATCAAGCAGCACCTACTCAGCAATAACCTGCTCAGTGACGCCCAGTTTGGGTTCCGCCAGGGCCACCCAGCTCCTGACCTCATTACAGCCTTGGCTCAAACATGGACAAAAGAATTGAGTTCCAGAGGTGAGGTACGAGCGACAGGCCTCAGCATCAAGGCTGTATTTGGCTGTGTGTGGTATCAAGGAACCTCCTCTTGATTGCGTCCAGTGGCAATAAGTCTATTCTGATAGGGGTTTTTAGCTAGATGTTTAGTTTGTGATGCAGTGTTGCCCATACTGTGGATTCTATTCCTGGACAGGCTGAGGTTACCATGAAGAATTGTCCTTCTCCACTTCTCTCCTCCTGAGGGATGCTGATCCTCAGGATTAAACCACAGCCAATCATTGCTGTCCAATGGGGAGCAAGACTATGGTGAAATTACCTTTCTATCACTTGTTAGATAAGAAGCCCAAAAGGACCTTTTGCTGAGCCATGTTCTATGTAAAACTGTTCATAGTACGCTAACTGTGTTCGGTCTCATTTCTTGTATCGTTTGAAAGGCTTCCCCATTTCAATATTCCATTCTCTTTGAAATAAAAGGCCTGTAATTTCCAATCATTAATCTAGAGCATTATGAATGAGGAAAAGGAATTGGGACTAGCGGAGTGATAAGATCGGCTGAGGTGGGGATTGAACCTGTGGGTGGAACTTAGTGGTCACTGTACAGGCCAGTTCATTGGGTGAGCAACCAGTGGTAATCATGCTGCAACTATTTTCTGGATCTCCATCAAAATTAACCTCCAATTAGCCATTCAGGGGCTGCTGACAGAACTCTCCGCTCCACAAGGAGAAATTGGAATCCAGCAAGCGAGTTTTGAGAAGATTTGTAGCTCAGGTTGAGGTTCTGGTTGTGAGTTTGCTCGCTGAGCTGGAAGGTTAGTTTTCAGACGTTTCGTCACCATTCTAGGTAACACCATCAGTGAGCCTCCGACGAAGCGCTGGTGTTATGTCCCGCTTTCTATTTATCTGGTTAGGTTTCCTTGGGTTGGTGATGTAATTTCCTGCGTTGGTGATGTCATTTCCTGTTCTTTTTCTCAGGGGATGGTAGATTGGCTCCAAATCAATGTGTTTGTTGATGGAGTTCCGGTTGGAATGCCATGCTTCTAGGAATTCTCGTGCGTGTCTCTGTTTGGCTTGTCCTAGGATGGATGTGTTGTCCCAATCAAAGTGGTGTTCTTCCTCATCTGTATGTAAGGATACTAGTGATAGTAGGTCATGTCGTTTTGTGGCTAGTTGATGTTCATGTATTCTGGTGGCTAGCTTTCTGCCAGTTTGCCAGAGGTGCTGCTGATCTCCAGTCCCAGTAGCCCCACCCTGAGCTGTGGTCACTGTCAGCACAGCAGCAGGCCCAAGGCTGAGAATTCTTGCTGGTACTCCCACATCAAGGCGATTGGGATCATAGAATCCCAACAGTGTGGAAACAGACCACTCAGGCCATCGAGACTTAACCAACCCTCTGAAGAGCACCCCACCCAGTGCCATCCATCCCCACCCTATCCTTGTAACCCTGCATTTCCCTTGGTTAATCCACTCAGACTGCACATGGCCAGATATTATAGGGCAGGTTAGCATAGCCAAACCACCAAACCTGTACACTTTTGCACTGTGGGAGGAAACCAACCGCACCCCCCTCCCCAACACCTGTGCCCCCCACGCCCCCCGCCCACAGACATAGGGAGAATGTGCAAACTCCACACAGGCAGTTGTTCAAGGGTGGAATAAAATCTACTCCCCTGGCACTGAGAAAACAGTGCCAAACCACTGAGCCACCATGCCACCCCTTCTAGTCAGGGAAGCCGCAATGGAGATGGTCGCACAGGAGGGGTGGGGATGGGGACAGGGAATGTCATCGTGAAGGACAAAGGGGTGGCTTTCCTCATGTCCCCCACCCTTACCCATGTCAGTAGTTGAATACCAGTGGCCATTTGAGAATCTCAATGAGGTTCATGCTGAGAAGGTTGGTCTCAGCCTTTCCCTCCTGTCCCAGAATTAGGAGGAGTGTGAAGACACAATGTCGACTATGTGTCAACCACCGTCCCTGCCGCCAACCAGCATCATTCCCTGTCGTGTCTCCAGTACTGTTCCCACTGCACTACCATCCCCAGCACGGAGCTTCAACGATGTCATCATCACTGGCCAAGTCAGTATTTATGGTGCATGCCTAGTTTCCTTCAGTGCTGAGCTGCTTTTTGAATAGCTACAAATCATCAGTGTTGGTACATCTACAATGCCATGAGGGAGAGAATTCCAGGATTTTGACCCAATGACAGTGAGGGAATGGAGATATATTTCCAATTCAGGATGGTGAATTGCTTGGAGGTGAACTTGCAGGGGATGGTATTCCCTTATATCTGCTGGCTTTGTCCTTCCAGATGCAAGGTTTGGACGGTGTGGTCTAAGAACTTTTATGGATTACTGTGATGCATCTTGTAGACAGTACACACTACTGCTACTGAGCATCAATGGTGGAAGGAACTGATGCTTTTGGATGTAATGCCAAAGCAACCTGGCTGCTTTGTCCTGGATGGTGTCAAGTTTCTTCCGTTGTTGGAGTTGTAGGCCAGTGAAGAACATGCCATCACACTATTGCATTGTTTCTTGTAGGTTGAAGGTGAATTGGGAGGAGAGTTAGTCAGTGCGGGATCGTTAGCCCCTGACCTATTCTTACAGCCACTGCATTTATGTGAAATAACTCCACGGGCCATTATCCCATCACAAAGTCACCCTTTATTTAAACATAAATCCTTGTCTCTATGACTGCCTCTTCAGTGTTAGCTGTCATAATGTCGGTATCTCTGACACCCCTTTTTATATGTCAGCCAGGGCTTCCTGGTTAGACAAGAGAAAACAGCCTGAATCAGGAAATTCTGATTTTATGATGTCCACTTGGCTGACCTTGTTACAAAAATTACATCCCAACACTCCACCACCCCCCACCCCCCTGCTCTGAGTCCAAGGACATAGGTTGGCTCTTTTTCTTCAATGGTATCCTGTGGTATTTTAGCACCAGGATAGGTTCATCTGACTCAGCATCTGATGCAGGCGGAGTGTAACACTTGGGAACTCACTTCTTACGCCTGGATCTCCTTGATATTATTTCACTCTCTTCTTCCAGGGTGGCTATGTCCACCGTGCATTCTGAGGTCCCATCAACACTTGGAGACGGCGAACCAATGGGTTCCGGGGGACTTTCCAACTATTCTAAAGGGCAAGGTGTGTTTTGCTCCTGCACAGTTTGTGAATTTTAGGCTTTCATGTGGTCCATGTACTTGTTTAGGACACTCGGACATAGCTGAACTTTGCATGTAATTGGTCCAGACCTGGCATTGATCATATCGCTTACACACGCTGGGCCATTTCCACAATTCTTACAGCAAAATTCATCCCTTGGGTCAAACAGTCTCTCTCACTTGGCAGAGCCTTATGTTCAGCATTAGAACATAGAACATTACAGCACAGTACAGGCCCTTCGGCCCTCGATGTTGTGCCGACCTGCCAGACTGATCTGAAGCCCATTGACATTACTGATGCTGATTCGCTCTCACCCTCAGCATCAGTAATGTCAATGCTGAACACAAGACTCTGCCAAGTGAGAGAGGCTGTTTAATACAAGGGACGAATTTTACTGTAAGAATGTGGAAATGCCCCAGCATGCGTAAGAGATATGATCAATGCCAGGCCTGGACCAAATACATACAAAGTTCAGCTATGTCCGAGTGTCCAGAAAGATCAGACTTAACCTGGTGCAGAGGCCTCCACCCGTTAGCAACTCTGTAAGTGCTATCCCTATAGTTGCATGTGGGGTGGTACTATAATCACACATGAACTAGGGCAGTTTGGTATCCAGCAAGGTGGCAGACTTTGTTTTTCAAGCCAGCCTTCAAAGTTTGGACTTCTGTTTCTGTTAGGCCATTGGTTGATGGGTGGTATGGAGCTGTAGTTACATCAACCCCCATTCAACTTTATGAATTACCAAATTCCCTGCTGGTAAACAATAGCCTGTTATCTGCGAAAGGACCATGAAACCCAAGAAAGGACCTGCATTGACAGTGTGCAACAGAGTCCCAGGTTTACCCAGCCAAGCCTTTAGATGTGGGGGAGCAGCTGGTGGTAATTTTTGCCTTTATCCACTGCCCTACCAATGGACTGTGTCATGGTCTCCAGATATAAGTTCTCACCAGCATCTTCATTTTGGAGACCCCTGGAGGAGTTCAGCCAGTATTCAGCAGCAATCTTTGCTCGAGACAATCACTCTAGTTCCCCATAATGATATGCTGTCCATTACTGTGAGCTGGTCTCTTCAGATCTAAATGGTTTCAAACCTAGTTGTGATGGCTCTTTAGATACTCCTGCCACCACCCAATCAACACTGCTTGTTTCACTCTTAAAGGAAAGAATCTTTTTGCATCCAAAGTCTGACATTATCAGCTGTGCAAATTTAATATCATTACACATACACTTCCAATGGGGTTCCATCAGTGTTATATCACCTAATGGGAGGTGGCTCAGTGCATTTGCATTCACTACTTGGCCTCCCAGATGGTGTTCTAACTTGTAACTAGAAGCACTTAGTATTAGAGCCCACCATTGAATGCAGTCTGAAGCATTGCCCTGACCTTTTTAAGCAGACTGAGTAGGGACTTGTAGTCTGCTTACCACAAATTTTCATGCATTAAAAGGTATTGATGAAATTTCTTAACTCCAAATAGGACTGCCAACTCTTTATCTGGTGTAATTGTGCTCTGCATTAGCCAAATTTCTGGATGCATGTGCAATTGGACGTTCCTCTTCATTGGACCACCTATGAGATAACATCACCCTGATGCAGTATAGGGAGGTGTTGCATGTCAATTTCAGATCTTCCTTGGGAAGATATGTGCCAACACCTTAAAGAAAGACAGCTGTTTCTTTACTTCACTGAAAGCTAGGGCTTATCTATGCAACCATTTCTAAGGCTGACTCTTCAGGGGTTGATGCATAGCTGCCAGGATGGAGGTCAGGTTATTGTGAAATTACCAGACCAAGAAATGAAGTGTATCCCAGGACTTTGTAGGAGGCTACGGAGGAAATTGCAGGGCCCATGGCAGAGTTTTCTTTGACAACCACAGATGAAGTGGCCAAAGATTAGAGGATGGTTAATGTTGTGCATTTATTTAAGAAAGGCTGCAGGCGAATGTCTGAGAACTACAGGCCAGTGAGCCTAATGTCTGTGATGGATAAGTTGTTGGAAGGGATTCTGAGAGACAGGATCTACAGGCATTTGGAGAGGAAAGGACTCATTTGGGATAGTCAACATGGGAAATTGTCTTTCAAATTTGAAAGTGTTTTTTGAAGGAGTGACCAAAAGAGGTAGATGGGGGCAGTGCAGCGGACATTGTAAAAGGCCTTGCTAAAGTCCATGTAGTCAAGGTACTGCATGGTAGTTTGATGAGTAAGGTTAAATCTCACAAGACGCAGGGACAGCGAGCCAGTTGGATACATTGGCTTGACAGTAGGGTCAGCGTAATGGTAAGAGGGTTGTTTATCACACTGGAGGCCTGTGACAAATGGTGTGCTACCTGGATCAGTGCTGGGTCCACTGTGATTTATCATTCATAAAAATGATTTTGATGAGAATTTAAGAAGCATGGTCAGTAGATTTGTGGATGACATCAAGATTGCTGGACAGTGGACAGTCAAGACGGCGTGCAGCAAGATCTCAATAAATTGGGCCAGAGGACTGAGGAATGGCAGGTGGAGCTTAATTTAGATAAATGCAAGATATTGCATTTTGGTGGATCAAACAAGCTTAGGACTTACAGTCAATGGTAGGGCCTTGGGGATTGTTATCGAATAAAGATTTAGGGTTACAGGTTCAGAGCTCCTTGAATGTAGAGTCACAGGTAGACAGGGTAGTAAAGAAGGCTTTCAGCTAGCTTTCATCGGTCAGAGCATTGAATATAGGCTTTGGGATATCTTGTTGTGGCTACAGAAGACATTAGTGAGGACACATTCAAAATAGTGTGCACAGTTCTGGTTGCCCTACTGTAGAAAGAATATTATTAAACTAGAAAGAGTGCAGGAGAGATTTATATGAACTGGAAGGTTGAGTTACAAGGAGAGGTTGAATAGGCTGGGACTCTTAGACATGGAAAATGTGGGTTTACAGGGATAGGGGAAGGGATAATGGGAACTGCAGATGCTGAAGGATCCAAAATAACAAAGTGTGGAGCTGAATGAACACAGCAGGCCGAGTAGCATCTTAGGAGCACAAAAGCTGATGTTTCAGGCCTGGACCCTTCATCAGAGATAAGTACACACAGTTCATCTGAAATAAATAGGGAGAGAAGGGGAAGCGGACTGAAGATGGATAGAGGAGACAATAGGTGGAGACGAGAGTATAGGTGGGGAGGTAGGGAGGGGATAGGTCAGTCCAGGGAGGACGGACAGGTCAAAGGAGCGGGATGAGGTTAGTAGATAGGAAATGGGGGTGCTGCTTGAGGTGGGAGGAGGGGATAGGTGAGAGGAAGAACAGGTTACGGAGGCAGGGACGAGCTGGGCTGGTTGTGTGGTGCAGTGGGGGGAGGGGACGAACTGGGCTGGTTGTGGGATGCGGTGGGGGAAGGGGAGATTTTGAAGCTTGTGAAATCCACATTGATACCATTGGGCTGCAGGGTTCCCAAGTGGAATATGAGTTGCTGTTCCTGCAACCTTCGGGTGGCATCATTGTGGCACTGCAGGAGGCCCAGGATGGACATGTCGTCCAAGGAATGGGAGGGTGAGTTGAAATGATTTGCGACTGGGAAGTGCAGTTGTTTATTGCGAACCGAGTGGAGATGTTCTGCAAAGCAATCCCCAAGCCTCTGCTTGGGTTCCCCAATGTAGAGGAAGCCACACCGTGTACGGCGGATGCAGTATACCACAATGGTGGATGTGCAGGTGAATATCTGCTTGATGTGGAAAGTGATCTTGGGGCCTGTGATGGCGGTGAGGGAGGAGTTGTAGGGGCAGGTGTAGCACTTCCTGCGGTCGCAGGGGTAAGTGCCGGGCATGGTGGGGTTGGAGGGGAGTATGGAGCGGACAAGGGAGTCCTGGAGAGAGTAGTCTCTCCGGAAGGCAGACAAGGATGGGGATGGAAAAATATCTTTAGTGGTGGGGTCGGATTGTAGATGGTGGAAGTGCCGGAGGGTGATGCATTGTATCCGTAGGTTGGTGGGGTGATATGTGAGGACGAGGGGAATTCTCTTTTGGCGGTTATTGCAGGGGCAGGGTGTGAGGGATGAGTTGCAGGAAATGTGGGAGACACAGCGGAGGACGTTCTCAACCGCTGTAGGGGAGAGGTTGCGGACCTTGAAAAACGAGGACATCTGAGGTGTATGGGAGTGGAATGCCTCATCCTGGGAGCAGATGTGGCAGAGGCGAAGGAGTTGGGAATAAGGGATAGCATTTTTGCAGGAAGGTGGGTGGGAGGAGGTGTATTCTCGGTAGCTGTGGGAGTCAGTGGGCTTGAAATGGACATCGGTTTCTAGGTGGTTGCCTGAGATGGAGACAGAGAGGCCCAGGAAGGTGAGGGATGTGTTGGAGATAGTTGTTAATGGGGACTGTTAGTGACTAACAACAGGGGGTGTGTAATGGCAGGCCTTGCGGTAACAAGGCTGGTGTGTAGGGTGGGGGGGGGCCCTGGGACGTGGAAGCGTTTAGGCCCCAAAATGATTGAATTTAATATTGAGTCCAGAGGGCTGTAGGGTCTCCAAGTAGAAAATGAGGCATTGTTCTTCCAGCTTGTGATGGACTTCGCTGGAACACTGCAGCAAGCCAGAGACAGATGTTGGCCATGGAGCAGGGTGGTGTGTTAAAGTGGCAGGCAACAGGTAGTTCAGGTCTGTTTTGTGAGCAGTGCGTAAATGTTCTGAGAAGCAGTCGCCAAGTGTACACTTCATTTCCCCAATGTAGAGGGGACCACATTGAGAGCAGCGAATGCAGTAGACCAGATTCTGGGAAGTGCAGGTGAGGTGTTGCTTCACCTGGAAGGTATGTTTGGGCCCTTAAATACAGGGGAAGGGAGGAGGTAAATGGGCAGGTTACAGGGGAAAGTGCCGTAGGGCTGTGGGCATGTGTTGGGTGTGAAGGAGGTGTGGACCAGGGTGTCCCAGAGGGAACGATCCTAAGTTATGGCCCAAGCTTTTCACTTCACTCAATGTTAACTGAACCAACCGCTTTTCATAGAGACCAGAATCAAAGTGGTACCCTTAATCTGTGAAGGTTCCTTGGTATAGGTTCTCAGCCTAGCTGAGATCTTGTGCAAACTTAAGGGTTGGAATCCAGACAGAATTTTGTTAAAGACTTGTTCTGCAAACACTGGATACAGCTGTGCCAATATCAATCTCTATTAGAAAGCTGACATTTCAGGCAGAGAACCTTCATCGGATGAAAAAGGATTTTCTGCTCCTAAGATGCTGCTTGGCCTGCTGTGTTCATCCAGCTCCACACTTTGTTATCTCGGATTCTCCAGCATCTGCAGTTCCTATTATCTCTGAGGCAGATGTAGTGCCTGTTTGAAGTCCAGTTGGGCTTCAACTATTAGGCATTTTTGCACAGTTACATCATTAATCCCACATATCAGATTGTCCCTCAGCATCTCATTCAGGGTTAAACCAAGTCACAGGCTTCTACCAGTCATCTTAACACCATCAAGAATCCTGATACAGATTCCCTGGTTCTTGGATTGTCAAGTAAAAACAGATATCGTATTTCAAAATTAAAAGGAGGCTTGGGGTCATAATATTCCTTCAGTAAATCCATCAACTCTTGAAAAGTTTTACTATGTGTTGCCTCAGGGAAAGTTGGGCTCTGATTTAAAAAATGTTGTAACTGCATCAGCTGTCAGGCAAATTACTTCTTGCTTTTCATCTGTCACCATGTTATTTGCTCAGAAAAGAACATACGTTCTTTCCACAGACTGGCCTGAGGCCTCAATATCAGGGTCAAATGAGTCAAACTTCCCAAACAAAGGCACAATATAAGAAATGCTTACCCCTACTCAGATGACAGTTACAAGCAAGTTTTTTTTTTCAGGGTCACGCTTTACTCTCATCACCACTGAAATAACGCCACAGAGGCTGGTATCCTATCACTCAGTCACCCTTTATTTACACATGATCAATCCTTGGCTCCAGTACTGCCTCAATCGAAGTCAGCTATAAGAGTGTCAGTGTCGCTAACACTCCTCTTTTAATCTGTCAGCCAGGTCTCCCTGGTTGGACCAGATTAACTGCCCCAATCAACAAATTCATATTCAATGAGGAGCAGCTGGCTGATCGTTATAATCACTGCAACATGGCTAGTCCCATTCGCATTCTGGTCAATAACAGAATAGGTGCTTGTTTTTGACCAGAGCAAACTCAGAAAGCAAAGGGCCTTCTTCTGTCCCATTGATGTCTGTGACACTAATGATAATTCCCAGGGAATTGGTTGTGGAGTATTCGGTATTATTAACACCATTTAGTGTCACGGGGCAGTGGTTAGATTGTCTCTTATGGAGATGGTTACTGCTCAGAGTTAGGAGTAAACTTACAAAAACAGTAAAAGTTGAGCTGGCAACCACTCTGGACGTTAGCAGAGTGGTGGGGGAGGCAAATTCCTTCAGGCTGCACTCACACTCAAGCAGGCAGCGAGGTTTTGTAAGCCTGCCTGGAGAACTTGCACCATGGCTTCCACGCCTGACCTCAGCTGGGGTCTTGAATATACCCCTCACAGTTTGATGTCAGAGAGTGATTTGGGTGACTTTTGGAGACTATAAGCTCCGTCTATGGATTACGTGAAGAATTGCAACTTGGAAAACTGCAAAACCTTGTCTTCATATGAAATTCCTCCCAGCAAGACTGCCCTTCCCCAGAGAGAGAAATAAACATGGTCTGGGAAATCCTGGACATTTGCACATCCTCAACTTCTGCGTTCTTGAATTCCAGACCCAGATGGCAGCAATGAACATAGGAACAGAATGATTGATTCCAATCAGTTTCCCAGAGAATCTAGAACCTGTCCTTGCTCTAATTTCATGCCTGTTCTCTAACTTTGACTCACCAGCACCGGTCTCCTGCCTACTGAGTTCTGGGGTGGGTTGGTCACTTCTGGCAATACCATATTGTTTTTCCATATATTCGCCATCCTATGGAAATTACTGTCCCTGCTCTGAATGTAAAAAGCAGAACAAATTGCATTTACATAGCTCCTCTCATAATGTGAGTATGGGTACTTTACAAATAACGAGGTGCTTTTGAAATGTAACCATGGCTGGAACGTAAGCAACATGGGAGCCAGCTACTGTATTGCAAGATCCCACAGGTAATAACAGGTGATAATTTCCAGATAGAGTGCAGTAGTATAATTTGCTGAGGGGTAAATTTTAATCCCAGGACACAAATAAAATTCCTCTGCTCTTCCTCAAACAAGTTCTTTTGGAATATGTTGCACCCACTGTAAGGGCCAGCCTGAAATTAATGTCTTATTCAAAAGACAGAACCATCAAAGCACAGTCCTTCATTATTACTGACCCTCCAACAATGCAGCATCTTTCGGACTGACCATCTAACAGTGCAGCACTCCCTCAGTACTGACCTTTTGACAGTTCTGCATGAGCTCAGTACTGACTCTGCGACAGTGCCATATTACCTCAGTAGTAACTCTCAAACAGAGCTGCACCAGCTCTGTACTGACCTTCTGACAGTTCTACAATCTCTCAATAATGACCCTCTGACAATGACTGATTGATTTATCGTCCCATATGCTAAAATACAGTGAAAAACTTTGTTTACGAGTAGTACAGGTCATAATAAACAAAGGACATTTGATCAAAAAGACTTAGACAGAGGCATACAGGTTACATCGCACAGGGCATGCTATAGACAAGATCAACTTTAGTAAGAGCACCGTTATTTGAGGCTAGATTGTCCATTCAGCAGTCTAATAATGGCTAGGAAGAAGCTGTTGTTGAACGCTGCTGTGGAAAGTCAGTCAACATCATCAAAGACCCATTGCACCCTGACAATGATCTTCTGCAACCTCTTCTGTCAGGCAGAAGTTACAGATACTTGAACCTGGATGTCGGTGAATATCTCCACCAGTTGGTCCGCACAAGGCCTGAGTGCTTGGCTGGGGACACCGTCCGGGCCTGTCACTTTCCTTGGGTTGGCTCCCAGGAAGACTGAGTTGATGTCTGAAGTGGTGTCTGAGGGAACAGGTTTGTACAGGGCTGTCGGGGCAGGTATAACCACACCACTGGCATTCTGCTCAAACTGAGTTTAGAAAGCATTGAGCAGCACTCCCTCAGTACTGACCGTCTGACAGTGCTGCACTCTGTCAGTAGTGACCTTCCAACAGTGCTGCGCTATCTCTGCACTGATCTTCTGACACCTCTGCTCTCCCTCAATAATGACCCTCTGACAGTGCAACACTCCCCCAGCACTAACTCTTTGACAGTTCCACACTATCTTTGTACCAACCCTCCAATAGTGCTGTTGTACCTCAGTACTGACCCTCCAACAGTTCTGCACTCCCTCAGTACTGACCTCCTGACAGTTCCACATGACCGCAGTATGGACCCTCTGAAAGTGTGGCACTCCTTCAATATGAATAATCCTGCAGGGTCTCTCAGTACAGGAGCCTCTGGGTGTGTCCTGAGAGGGGGTGTATGTAAAATCAACAGGATGGTAGATGAGAACTTTCTACCATGTATGGGACGCATTTGATTGGTCACTTGGCCTGAAACCATTTGTGACCCTTGGCTGGGCACGTGAGGACACCTTCCTTCCTGTTACTTTTCCAGTAGAGGTGGGGGAGGCAAATTCCTTCAGGCTGCACACACACTCAAGCAGGCAGCGAGGCTGCTGTGCAGGCTAACTGATGCGCACACTAGCAGCTTTCATGATGACTCAGTGGGAACCTTCACTATCATAGACACTGTGGCCTCCAGCAAAGCCTGCCTTCAGTGACAAGCTATTGAAAGACCCTTTTCCCTCATGATCAACCCTTCACCCTCATCCAGTCCCAACTGTTTGAGCTTGGTGAGTCCAACTTAATTTATCTCCCCTGTAGGGGCTCCTCGATTCTCTCCGCTCTCGGTTTGCTGCAGTACCAGCTGTGGTCTGCATACTCTGCGATGCTGCAAGTGTTGACATGCTACTTGATTATCTGTCCTTCTTTGGGCGCCTTGTCCCTTAATAAGTAGAGTACCCCCAAATGCAGACAAAGTATTGCCTGAGGAATGTTAAATGCAGCCAGAACTCCCATACTGGCTGTTCCTGACATTTTGGTCACTGTTCCCCTTTAAAATCTCAGACATGATTTCAATAAGCAAGTAGTCAATTTAAGGATTAGACCTCCTGAGGAGACAGTAGAAGCAGATAGGATTGCTTTATTCAAATGCAAATTTTGCATACATTTCAGAAAATAACACATGGGTATTAAGAAGTTTGAAAAGGTTATAGGAATACTGTCCTTTCACACTTGAGAGCTTGAATATGAAGTGTTTATATTGGCAAATATTTGGAATCCTGGTTCAAATGCATCTGGAATATTATCTTCAGTCCTAGGTGCCACGCCTTCGGAAAAGTATAAAAGAATTGGGGGGAATGCGGTGTAGATTCACTAGAACATTAATGAAGCAAATTAGAACATGGACTCAAAAGTATTGGGGACCAGGAATCAAATTTGGGAAGATGTGGTAGATCAAAGAGTAAAGTCAAAGCCAAAGAGGAGAAAGTATTAATACAGGAAATGAAAAACAGGCCATAACAGGAAGGGTTAAAATTGTATCAGTGATAATGGGAACTGCAGATGCTGGAGAATCCAAGATAATGAAATGTGAGGCTGGATGAACACAGCAGGCCCAGCAGCATCTCAGGAGCACAAAAGCTGACTTTTCGGGCCTAGACCCTTCATCAGAGAGGCATCTCTGAAGAAGGGTCTAGGCCTGAAACATCAGCTTTTGTGCTCCTGAGATGCTGCTTGGCCTGCTGTGTCCATCCAGCTTCACACTTTATTATTATGAAGAAGTGTAATCTGATACAGAGACATGGCTGAAGGATGACATAGACTGGGTCCTGAATCTTGAAGACTACAGGACAGAAAGGAGTGAAAGAAAGAATGGCTCTGTAAGTTAATTATGTTATCAGCAGAATGAAGAGGGATGACGTGCATTCAGGAACCTTTAAAACCCCTGTCTTTTTATTTTTGTGGTTTTTTAAAAAATGTGAGCTAAAAGGAAAAAGAATTATTTTAAAACCAAAAGGATGCAGCGCTGTTAGAGGATCAGTACTGAGGTACAGCAGCACTGTTGGAGGGTTGGTGCTAAGATAGCGTAGAACTGTCAAAGAGTTAGTGCTGGGGGAGTGTTGCACTGTCAGAGGCTCAGTATTGAGGGAATGCAGAGCTAGATTTAAAACCAATGTTTTAAAGGATCGCTGCTTGTCACAGAAACCAACTAAACCCAACTCTCTGGGCAAGCATCATGTAAACAGTTGTTCGAAGAAATAGTAATTGAAGTGGTCACAGATGAACTGGAGCCAAGGGCTTGTATGCACAGATGCAGCTTAAAGGCAACAAGAAGTTGATTTGTCTATGTTTGAGTGCCCAGTTATGGATAACAAAAGCCCTTTGCCTGCCAGAAACAATCTGGCTGGTCCTCAAGTAATTGAATAGTTTGGGGCTACGAGCAGGATAAGGAGAGGTCTTTTGATCTCCACCAGTACAGAAGTTGTCTCTCTGTATTTTGCAGTCAAAACACATTTTAAACCTAAAGAAATAAAAATAGTCTTTCCATCACCAATTGTTGTAAGCTCTGATGTTTAGTTGCTAAGTCGGAGACCTTTTATAACCTAACCAGCCACCTTGTGTCTCCTGCAAACCAGTGGAAGCAACTGGAAGAAAGCAACTGAAAGCAAAGTTATGACCAGCGCCAGAATCATAAGGAATAGGATCTGATGAACTGCTTCCCAGCTTTCCCCTATCCATTATCTATTAATCATTGTCTATTTGTGAACCATGTGTTTGGCTAAGAGGCAGTTGATGAAGGGATTAAAGTTGTAATTTGCAGTGTTGTACGCTGTCAGTTTATAACTGATTGCCTGTAACTAGGGTCTAATTACTCATAATAACTAATAATTCATGTTAAATACTGAAACATGGCCCATGCTTTTTATCAACCTGCATCTGAAAATCAGGTAAATTGGAGAGTTCAGTATACCTATTTTATTTAACTTCTGATGACTACAGGAATAACAAGGCTTGATTCCCAGTGTGCCCCACCAATGAGTCATTACAAAACTTGAGGGCTTGTCCAGGATTAGATTTGAAACAGGCAATGAGGATTTGGGCGTGACATTATTAAATAACGCAAGTGAGGAAAACACCAGGTGTACAGGACATTGGTAATACCTCTTCTGGAATACTGTGTCCAGTTCTGGTTGCCCAGTTATCGGAAAGATATTATTCAGCTGGAAAGAATTCAGAAGAGATTTCCCAGGATGTTGCTGGGTATGGAAGGCTTGAGTTATAAAACATGACTGGATAGGGTGGGACTTCTTTTTTTACTGGAGTGTAGGAGCTTGAAAGGTGATCTGATAGAGGTTTATAAAATAACAAGCGGTAAAGATAAAGTTAATGGGTAGTTGTCTTTTTACCCAGGATGAGGTATTTGAAGACTATTTTTAAGGTGAGAAGAGGGAGATTCAAGAAAGACATGAGAGACAAAATCTTTTACACAGACAGGATGGTTTACATGTGGAATGAACTATCTGAGGGAGTGATGGATGTACATACAATCACAATGTTTAAAACATATTTGTCAGGTACATAAATAGGAAAGGCTTGGAGGGAAATGCACCAATAGCAGACAGGTAGGACTAGTTTAGTTTGGGATTACATTTGGCATAGACTGGTTGGATTGAACGGCCTGTTTCCATGCTGTATGATTTATGGCTCTATGTCATTGGAAGCAAGAAGGATTTCCTGCAGATGGCAGAGTTTTCCTGGCAGTTTCCTGGAGAACTTTCCAAACCCAGGTTGATTGACTTGGCAGGTAAACTGGAGGTTGCATTCATGACAGAGCTGTAGAAGCAAAAATAATGGAGGTACTAGCACACACTTGGGTTTGGAGGAAATACAAAAGAGGCTGCGTACATCAGATAAAGAAATGTTGGAATCAAGTAATATCCAGTTACAAGTGAAGTCTCTTCATCTTGAGGAGAAAATGAAGGAAGTGGAGATGGCAGAACCAGGAAAAAACAGAGGAAGGTAAGAAAAGGGAAATGAAATTAAGAAGACAGGAAGTAGAAATGTGAAAATTAGAAATGCAAAGAGAAGAAAAAGTGGGAGAACATGAATATAAACGTAAGATGATGCAGTTGAAACAGACGATATTAGATGTTAGGGCAAGGATTCTAAGTCATAACTTGAGGACATGTTTAAGTTTGTGAAGAGCGCTATCAAAATTTGGAGAAAAGTATATGGAGACACATCATATGTGAAAATGACTAGTAAAAATTAATTGGACAAAGGAGGACTGGACATTCCTTATGCAGGGTAAGTTGTCAGGCAAAGCACAGGTAATTTATGCATCTGTTATGCACAGAAGGTTTCTCTGCGCTATAAGGACAGCAAGGAAAATTATATTGACTGCATATGAGTTAGTGCCTCACGCATTTGGGCATTCCAGAATTTAAAGAAGCAACTTTAACAATCCTATTTTGAACTGGAGAGGGTTAAACAAATAATTTTGTCAGGTGAATAAGAACATTGAAACTAAAACCATCTATGAAGCTTGTCGAGAAGTTATTCTCCTGAAGGGATTTCAACGTTCATTACCGACCATAATAAGAACCTATGTTGAGAACTAAAGGGTTGTAAATGTGTATGAGCTTGGTGAATATTTAGATCTCCATCAGGCAATGGATAAGGTGCCACATGAAAAGTTATTGTGGTAAATAAAAGCCCATGGGATAGCGTGTAGGATATTGGCATGGATAGAAGAATGTCTGGAGAACAGGATGAAGAGAGTAGGTATAAATGGTTGGTAAGATGTAACAAGTGGCGTGCTATAGAAATCGGTGCTGGGACATCAACTGTTTACAATCTATATAAATAACATTAAAGAAGGTATTGAAAGTATGGTAGGAAAGTGTGTTGCAAGGAGAGCATTAGAAATATATCCTTTCTATATATTTAAATATTTTATATCTATGTTAAGTGAATGACCAAGATGTGGCAATTAGTGTGGGAAGACATGAAATCGCCCATTTTGGCATGAAAATGTTTTAATAAGTGCTATCTAAATAGCGAAAGATTACAGAGTTCTGATGTGCAGAGGGCCAGGGTGTCCTCTTGCATAAATCACAAGAGGTTAGTATGTGGTTACAGGAAGTAGTTAGAAAACTAACACAATGTTACCAATTATCACGAGGGAAATTGAATACTAGATAAGGAAGGCTGTACTTTAGTTATACAGGGCAGTAGTGAGACCACATTTGGAGCACTTTGTAAGGCATTGGTCATCTTATTAAAGAAGTATATAAACGCATTGGAGGTAGTTCAAAGAATGCTTACTCAACTAACACCTGCAGTTATAGAGTCATCGAGTATACTGCTCATGAACAGAGTCTTCGGTCCAACCGTACCATGTCACCCATAATCCCAAACTAAACTAGTACCACCTGGAATGGGGCTGGGTCATTTTACAAGGAAAGGCAGGGCTTGTATTCACTAGGGTTTAGAAGAGTAAGAGATTACAAGATTGAAACATATCGGATCCCAAGCGATCTTGACAGAGAAGATGTGGCGAGGATGTTTCCTCTTGTGGCAGTATCTAGCACCAGAGGTCACTGTTTAAAAATCAAGTGCTGCCCAATTAAAATAGAGATGAAGCAAGTATCATCTTCTGAAACTTTGGAACCCTATTCCTGAAAAGGTGGTGGAAGCAAAGTCTTTAAATATTTTTAAGGCAAAGGTGAATAGATTCTTGATAAACAACAGAGTGAAAGGTTATCAGATACATTCAGGAATGTGGATTTGAGGTTACAATCTCTGAGGGGTAAGCTGATAGAAATCTGTGAAATAATGAGAAGCATGGTTAAAGCAGATAGTCAGACTCTCTTTCCCAGGCTGGAAATATCAAATACTGGGGATACAGTTCATAGGACTTCACCTGATGAAGGTGTCGTGCTCTGGAAGCATGTGATTTCAAATAAACCTTTTGGACTATAACCTGGTGTCATGTGACTTCTGACTTTGTCCACTCCAGTGCAACACTGGCAGCCCCATATCATGCCTCCTACAGGAGGACTTGGAGAGCCTGTCTCACTCACACACTCACTCACACACTCACTCACACACACACACACACACTCACTCACACACACACACACTCACTCACACACACACACACACTCACTCACACACACACACACACACAATTTCTTTTCCCACAGTCTAAGCAAGGGCAAGCTAGCAACACTATCAAATACACACCGAGTCTATATACACAAACTTCAGAATTAAAAATATATCTGTAGTTTGGAGTCACAAACTCCGAACGTTTTCTACATTTCTTGCAAATACTAATTCCACGAAAACACATATAATGATTTAGATTAGGATTATTTTCATTAGAAGGACGGAGATTGAGGGGGGACCTGATTGAAGTCTACAAAATCATGAGGGGTATAGACAGGGTGGATAGCAAGAAGCTTTTTCCCAGAGTGAGGGACTCAATCACTAGGGGTCATGAGTTCAAAGTGAGAGGAGGAAAGTTTAAGGGAGATATGCGTGGAACGTTCTTTACACAGAGGGTGGTGGGTGCCTGGAACGCGTTGCCAGCGGAGGTAGTAGACGCAGACACGTTAGCGTCTTTTAAGATACATTTGGACAGGTACATGGATGGGCAGGGAGCAAATGGACACAGACCATTAGAAAATAGATGACAAGTTAGACAGAGGATCTTGATCGGCACAGGCTTGGAGGGACGAAGGGCCTGTTCCTGTGCTGTAGGTTTCTTTGTTTCTTTGAAGGCAAAAGTGAGCAGGCACTAGCAGGATCTTCCCTCATCAAAACCAGCTTCATTTGTTAGCAGAATGCTTCAATATGTAAGCATTCACAGATTTGAGGAAGGGTTCTTGTAACAATCTTTGTTACAAGTGTAATTTTATTTCTCAGTGGTAGGGCATTAAGTAGCAGTGAAAGTTATTAAAGGACACAAGCTTGTGTTTGCAACAGCACTGCACAGCATCAAACTCACAGGGACTAATGAGTACAATGCAGATTTTAATTTAAAGGGTGCCAGTGTACTGTTGTTTGAAAATGAATCAACCTTACAATAAATTATTAAAGTCGAATTGTACATTTTGACCACTTTCTCCTAGAGAGGTTCAGCCAGAACCTCAGAGATAGTAGTATCAGAGTGGAGGTGTGGATTAATCTACCAACGATGGGTAGATGGAATGAATATAGAGATCAGCCATCATCAAATAGAATAATGGAACAGGCTTGAGGGGCTGAATGGCCTGATGCTATTGCAACGATCTGAATTTGAACCATAACATATGGTGAGTAGAGTTTGGGTGGAACTAGTAACTTTGAAGAATTTCCAAAACTCTCTACCACTGAGCCTTTCCTCCCCTCTGTTGTAGCTCCATTGATGGATATTGATCACTGGGATTAATCAATAACTACCAAGGAACTTACAGGATGATAGAGCATGAATTGAATGGACTTTTGCCTTTTTGAATCTCATAATTCCTATGTTAAAAGGGGAATCACCAAATGGTAAATGAATAAAAATTAACAACACCCTTTAGAAAATACTTCATTCATTATAACTTCAAGCTTTTCAGACTCTAGCTTAGGCGGAGTAGATAAACTGAGGTGTTGTTTAGGCAAGTAAAGGAAGGTTCAGGAAAAGTGTAGTCATAAGGTATTATAAGAGCCCTGGAGGTAAACTCAAAGTTTGTAGACACCGGAAGGGAGGGGTAAAAATGTAAGTCATTCACCAAGAGAACACAAGCAGATGTATCAGGTTTAAGAGTCAAACATTCTCTGGCATTTAATATGTTTATGTAAAATACTGCTGCTGGGCAGTTAAAGTGAATATTGAACTTAATTGAGAACAGTTAACAATAGTTAAACTAAGGATGAAAAAGACACTTTAGCATGTTAACAACACACTGTGACCAGCAACAAAAGGTCTGCCAGTATTGGAATCAGTAACCTGGCACACAAGGAACCCTTAGTTCTTACAGCTGGTGCAAATTGTTCCTCGGGTGCAGTGAGGACATGCAAAGCAGCATTTACTGCCCCTTCCCAGTCAGCCTGAGGGCATTCAGAGTTACCATGTGGGGGAAGTCAAGACTGGAGTCATATGTCAGTCCAAACTAGCAAAAACACATGACAGATTGAAGAAAATTGGTTGAGCTATTCCTAAAGTTTCACATTCTCTCACAGTGGTATTTAAACTCAGCCTTTCTGGTCTGCTCGCACCTGCTGTAATGTAGAAATTGCAGCAACTGATTGCACACAGAAATGTCACAAAATTAGGAATGAAGGATCTTAGGGGAAGAGGCGGGAAAGTAGTGTTGAAGGTAATCAGATCAGCCATAATCTTACTGAATGGCAGAACAGACATGATGAGCTGAATGGTTTAATGTAATGAAGGCCTACAGAACAGAATAAAGGCCCCTCAGCCCATCAATTCTGTGCCAGTCATAAACAAGCACCTCACTATTAAAGAGTTTTGATAAGCAGAGGGTCAGGGTGTCCTCTTGCATGAATCACAAGAGGTTAGTATGCAGTTACATGAAGTAGTTAGAAAACTAATACCAATTATCATGAGGGAAATTGAATACTAGATAAGGGAGGCTGTGCTTCATAAATGCATTGAGCCAGTGTATTGAATGGTCACCTTCCATGCCTTTGGCACTCCATGACTGTTTTAACTCTATGACAACAGGAATTTGTAACGTAGATTAATGCAGGAGCTGTTTTGCACACAGAAAGATTCCACAAGCAGCAGTGAATAGGTAACTAATGCATCACAGTAGCTTTCAGTTTGGGGTGTAATTTTGGGCAGGAGAGCTGCTACACACTTTAACAAATGTCTGTACAAGATTTTTAATACCCATTGGAACATGGGATTTGATGTCACAAGGCTGGGCTCACAATCTGTATCTACGGCTATTTGTTTGGAATCAATGATAATACTTCCAGATTTGCTGATGAAACAAAACTGTGGGGAAATGTACATTTTGAGGAGGATGCAAGGAGAGCTCAAGGAAACTCCAACAGGCCATGTGAATGGTCGATAACATGACAATTAAAATTTTTCATCTTAAATATATTTAATGATCTAACCTTGAAAGTTTTCTGTGGTAAAGAATTCTACAGAGTCATTACTGATTGAAAATTTTGTTCTGAAATGATGCCCTCTGGTCCTTCACTCTGCCACAAGGGGAAACAAATTTCCCGCATGTACCCTGTTAAACTCCCTACAAATCTTGTATGTTTCAATCATGCCGCCTCCCATTCATCTCTATTCCAATGAATATAGGGCCAATCTACTCAACTAATTGGTGAGAGGTTGCAAAATGTTGGTAATCAAGGAGCTGGATATCCATGTCCACGAGTCATCAAAAGAAAAGATGCACGTGCAAAAATCAGGAAGTTCACCTTCATTGTTTTGGGAAGGGGCGGTGGGTGCTTTCAATACAGGTGTAAAGATGTCTTGCTGCAACAGTATAGAGCATCTTGATGAGAGTGCACCCAGGGTACTGTGTACAATTGTGGTCCCTTTATGTATGGAAGGATATATTTGGAAAAGGGATTTTAAACAGGTTCATCAGATTACTCCAGGTGATGGTGAGATTTCTTTGAAAAGTGATTGAGGAGGCTGGATCTGTATTCTCTAGATATTCTAAGAACTAGAGGTAATTTCATTGAAACTTACAAAATGCACAAAAAGCATGGCAGGGTATATGTGGATTGGATATTTCCCCTGGATGGTCAACCTAGAACCAGTGACGTAGTGTCAGAATAAGACATAGGCCATTTTACAACAGGGATCAGGATGAATTCTTCACCCGGAGGGTGGTAAGTCTTCTGAATTGTCAGCCTCAGAGGGCTGAGAAGTTCAATCTTTCAGGGGATTTAAGGCAGAAGCTTTTAGCATCAAGGAAAACAGGGATAGAACAGGAAAGGATTATTGAGGTGAATGATCAGCCATCAGCCAAGGGAAAAAAGACAGCACAGAAAGAGACCATTCTACACATTGCATCTGTGCAGGGAGAGAAAGCCAATCTGGCTGTCCATTCTAATCCCACATTTAGACCCCTTCCCTAGCCTTGTAGCTCAGAGTGCTTCAGATACCTTTTAAACAGGTAATGAATTCCAAATACCCACCTCCCACAGGAGGAAAATATTTTTCCTCATATTCTCTCTAATCCATCTACCAATAACCTGAAAGCTAACTGAATGATGGAACAAGCATGATAGGAACAGGCTTAGATCAGTCAATTTATGTCTCTACTGTCTCATTGAAAGATGATCTCGGACAACAGAGTTATCAATGCAAGGAGATAGTCTGGGATTGTTTTTCTTAGAGCAGAGAAGGATGAGGCAGGGGTTTTGACTGAGGCATACAAGATTATGAGGGCATCGATAAGGGAGATAGCAACCACTTGGTAGGCTGTCTGTTGCTCAAGTATGCCCATAATTCTGTGGATCTTCTCATAAGTGCAGAGTGCCGTACGAGATCAGCAGAGGTAACCGCAGAACTGGTCATCCATGTTATTGTTGTTGATTCTGTGTCACTTCTACCCTTCTTCTGGGCATGTGGGAACTTTGCAACTTTGGTGGAAATGGTTATCAAAGAAGCTGAATCACGTTTTAGTTCTCACTTCCACAGGGGCAGGTCTGTTTAATATTGTCCCTAGTGAGATGGCCTGCAACAGAGAATTTTGTCATGTTCTCTTTCAGGAGGTCAGCTTATTGCTTATACTGATTACCTTGATGAAGTTTGCCTTGAGACAGTGTTTTTTTTTGTTTCATCTTTCATGGAATGTGGGTGCCACTGGCAAGTTCAGCATTCATTGCCCTTTCCTAAATGCCCTTGAACTGAGCGCTTAGCCAGGCCATTTCATAAGGTAGTTAAAAATCAACCACATTGCTGGGGGTCTGGAGTCATACAGCACAGAAGAGGCCATTCAGCCCTTCAAATCTACACTTACCTAACTGCCCTAATCCCACTTTCAAGCAGCTTTGAATGTTATAAAATTTCAAATTCTCATCTGCAGCCTGGAGATACATCTAACTAGGTTACTTCTGACCAAGACAATTAAGAATGGGCAATAAATGTTAAGCCAATAATGCCAACATCCCTTGAAGTAATATACAAAATGGTAAATGATGCCATCTTTCTTTCCTACAGGCCATTAGTGAACCAGATTGCGGGGGAGGGGATGAGGGGAGTGGAGTTAATGACAATTGATGAGTTTCTTCATTCAATTCCAGCATTTATTAAACAAACTTAAATTCCGCCAGCTGCCTTGGTGCGTAATGAACCAGTCTCCCCAGAAGATTAGCCTGAACCTCTACAGTCACCAGACTGGCAAATTTACCATTAAGCCATCATCTCTCTATTAGTCAGACACTTAACTTGCAGAGTCAATATACTGTTGACATACAATGCAGTAGTCTGCAATATCCTGAATGAATTGCCAGACTAGGTTACGTGTCACGAGTCAGGGTTTAAGGAGGCAAGCATGATTAATAATTTGTAATTCTTCTGAAGGTTTACAGAAGAATTATAAATGTTCAATTTTTTTTAAAGAAAAGAGGACTAAAATGTAAAAAGTGATTCCTTTTTCAGTTCCTCAAGTTTGACCCAAGTGTAATGATTATAACAAGGCTAGCCAGCTATAACATAGAATGAGAGATCCCAGAATGGAGCTGTTAATTTGGTCCAATCAGGGAACGAGACAGGAGGAACATCAGATGTTCTCATAGTCTGAGAACTGGCTCTGAGGGAGCTGGACCGGTGTCAAGGACTTTCCATGTGTAAATAAAGGGTGACTCGGTGATGGGTTACCGGCCTCTATGCAGTTATTTCAGCAATATTTATTTTAATCATTTTTTTGTACCCCAACCTCACAAACATGCAACAAAAACCGAAGTTTCTGGAAAAACCAAGCAGGTCTGGCAGAGTCAAAAATCAGAGTTAACGTTTTGGGTCTGATGACCCTTCCTCAGAACTCACCTACATGCATTGGCTCCTCTGGTATCCATATGCAACTAAAATTTACCAACCACAATCTTGAGTATTCTAGTGAGCACCCAATGATTCCTGGTTCCGTTTCTCACCTTAATTTTGAGATTTAGCTTCAACTTTAAGATTTTAATTTTTGTTTTAAGATTGTGCCTTGCATTCCAGATGATCACATCAGAGGAAAGTGATTCTCTGTATCTAACCTGACTGGGGATGTCTTACTGCTGTTATACGTGTACTTGGTGAGACCACATCTTGCAGCATCACAGGATTGTTCTGGCACAGAAGGAGGAGATCATGCAGTCCATTGTCCCTGCTCCAGTTCTTTTAACCAGTACCAATCTCCCACCTTTTCTCCATGTACCTGCATGCCTTTTCCACCCAAATAACCATCCAATACCCCTCTTGAATACCTCAGTTGAACCTGCTTCTACCACATTTCTAGGTTATGCATTCCAGATGGCAATGGCTTGCTGTGTGAAAAAGATTTTTCCTCACTTCACCTTTGCATCCTTTGCACTACACTCTAAATCAATGCCCTTTCAATCTTTTAACTTCTATGAGCAGGAACAGCTTCTCCCTATCTACTCCATCCAGCCGCTCATGTTGTTGAAAACCCCTATCAGATCTCCTGTCCTCGTGTTCTTCTGTCTGAGAGAATAATCCCAACATCTTCAATCCAGCCTCAGAAGTTTTTATTTTATTTGTCGAGCCATTCTTATATATTGCTTCTGCACGCAGAACAATGAATTCATGCCTTCCTGATAGAACCATCCAAAGCAACACAGCTGTGGTCCAACAAATGTCTTGTACAAGTTCAATATCACCTCCTTGCTCTTGTACTCTATGACCCTATTAATAAGCCAAGAACGTACAGGAATTTCTTCTCTCTGATGGTTGAGAGTCAATGGAAGTCCATGCCACAGTGATGAGGCAGAGTCCTTGCATCTATGTAGAGCTGAGTTTGATTCTTGATCATCTGGGGAACCATGGGTTACAAGGATAAAAAAGGAAAGTATGCCTGAGGGTTGTTGTATCAGCTATGATCCTATTGAACAGGCTCAACCGGCTGAATGGCCTACTCCTGTGTATATTTCTGACAGTCTAATGGTCTTATCATATGTTTTGTTAACCTATCTTGTCATCTTCAATGACCTGTGCACCTACACACCCAGGTTACTCTGTCCCCATACTCCTTTAGAATTGTAACCTTTATTTTAGATTATTTCAATGCTCTTCTAAACAAAGCATGTCATCTCACACTTCTCTTCATTCAAAGTCATCTGCCACCTCTCTGCCCAGTACACCAACTTTTCAATGTCCTTTTCAAGTTCCACACTGTCCAGCTCACAATTTATAATACTTCTAAGTTTAGTGTCATGGGAAAGCTTTAAAATTGTCTCCTGCACACCAAATTCCATATTATGAATGTATAGACCAGGAAAAGCAAGATCCTAGTGCACAACCCTGATGAACTCCACTACAAATTTCCTCCAACCCGAAAAATATCCATTCACAGATTCATATAAGAAGCAGACCTTTCAACCCATTCTAACCACGCCAGCCCTTTGAAAGAGATGATACCATTAGTCTCATTCTCCAGTTCATTCCCACTGACTCTGCAACCTTGGTAAAATTCTGCAGAACCTAAAAATCCAACCACAGGATTGGAAGATTTCCAGGGTTCCAAAGCAGAAATTTTTACTGAATTATTTAAATACGGTATCAACTTTTTCATGCTTTCAGTTCCTGCTATTCTTATTTTGAAAATGCTGCTCCTGTCCCCAAGGCTGTTCCCTGATATAGGTAGAGGTCATTTTCCAGTACCTCACTCAAGCAGTTATTTGGTATTAATAGATTCATTCAAAAGCAGAATAATCATGGACATTTATGGTACCCACCCAGAGCAAACAAGTGCCCTAACGTTTACTATTTTCAATATGTGCCGAGAAAGATATTTGACTGCTATATCTTCCACATTCCAGCCCCTTCCCTTGTGCCTATAAGTTCAACAATTTCTATTAGAGGAAATGATACCAAGGAAATGGCCACATTCTCTCAACACAGTGTTTAACACTGATAAGGTGGGCAGTTACTAATTTCAGTACAAAAGCAGGAAGACCCACTGCAGCAAAGTTTCCATTCCAGCAAACAGTCCAATTTTGTTTTTGAGCAGAAAAGTAAAACTTCTTTCTCATCACTGAGGGGTGACTTCTTTCATTTTGCCTGGAGAGCTAAGAGCTCGGAGTGTCTGGACTTCACTGGCTCTGCTGAACCGATCATGGATGTCAATAGGACTGCAAATTATTCAATGACTGACTTGTTACCTGACAGTTTCTTTGGTAAGTTGCACATTAATTATCTAATGGTATTGAAACTGAGCATTGCCCTGTTGCAAAGTGTCAATTTAAGAATATCAGCAGGCTTGAGAAGCTCTGCAGTTCACTCTCGATTTTTCCTTCCTAACTCTTTTCCCCACCTCACACTGTGTGAGAGTTTCTCCTCCTTCATTTGGTTGATGACTTTCATATGTGCATCTGGATTTCTTTATTCCCTTAATTTCCCTGTTCTCCCTCAATTTCTCACATATGTTCTCTTTTAGTCTACAACTTTGTCTCTTCCTTTTAAATTGTACTCCATAGTACTCTCTTGGTTACTGTCTCTCTCTCTCTCTCTCTCTCTCTCTCACTCTCTCTCTTTCCCTTTCTCTCAGTTCAATACTCTATGCTTGCTCTGTTCTAATTCAATTCAATTTCACACTTTTCAGCTATTGGTCACACTGCTCCTTTCCATTCATTCCACTGTCTCCCACACTCTTTATCTCGCACATTCTATGTTTTTTTTTCTCTTTGTTCTTCTCCGGCCATTGTTTTTCTTTGTGCCTGTTTCTCACTTATGTTGCATTATGAAAAGTTGAAGAGACGATTAAACACTTTGAGTGGACTCTGACCATCGAGCAGTTAGACAGAAGACCGTAAGAAATTGGAGCAGAAAGTGCAGCCCCTCGACTCTGCTCTGACATTCAGTGGGATCATGGCTAATCCAACATTCTTCATGTCCGCTTTTCTGTTCTTTCCCTTGATTCCTTGATTTCCATATTGATCAAGAATTTATCTATCTCAGCTTTTAATAAACACAGTACCTTGCCTCCACAACTCTCAGTGCCAATAGCTTCACAATAGTCTGAGAGAAGAAAATCTTCCTTATCTCAGTTTAACCCCCTTATATTCTGAGACTATGCTCTTTTCTCCTAGACTCTCCCCTGAGGGGAAACTTCCACACAGTACTCATCCTGTCAAGTCACTTAAGAATCTTAAATGTTTCAATGAGATCACTTTTGCTCATAAGACAATCCTCCAAACTGGGAGTCATCCCATTGAGCATTTTCTGAACTGCCTCCAATGAAATAATACTTCATTAAACAAGGGGGACCAAAACTGCTTACAGTACACCAGATGTGGTCTCACCAGCAGCTTGTACAGTTGAAGTCAGGCTTCCCTACTCTTTTACTTCAACCCCTTTGAAATAAGGGCAAATGTTCCATGAGCCTTCCTGATTACCTGCTGCACATATGTGCTAGCTTTCTGTGTTTCATGCACAAGTGTCTCCCAGGTCAGAAATTTGTTTTTCCTCTCTCAGGTAATCTGTGTTTTAAAATTTTTTTGCATATCCATGTTCTTTTCCCTCAGTCTCTATGCCTTGGAATCTATCACTCATGACTTTGGCTTTCCTTCCCATTTCTGTTACTCTCTCTGAATTGAAATTCTTGCTCTTCTGAGCAATAAATGATTTTAAAAAACTTATCGTGCACTTCTTATGTCATGCAGCAAGAAAACATTCCTGGAAAGGGAAAACTTTATCCTATAGCTTTTGCATCTAAACTGGATTTGGAACCAGAACACAACAGGCTGCTAAATCCCACTTTCATTTAAACTCCACTTTTAGATTCAGATAGCAAATGTTTGACTGTTCTTTTCAATTTTGCTGAAAAGCCCATTCTACAGCTTCATTCTTTTCATTTGAAACAAAGGTCCTGCCCAAGTTGGGTCTTGAGAACGTCACTGCAAAGCCACAAACCCCTGAGCTGATTTAACATTATGATTAGGCTCAGATTGGGACTTCTGCCCACCCTAGAGGAAGTCCCACCTCTAGGAAAGTTGCTGGTCAATCAGATAGCTAGCAGACCTTCAGTTTTCCAGCAGAGCCATTATGTACCCTTGGATAGGAAGCAGCTGTTCCCCTGAGTTGAAGGGTCAAAACAAGGGGCCATTACTTCATACATTTAAGGACAGGACACTGAGAGGAATTTGAGGAAAGGTTTTGTTCACCCAGAGGGTGATGGACACACAGACAGGGAGGACTATTGAGGTGAGAAATATCACAAACTTAAAAAAAACTTAAATGAGCACTTGAAATGTCATAACATTCAAGGCTATGGATGAAGTGTTAGCAAATGGGATTCATGTAGATGGGTCAGCATGGACTCAATGGGCTGAAGGGCCTCTTCTGTGCTGTTTTGACTCAATGCAGCTTCGTCGCTGGAGTTATACACCTTGGTCTAAGTGGAAGAGGTTTCATTAGAGTGAGACAGACAGGTCTCAGTGGGACGGTTAGAGTTTGCTGCAGTTGGGAGGGCAGTGTCGAGTGCATACCACTGAGCAAGTGGGACAACCAAGTCCTGAGGGCACATCCATTTGGCACAAGAACATGAAGGGTAGGGACCAATTGCCAAACCACAACCAAATCATTCGAGTTCATCTTATTGCTTTGTGCAGTGACTACTGGTGAAATAATACTAAAGCTGGAGGTTGCCCTTGATAACTTAGGGCTCAAGACCTCAACTGCCTCCCCCTCTCTGCCTATTTATTTCAGAACCCCCTTCCCCTTCTCCATTTCTGAAGAAGGGTCTAGTCCCGAAACATCAACTTTCCTGTTCCTAAGATGCTGCTTGGCCTGCTGTGTTCATCCAGCTCCATACCTTGTCATCTGAAAAACAATTATCTGATTAGATAAAGTCAGTATTCACCTGGATGTTGGGGAAACTAAACAGGTCTGGCAACATGTGTGGTGAGAAAGTAGAGTTAATGTCTCTGAAGAAGGACCACTGCACTTGAAACAATTTTTCTCTAACAATGTTTCTCTAACACAGACCTGTTGGTTTTCTCCAGCAAATTTCTTTTTGTTTGATTCCAATCTCTAACATCTGGAACTGTCTGTTTTATTCACCAGGATGTTGACTGGGTTGGAGAATCTTAGCTCTAAAGAGAAGTTGGATTATTTCTTTTGTACAAAGAAGCTAAGGAGCCTGATAGAGGTGTATAAGGTTATGAGAGACACAGACAGAGTGGGTAGGAAGCAGCTGTTCCCCTTAGCCGAAGGGTTAATAACAAGGGGGCAATATAAATTCAAGAATAGAAGGTTTGAAGGTAAATTTGAGTGAAGTTTTTTTCACCTAGAGATGGTGTTGAGGGTCTGGAATGCACTGCCTGGGGACAGGAGGAGGTGAAGGGGTAGTAGAGGCAGGAAACCTAACCATTAAAAAGCACATGGATGAATTTTTTAAATGCCATAACAGTCAAGGCCATGGGGCCATGGAAAGTGGAATTAGTGTAGATAAGTCAGACCATAAGTCCATAATACCAAAAGGCATAGGAGCAGAATTAGGCCATTCAGGCATTCGGCCCATTAAATCTGTTCTGCCATTCAATCATGGCTAATACATTTCTCAAATCCATTCTTTTGCTTTACCCCACTAACTCTGGACCTGCTTACCAATCAAAAACCTATCTACTTCTGTCTCATATATACTCAGTCTCCATAGCCTTCTTTGGCAATATGTTCTACAGAGTCACCACCTCTGGCTGAAGAAATTCCTCCCCAGGTCAGCTCTAAAGAGCCTTCCCTTCACTCTAACACTGTGCCTCAGGACCTAGTCTCTCCTATTGGTGGAAACAATGTCTTCACGTCTGGTCAATCCATGCCTCTTAGGAGGTTGCAAGTTTCAATAAAGTCTCCCTGCATCCTTCTAAACTCCAGAGTACAGACTCAGAATCCTGAACCACTCCTCAGATAACAAGCCCTTTATCTCCCCAATAATTCTTATAAATCTACTCTGTATCACCTCCAATACCAGCAAATCATTCATTCGATACAGGGCCCAAAACTGGTCACAATATTCAAAAATGATCTGACCAGAGCCTTTCGCAGCCTCAGCAGTACATCTCTGCTCTTGTATTCTAGCCTTCTTGAAATGAATGGCAACATTGTATTTGCCTTCTGAACCATCATCTGGACTTGCATGTTAACCTTAAGAGAAGCCTGATCTAGGATTCGCAAATCCTTTGTGTTCCAGTTTTCTGATGCCGTTCCCATTTACGAAATAGTCTATGCTGCTATTTCACATTTGCCCACATTGTATTCCATTTGCCATTTCTTTGCTCTCTCTCCTAGCTGTCCAAAATCTTCTGCAGCCTCATCACTTCCACTACATTATCTCTCCTTCCACCAATCTTTGTGTCATCTGGAAATGTAGCAACAATGTCCACAGTTCCTTCGTCCATATTGTTAATGTATAATGTGAATACTAGTGGTCCAAATATGGACCCCTGCAGAAATCCACTAGTCACTGAATGCCTTCCATAAAAAGACCCCTATATCCCTGCTCTCTACCTTCTGCCAATCAGCCAATCTTCTATCCATGCCAGTGCCTTGCCCCGAACACATTGGGCTCTTATCTTATTTAACAGCCTCCTGTGCAGCACCATGTCAAAGGCCTTTTAGAAATCCGAAAAGCTCTCCTTTGTTTAACTTGCTCGTTACCTCCTTAAAGAAGCCTAAGATTGTCAGGCGTGACCTCCCCTTGATGAAACCGTGCTGACTCAGCCCTATTTTTCAATGCACTTCCAACTACTATGCACTGTCATCCTTTGTAATGAGCTCTAAAATTTTACTAACAACTGAAGCCAGGCTAACCAGCCTGCAGTTTCCCGTCTTCTGTCTCCCTTCCTTCTGAAGCAGGAGTGTTGTATTTGCCATTTTCCAGTCCTCTGGGACCTCCCGGAGTCAAGTAATTCCTGAAAGATGCCTCTACAATCTCCTCAGCTAGCTATCTCCATCAGAACTGTGAGGTGTTGTTTATCTGGTCCATGTGGCTTATCTGCATTTATTTAAGTGGGGTGTCCATAATCAGGGGACGCAATCTCAGAATAAGAGTCAAGCCATTTCAGACTGAGATAAGAAGGAATTTCTTCACCCAGACAGAGTAGAATCTTCCAGATGTTGTATCCAGGAAACTTTGGACTCACCACTGTTGAGAATGTTCAAGACAGAAATTGGAAGATTTTGAAATACTAATTACATCATAAGATATAAGGATAGGAGGGGAAATGGTGTTCAGGTACATGATTCGCTATGATCAAGAATGGCAAAGCATGTTTGAAAGGCTAATTGGTGAACAAATCATATATTCCTTTTTTCTCAGTGGTACACTGTCAACAGCCCGGAACGAGCACTGCAATGTCGAAGGGACAGTTCTGATGGAGCGCTGCATTGTCATTGCTCAGTACTGAGCAACTGCAGACTGTCGGACTGTTGCACTGTCATTGATTTGGTATTGAAGGAATAGAGCAGTGTTTGAAAGTCAGTTTTGAGGGAGTTCTGCACTGTCAAAGCATCAATACTGAAGTAATTATTCTCCGTCAGCACTGAAAAGTGCAGAAAAGTCTGGAGGGTTGGTACTGAGGGAGCACCGCACTGTGGAAGGGCCAGACGCTGTGGGAGTGCCACACTGTCAGAGGGTCAATATCGTAAGAGTGCTGCAATGTCAGTGAGTTAGCGCTGAGGGAGTGCTGCACTATTGGAAAGTTAATACCTAGGTACTGCTGCAATATGGGATGGTCAGTGGGAATGCTGCATATTTCAAGGTAATGTCTTTCCAAATGAGGCAATAGAGCAAGTTGAATGTAAAGATATTGTGGATTGATTTGGAAGAGATTTGCAGGCCATCCCCTTACTAACCCTGCTGTACCAGTAAAACAGATGGTATAGTTCACCTGCACATCTGCCAATGTGGTATATTGTATCCACTGTACACGTTGTGGCTTCCTCTACATTGGGGAAACCAAGTGGAGTCTTGGGGACCGCTTTGCAGAACACCTCCGCTCGGTTCGCAACAAACAACTGCACCTCCCAGTCGCGAACCATTTCAACTCCCCCTCCCATTCCTCAGACGACATGCCCATCATGGGCCTCCTGCAGTGCCACAATGATGCCACCCGAAGGTTGCAGGAACAGCAACTCATATTCCGCTTGGGAACCCTGCAGCCCAATGGTATCAATGTGGACTTCACAAGCTTCAAAATCTCCCCTTCCCCCACTGCATCCCAAAACCAGCCCAGCCTGTCTCTGCATCCCTAACCTGTTCTTCCTCTCACCCATCCCTTCCTCCCACCTCAAGCCGCACCTCCATTTCCTACCTACCACCTCATCCCACCTCCTTGACCTGCCCATCTTCCCTGGACTGACCTATCCCCTCCCTACCTCCTCACCTATACTCTCGTCTCTACCTATCTTGTTTTCTCTCCATCTTCGGTACGCCTCCCCCTCTCTCCCTATTTATTCCAGTTCCCTCTCCCCATCCCCCTCTCTGATGAAGGGTCTCAGCCCGAAACGTCAGCTTTTGTGCTCCTGAGATGCTGCTTGGCCTGCTGTGTTCATCCAGCTCCACACTTTGTTATCTTGGATTCTCCAGCATCTGCAGTTCCCATTATCTCTGGTATAGCTCTTTATTTGGTGAAAGACTTGGCCCAATATTGATCCTGCAACTGATAAGTATCATTAAGACTAATAATCTGGTCACAACTGTGACATTGTTACTTGTGGGATTTTGCCATTCCACACAGTTTTGCGGTGCAGGAAACTTGGCAGTCAATGAAAACCTTGTACAAATATTGAAAACATGTGCTGTCCCGGATATCCTGCTGTTATAGGAATGAAAATCTTTGTTTTCCTTTCGCAATCAAGGTCAGTTCTGAAGCTGATTGTCAGAGCCCTGATGGGAGGAAAATTGGCTATCCCTACCCCACCTCCATCATCCCAGATACATCTCAGAGTTCACAATATGGAATGAACCCACTCTAAAATATGATTGCAACAAAATCATATGTGCAGTGAAATGTAGCAACATGGCAGGAAACTATGCATAGGGATCAAGGTTTGGTGGCGAGACGACGAGGCAGCATTATATCAACAGGAAACAGGGTGTATACAGCAATTTGTTCAGCGCCAGAGAGAAATGATTGTTCTATTCTTTACTGTCACAAGTGTTATAGTACAAGAGGGGTTGTAGGGTTGTGTGTTAGAAGTTGGCTCAGGGACCAGGGTTACTAGTCCTGGCTACATAGGTCTATTCACTGCAGGTTTCCGCACCAATTATTTGGCTGAGTTGAAAGCAGCCATTACTTTCAGTCTAAAGGCTATAGAATTACTTGCTGCTGATAAGTCTGATGCTTATAATTGAGGTCCACACTGTACTGGGGTATTTTAATGCTGCCAACGTGACATCTGAAATAGTAAGCCAAGCGAGGAGCTCTGTGTTCACGTGGATGTGAATTATCCCAGCATTTGAAAAGCAGCAGGAAATTTCCCTGTGGTGTTCTCATCAAGTGTACCTTCCTCATTCAATGTGTCAGAAACCAGATGACTTTGTGATTCATGTATAGCTGTGAGACTTGATGCCTACAAAATGGCTGCCACGTTTCTCTATAATGATAGCAATTCACTGTACTTGAAAGTTTCTAACCTGGATTAAACTCTTTCTTAAATAAAAACTCTTAACTCATTGTAAGTGAACTTAAGGACATAAAGCAGACTTCATAAACATTCATTGAATTATGCATGCCCAGAACAGGGAGCAATCTCCGCATGATTGGAGCAAGAAATCTGACGTACTCAATGTCATGTGACCAGATTTTTGTGAGGTCGTCTATCATCTGATTGATAGCTGACATCTCATATAACAATACCAGTCACAAGGTTCGAAGAAACGTATCAGAAATACAGTGTTTGTTTGTATAATGCCTACATGCAAGACCTGAAAACTAGCCCAAGAAACAATCTTCAAGCCTGAATGGGTAGGCCCAAGACCAGACAGATATTGGGTCTCAAACCTCAGTTACTTGCTGTGGTGTGGTGAAGTTGACTGGTCAACTCATTGGTGAAGATTTTAGGTCTTCAATCTTCTCCCGGTCTTTATTTTTTTCTCCACACCATACCCCACCATATCAGCTTACCCTTCTTTTTCTCATTTCTCTGCCTGTTGCACTCTCCACTTTCATTTGATTAGTCCCTGCTGAACATTGCTGGGACCTTGACAGAGATCTTAGTATCTTTACCAACAGGCGAGATCCCAGAAGACTGGAGAATAGCCATTGTTGTTCCTTTGTTTAAAAAGGACAATTGGGATAATCCAGGAAATTATAGGCTGGTGAGCCTTGTATTAATAGTAGGCAAATTATTGGAGAAGATTCTTAGGGATGAGATTTACTCATGTCTAGAAAAGCATGGACTCAGTAGAGATAATCAGCAATAGCTTTGTGCGAGGAGATCTTGTCTCATAAGTTTGATTGAGTATGTTGAAGAAATGACAAAGGTCATTGATGAGGGTGAGGTATTTGACAAGGTCCCTCACTGCAGCTGTTCCAGAAATTTAAGTCACATGGGACCCATGGTGAGTTGGTTAGTTGGATACAACACTGCCTTGGTTATCAAAGACAGGATAGCTGAAGAGGGCTGCTTTCTCTTTGGAGATCTGTGACCAGTGATGTTCCACAAGGGTCAGTGCTGCGACCTCTGTTGTTTGTAGTATTTATAAATGGTTTGGATGAAAATGTAGGTGGCCTGATAAGTAAGTCTGCAAATGGCATAAAAATTGGTGGAGTTTGGGATAGTGTGGACGGCTGTCCAAGAATATAGCAAGATATAGATCAGCTGGAAAGTTGGGCAAAAAAATCGCAGGTGGAGTTTAATTGTACAAGTGCAAGGTGATACATTTTGAGAGGTCAAATAGAGGTGGAAAACATACAGTAAATAATAGGATCTTTAGGACCATTGATATACAGAGGGATCTTGAGGTACAAGCCATAACTCCCTGAAAGTAAGTGGATAAGATGATAAAGAAGGCATGCAGCATGCTTGCCTACATTGATCAGGGCCTTGTGCCTGAATAGTGAATCGTCAGAGTCTTCATCCCATGCTTGAAATTTCAAACACTCAGGTGATAGATTTAAGGTGAGGGGGGAAAATCTAAAGGAGATGAGTGAGGCAAGTTTTTTTTTACTCAGAGGGTATGGGTGCCTAGAAAGCACTGCCAGGGGAGGCGATAGAAGCAGATAGGCTAGCAAAGTTTAAGAGGCATTTAGACTGACACACAAACAGACAGAGTATAGAGGGTTCCGGACTATGTGCAGGCAGATAGGATTCGTTTAGAAATAGCATCATGGTTGGCACAGACATGGCACGTAGATGGAGCAGTTCCTGTGCTCTACTGTTCTATGTTCTAAATTAACCTGGATTAAAGTTTTGGAATTCCTTCCTTAACTGCTCAGTGGGAGCACCTTCACTGTTGGATTGCAGCTGTTCAAGCTGATGTCTCACCACACCGTCTCAAAGGCAATTGGGAATAGGTAATAAATGCTTTCAAATTATGATGGCAAATAATAACTCACATTCATGAATTTTCCAGGAATGTAACTGCTGAACGTAGAGCCATACAGGATGGAAACAGACCTTTCAGTCCAACCAGTCCATGCCGACTCTAACCCCAAACTAAAGTAGTCTCACCTGTCTGCACTTGGTCCATATGCATAAAATCATTTCTTATTCATGTACTTATCTAAATGTTTTTTTAAACATTGTGATTATCACCTGCGCCCACCATATCCTCTTGAAAGTTCATTGTACACACAAACCACTCCCTGCGCAAAAAGATTGTCCCTCATGTCTTTTTTAAATCGTTCTCCTCTCACCTTAAAAATATACCCCCAGCCTTGAAATTCCACACAATAGGGAAAAGACATCCGCCATTCACTTTATCTACACCCGTCATCTATGACCTCCATAAGGCCACCTCTCAACCTCCTATGCTCTAGTGAAAGAAGCCCCAGTCGATGCAGCCTCTCCTTCCAACTCAAATGTTCTACACCCAGCAACATCCAGGTAAACCTCTTCTGAACACTCTCCAGCTTAATAATAGTCTTTCTATAACAGGGAGACGAGAAATAGACACAGTACTTCAGAAGAGGCTTCACTAATGTCCTGCACAACCTCAACATAATGTCCCAACTCCTGTACTCAAAGGCAATGAAGGCAAGCATACTAAGCAGCTTCTTAACTACTCGATACAAACTTCCAAAAATTATGTACCTGAACCCCTTGGTCTCTCTGATCTACAACACCACCCAGGGCCATACTTTTAATTTTATAAATCTTACCTTAGCTTATTTTACCAAAATATGTATCTGAACTGAACTCCATCTGCCATCCTTTGGCCCACAGTTGGTCAAGATCCCGTTGTACTCTTAGACACCTTTTTCACTGTCCACTGTACCACCAAACTTGGTGTCATCCACAGATTTACTAATCACGCTTTCTGTATTCTCATCTAAATCATTTATATACATGACAAGGAAAAGTGAACCCAGAACCGATCCCTGTGGAATACAATTGGTCACAGGCCTCCAGTCCAAAAAAAACAAACCTCCACCCTCATCTCTGTCTCCTACTGTTAAGCCAATTTTGTATCCAATTGGCAAGTTCACCCTGAATTCCGTGTGACCCAAGTTTATCTTATTATCATCTTGTTTTCTTCTTATTCAGGGCTTTTTTTCCAGCATGAGGCAACTGCGTCACATTAAATACATTCAACAGTGAAGCTCAGTAAATGTTGTCAGTGAATACACAGACATTTCTTTCAGTTCTTGCATTGAGCCTTCTTCTAAGGCAGTCCCTCGGGATCAAAGATGATTTTCTTCCACTCTTGTGCTGGGCCCTGAGGTTACTGAACTGGACACTGCTATATCCTTACACCCTGTTGCAGATGGGGAACAGGGTGTTTGCACAAGCGTATAGGACACTTGGATGTTTGCACATTTCTTTAAGCCAGACTTCCATCTGAGCCTCGTGAGGATGCTTGAGACAGCAGACATCCTTAGGAATGCTTCTTCACCAGCTTGGGCTAAAACTGATGTCACTATTCACATATGAAACAACACATAAAAATATGTCTTCCTTTGATCTTGGAAATGAAAAAGTTTACAATCTGAAAACAGCGAGAATTCTTTTTAATTCATTTACAGCACATAGGCATCACTGGCTAGGCTCGATTTACTATCCATCCCCAATCACCCAGAGGGCAGCTAAGGGTCTACCACATTGCAGTGGCCACACATGGTAAGGATGGCAGTTTCCATCCCTAAAGGGGCATAAGTGAACCAGTTGAGTTTTTACTAACAGTGGTTTTATGGTCGTCATTAGACTCTTAATTCCAAAAGAAAAATCCAAACAAACTGTGGATGCTGGACATCAGAAACTTAAGCAGAAATTGCTGGAAAAACTCAACAGGTCTGATGGTATCTTTGGAGAGAAAACAGCGTTAATGTTTTGGGTTCTTTCTGAAAAAGGGTTACTGGACCTGAAACATTAATTCTGCTTTCTCTCCAAAGACCTGCTGAGCCTTTCCAACAATTTCTGCTTTTGTTTCCACAGTTACATCTGAAATTCTTCGGTTTTTTTGGCTGTAAGTAAATATGCCTGTGTGCAAATGCACTGATTTCATCAAAGTTTTGTCTATGGGATTAATACTTAATGGAAGAAAACCCTCTTTGTAAATTAATATTTCCTAAAGCTATCTCAAAAGTAACTTATGAACCAGTTACCCGCATTCTAACAATCAGCTCACGATCAAAACCTTACCACATTTCTGAAAGATTATTTCTCAAACTATTTTTGAGCGTCTTAATTCTCAATGTCTCTGTAACAAACTAACACCATTACAAACGTCTTAATCCCATTCAAGTGGACAAATAGATGAAGCTCATGTGCAGCTTCAAGGAAAAGTAGAAATCAACACATAGTTAGGATGTGTTGGGAACTATTTCACTTGTTGCCTCCCCTTGAATGAATCAAAGCACCCAGTCAAGATCTATGGACATGAAATGATGTTTGATTCTCATCCTTGCCAATTGAGGCTTTTGTCATTTTTTTTCTTGGGAAGCGGCATTGTTGGCAATGGTACCATTTGTGTCTATTGTTAATTGTCCTTAAACTGAATTGTTTGCTAAAGTTGAGGCTGGGTCTGGAATCACATGGAGGCCAGGCGAGGTAAGGGAAGCAGATTAACCAGCATTAGTGAATCAAATACATTTTTTTCTAAATTCTAGATTATTGAATTTAACTTCTACAATACACTATTGTAAGATATAAACCCATGTCAGCGGGGCTTCAGCTTTGCCCTCTGTATTACAGTAACATTATTAGCATTAACATTAACATTAACATTATTTGGGCAGCACGGTGGCTCAGTGGTTAGCACTGCAGCCTCACAGCGCCAGGGACCTGGGTTCGATTCCAGCCTTGGGTAATTGTCTGTGCGGAGTTTGCACATTCTCCCTGTGTCTGTGTGGATTTTCTCCGGGTGCTCCGGTTTCCTCCCACAGTCCAAAGATGTGCAGGCTAGGTGGATTGGCCATGCTAAATTGCCCATAGTGTTCAGGGGTGTGTGGGTTATAGGGGGATGGGTCTGGGTGGGATGCTGTAAGGGGCAGTGTGGACTTGTTGGGCCGAAGAGCCTGTTTCCACACTGTAGGGAATCTAACCTAATCTAATTACAACCATCTTCACTTGTAATGTCAAATCCCTTCTCAGGCTTAAATACAATTTCACAAAATTGACCTGTTACTTCTATAAGAACATACAATGTAGAAGCACAAATAGACTACGTGGTCCATCGAGTCTGCTCCACCTCTCAGTGAGATCATGGCTGATCTGATAATGCTCAACTCCACTTTCCCAGCTTCGCCCCATTAATCGATCTGACAATTTTTTTTTCACCCATTCACTTATCTTTATCCCACTGCAGACTCTTTGTTTTATTCTCATTGACACAAAATTAGGTAAGCATCCATAAACTTGGTAATCATACGTTCACGTTCCTCAACTTAGTTATTACCATATATTGTAAATAAATGCGGTCCCAGCACTGATCCCTGAGGCACACAACTAGATACAGGTTATCATCCTGAAAAAGCTCCCTCTTAGGCCAAATCTGTCTTCCATTATAGACAAACAGGAGTCTGGAAGAACACACAAGCCAGGCAACATTTGGAGGAAAGGAGAAATCAATGTCTTGGGTATGACCCTACTTCAGGACTGGATGTAGGGGTAGGGGGAGCTGTAGATAAAAGTAAGTGATCTTCCCTTAACAAATCTATATTTACATCCCTGATTAGCCCATGCCACTCCAAGTGCAGATAAATTCTGTCCCTCAATATTTTCTTCAAGATCTGTTAACTGTCAATTACAGTTAGCTGAAAGAAATTTAGAGGAAGCAGGTAGACTCTGATTGGCTGGGATGTTGCCATGGGGGATGCAATAGGGTTTGGCAGACCCTTTTCTCTGTTGAAAAACCGAGATGTATGAACAAATTCCTATCACTTACATTGAACAGGGCCCTGGGCATAGCAAATGTGTCAATCTGCAAACAAATTGATAATCTTAAATTACCTTCCTAGTTTAGTCCCTTGCAAAGTTGGGATTATGAGAATCACATCTAGTCTTATGGTATTCTAAAGGTCCCCTGTTACATTCCCCACAACAACATTCTGTATATTGACTACCTGCCTGACCTGAGTTTAATTAGTTATCTAAGACTGGCAGTTAAAAGTTCCAACTACATCCACAAGCCAATCATGGTCCAATCATGAGCACCTTCTCCTCAAGCTGTATAAATTGGTGTCCTCTTTCCAAATTTGATACCTATCATCTCAGTTCTCATGAGTGCCAGTTGAAAACCACCCCTTGTCATTGAATGACAACACCATTACTGAAACCCATTATCCTGGGGCTACCATTATCCTGAACGAGTGCAACTCGAAAAATGCTCAAGAAGCTTGACACCATCCGGCACAAAGCAGACCACTTGATTGGCACCACATTGACAAACATCCACTCCCTCCACCACCAATGCTGAGTAGCAGCAATATTTACTACCTAAAAGAAACACTGCAGAAATTCACCAATATTCCTTAGGCAGCACCTTCCAACCTGATGACCTCTGCCATCTTGAAAGGAAGGACAATAGATACATGGGGATGACACCACTTGCAAGATCCCCACCCAAGTCACTCACCATCCTGACTTGGAAATATATCTTCATTCCTTCAGTATCATTGGATCAAAATCATGGCATCCCCTCCTTAACAGAAATATGGATCTGTCTGAAGCACATGGACTGTAGTGATTCAAGAAGGCAATTCATTAGCAGGGCAACTATGGGTGGGCAATAAATGCTGGCCCAATCAGCAATGTGTGCATCCTACTGGTGAATAGAAAAGAAAAAGTTTTAACTTCTGTTTCTGTTTAATAATATTCATGGTCTACATTACGAATGAGTAGATTAGACATAGTGCAACCAGCTGAACAGTGAGCCTTCCAACATTCATTACTCAAAAGACATTTGAATAGAGAAGAAAAATATTTGCCTGTTTGGAGGGGTAAAGTCAAGGGAGAGTGACGAGCAAACAAGGTCCCTACCAGAGAGATGGTATGTGATTGATGGGCTGAATGGTTACCCAAGAGAAGGCCATTCTGTGATCACATTCCTGACTTGAACCTGGTGAGTAGTTTTCAGGCTTTGAGGCCTCATAAAATGAACTAATGCTGTTGAAAACAATATCTCTCAGCCTCTGAAGATGAAATTGCGGATGCTGACAGCATAAATCTCTTCCTGCATCAGTTGAGTCAATTCATGTTGATAATGAATTTATCAACAAAACCTTGACTGTGTCAGGAATTTCCTGCCATCTGTTGTGTGCGCATGGCTGGAGGAAAATAAAATAATTACCCACTGCCACAGTCCAAACCTGCCAACCAAGCTTGCCAGATTTAACAAGAGCATGACTAAATGCAAATTTGTTACTCACAAAATTCAGCACCATCAACTTTTCAAATGTCCTGGCTCAGAGAAAGCTGGCTGAAGAACTAAAATAAAAAGTCCAGCCCACCGCCAATTTGGGGGAAAAAAAGGTGATGAGGCAGGTGGATTTTATCATCTGTCTCTCATCACTCCTGCCTCAGGGAGCTGTTGGTTCAAATCCTATTTAGAAACTTTAGCATAAAACCTCTTGCAGAGTGCTACACCGTTGGGAGGTGTAACTTTTTGGATGAGGATTAAACAACACCCCCATTTGCTTTTTCTGGAAAATGCAAAAAACCTCAACGCACTATCTAAATTGTTTTTGGAATGTGTTGTCCAATATATGAGCGGTGTGCGTCTTTCAAAATCTAGATGCAGCCCATTGCATTTCTAATAGTAATCTTTAATAGTGAATAACACTGATCTCAATACTCATTTCTGCATGGATGTGAACTTCAACACTTCCATCTGTTTGTTGGTGATGCAGTGAAATGAACAGAAAATGTAAAATTATCCTTTCACATCTGTGTTTACAGAGTGATTAATGACCAAAGAGGTAGAACAACCATATTAAGTAACTTAAATTTACAATGTGTCTTCTACTAAAACCCCTCATATCATCACAGCAATATTTCTGGCTCATCCAATATTTTTTCCCACCAGTGGAGTCTGATGTCAGTTTTAACCTGTTCATTAACCCCCAGAACCTATTCTTTCCTGTCTAAGATAAAGGAAACATATATGGATGCTGGAGATCAGAAATAAACAGAAACAGAGGGTTCTGGAGGAGCTGATCAGGCCTGGCAGCAATGCAGAGAGAAAATTGATTAATGTTTTGAGCCCAGTGACCCTTCATCAGAGCTTACTCAAAATGTTAACTTTGTTTCTCTGTCCACAGATTCTTCCAGACCTGCTGCATTTCTCCAGTACTTTTTGCTTTTGATTCTCTATTATCCATATGACTTGGTGTATTTGAGACTGACTTTCTTTATTCCAACAGTCTGTAGGCTGCACAGAACATGAGCATTGCTGAGAGAAAAAAATCGTCTAAGTACTTTTTCTAGTACTCACATCAGGACATTCGATGACACCTTATACTGACAAGTGAGTGCTTGTTTGGCAAACAGAGACATATGCCTTCAACTGTTTGTAATGGGGAAGGCACTGGTCATACGCAATTGGACTGTTTTTGCCAAACGCAAAACGCATTCCAACATTAGGTCTGCTTCAGCGATCGGACAGTATTTGCTAAATATTTCCGTGTGCACTTTAAAAAATAATTACACCATTCACCAATTTAAGATTGTTAGTCTATCATGCTTACAGTGTGATGCATGTGCAGGAATCTGCACAAAACACGAACATTCATTATGCCTAAATGCCAGGTCATTTGTGCTTCATTCCCCCGGGCAAGCCTCCACCAGTCAGTGTCAAGTTGCCTGGTTTAAATTTAAGCAAAGCTTGACAGTTAACTGTCAGCAATCATGCCAGCTATCTAATTGGTGTATTCACTGTGGTAACTCCACACATCAGAATCCATTTACCAACCAGTCTGCTGTGTCTTCACAAACAGTATAAAATATTATTTCTGTAATAGCTCAACGAAGGTTGATAGCCCTTCACTAAGTCATCCTTCGTTCACACTTGCATTGTACATGACACTAACTCAGCTAGCTCAGAGCCTGCTCCAGCAGTGAATGGAACCCCTGATACTCCTGTTTATATCTGTCAGCCAGGACTCCCTGATTGGACCAGGTTAACAGCCCCAATCAGAGAAGGGTCCCAACCTGAAATGCCAACTTTCTTGCTCCTCTGATGTTGCCTGGCCTGCTGTGTTCCTCCAGCTCCACACTGTGTTATCTCTGATAACTCATGTTCTGTGATGTCCACTTGGCTGACCTCATTTCAATCACTACAATTTCCCTTTTGGTGTTCTAGCAAATGTTCAGATGAGTGCAAGACAAAAATCTTTGACAAAATATGTTTTCTCTCAACAATTTCCTTATTGCGTTAAGTATATCATTGCCATCTAGCACTCTAGCTGATCCACCGTCAGGGGCAGCAGCAGATAGTTTATTAAATGAAATAGACGAGTACAAAGTTCAATGAAGCATCAAAGCAAAGATCAGTTCAACTTAATGACATCTAAAATAACGCTCTGCAAGAATTTGAATTTTTTCAATGTCTGGCTTCAGGGGCAACAAGAGTCCAAGTTTAGAGCAGCATAGTGACACACAGCACCAGGGACCCAGGTTCGATTCTAGCTTCAGGTGACTGTGCAAAATTTGCACATTCTCCCAGTGTCTGTGTTGGCTTCCTCCAGGTGCTCCAGCTTCCTCCTACAATCCAAAGATGCACAGGTTAGGGTGGATTGGACAGGCTAAATTGTTCATAGTATCTAGGGATGTTCCAGTTAGGTGCGTCAGTCATGGGCAATGCAGGGTCACAAGGATAGGATAGGGATTGGGTCTGGGTTGGATGCTCTTCAGAGGGTTGGTGTGGACACAATGAGCTAAATGGCCTACTTCCACAGCTGTAGAGATTGTTTGGTTTCTTACTCTGTCCACTTGATCTCTGATTCTCACTGTCCACATGCAATCAGTGAGTTTTAGGGGGCCACAGAAACTGTATGGAAGATGACAGGTCATAGTGATAATACGTACTGTTTTATAAATGGCATCACAGGCTTTGTCAGTTCCCATCTCTATTTGCCCCTCAAGAAAGTGATGGTGAGTTGCTTTCCTCTTGAACCACTGCAGTGCATGTGGTAGACATTGTACAGTGATAGGAGGAAGTGGGTTCTAGGATATCATACCAAGAGATAGAAAGGAGCACAGATACACATCAAGGTTAGAGTTGTTCGTGACTTGAAAGGAAAATGGTGAGAATGGGAGTTCGAGGGGAGATTGAAGGTAATAATATTCAGTCATAAATCTTTATCCCATGGCACTGCTGTCATTCTTGATAATAAAGACAAAGAAAAAATAGAGATCAAATGAGAAGTATAGCACAGGAACAGGCCCTTCAGCCCTCCGAGCCTGTGCCAATCATCATGCCCCAAACAACTAAAAACTAAATTTCTGCCTCATCCCTAATCATGTAACCATCCAGATGCCTCTTATGTGTTGTCAATGTGTCTGCTTCCACCATTTCTTCTAATAGTGCATTCCAAGCTGCTACCACTATCTGAGTGAAAAACTTCCCTCACGCATCCCCCCACATAGATAAGCTGCAGAGCTGGGCTGAGAGGTGGCAAATGGAGTTTAATGCAGACAAGTGTGAGGTGATGCACTTTGGTAGGAGTAACCGGAAGGCAAAGCACAGGGCTAATGGTAAGATTCTTAGTAGTGAAGATGAGCAGAGAGATCTTGGTGTCCATGTACACAGATCCTTGAAAGTTGCCACCCAGGTTGACAGGGCTGTTAAGAAGGCATACAGTGTTTTAGCTTTTATTAATAGAGGGATCGAGTTCTGGAACCAAGAGGTTATGGTGAAGCTGCACAAAACTCTGGTGTGGCCGCACTTGGAGTATTGTGCACAGTTCTGGTCACTGCATTACAAGAAGGATGTGGAAGCTTTGGAAAGGGTGCAGAGGAGATTTACTAGGATGTTGCCTGGTATGGAGGGAAGGTCTTACGAGGAAAGGCTGAGGGACTTGAGGCTGTTTTCATTAGAGAGAAGAAGGTTGAGAGGTGACTTAATTGAAACATATAAAATAATCAGAGGGTTAGATAGGGTGGATAGGGAGAGCCTTTTTCCTAGGATGGTGACGGCGAGCACGAGGGGGCATAGCGTTAAATTGAGGGGTGAAAGATATAGGACAGATGTCAAAGGTAGTTTCTTTACTCAGAGAGTAGTAAGGGAGTGGAACACTTTGCCTGCAACGGTAGTAGATTTGCCAACTTTAGGTACATTTAAGTCGTCATTGGATAAGCATATGGACGTACACGGAATAGTGTAGGTTAGATGGGCTTGAGATCGGTATGACAGGTCAGCACAATATCGAGGGCCGAAGGGCCTGTACTGTGCTGTAATGTTCTATGTTCTATAAACTTTTCTTCTCTCACCTTGAACCTGTGTCCCCTTCTAATTGAAACTTCAACCCTGGGAAGAAGCCTCTTACTATCCATGCTATCTGTGCCTCACGTAATTTTGCAGACCTTTATCAGGTCTCCTCTCAGCTGCCGTATTTCCAGCGAAAACAATCCTCGTCATTTTAACCTTTCCTCATAGCTGATGCCCTCAAGACCAGGCAACATTCTTCAGGTAGTGTAGTGATGAAAACTGCACACAACACTCCAAATGCAGCCGAAAAAGGATTTTATATAGCTGCAACATGGTTTTCCAACTCTTGTACTCTATGCCACGGCTAACAAAACCAAGCAAGCCATATGCCTTCTTAGTCAGCTTGGCCACCTGTGTTGTCACTTTTAGGGACCTACATGCCCGGATCTGTTGGTATGTTAGTGTTCCTAAGGGTTCTGCTATTTACAGTATAATTCGCACCTAAATTTGATCCTCCAAAATGCATCACCTTGCATTTATCTGGATTAAACTTCATCTGCCATTTCTGTGCCTAAGTTGCCAATCTATCTATATATCCTGTTGCATCCTTTCACGGTTGTCCGCATTATCAGCAACTCCACCAAACTTGGTGTCATCTACAAACTTATTAATCAGGCCACTCTCATTTTCCTCCAGATCATTTATATATTCTACAACAACAGAGGACCTAAGACTGAGTCCTGTGGAACACAACTAGTTACCAACTTCAATTCTGAAAAAACACCCTTCCACCGCCACCCTCTGTCTTCTATGACCAAGCCAGTTTTGTATCCATCAAGCCAGCTCACCCCAAATCCCATGTGATTTTAGTTTTTGTACCAATCTGCCAAGTGGGACTTTATCAGATGCCTTACTAAAGTCCGTATAAATGACATCCACAGCCTTTCCCTCATCAATTAAGTGTGTCATCTCTTCAAAAAATTCAATTGAGTTGCTGAATCATGGTCTTCACTGTACAAAACCAAGCTGCCTGTCACTAACTAGTCCATTTTTTTCCAAATGTGCATATATCTTGCCCCTCAGAATCTTCTCCAAGAGCTTCCCCACCACAGACATCAGGCTCACCAACCTATAATTTCCTGGATTGTCCCTGCTTCCTTTCTTAAGCAAGGCAACAACATTGGCTACTCTCCAGTCCTCTGGAACCTCACTTGTGATCAAAAAAGGTTTTGAAGATATCTCTTAATGCCCCAACTATTTCTTCTCTTGCCTCTTGCAGAAACTTGGAATAGATCCCATCTGGCCCTAAGGACTGGTCTACTTTAATGCAATTTAGGATACCCAAAACTTCCTCCTTTAAATAATTGACATTCCCTTGAGTATTCATACACTCATCCCTGATCTCAACATCAGTCATGTCGTTTTCCTTGATGAATACAAATACAAAGTACTCGTTAAAGATCGCTCCCACTTCCTGTGGCTCCACATGTGGCTTCCCTCCTTTGTCCTTGATTGGGGCTACTGTTTCCCTTGCTACCCTCTTTCTTCTAATATATGCAAATAAAGTCTTGGGAACATTACTTTTGTCTTCAAAAACTTGACAGTACACTTCAGGACAATGACGTTGCTATACAAATCATCCACTTGAAAACTTCAGTCTGTGTTTTATCTCCAGAGAGCTGGTCTTTGGGTAAAAAAAGATACAGAGCCAGTGTACTTAAAGTTGAGATACTGTGACTATATAAAAGAACAGGAGAATTGCTGAATTTGCCACTTCTGTTTTTTAGTGTTTCCAGCAATAGCACTTTTGTTTCAGATTTCCAAGAGAAGCATCAGCTCAGTAGCAAAACTGTGTACTATCTAGAAGATACACTGCAGAAATTCACCAAAAGAATCCTTAGAAAGCTCCTTCCAAGTCCATGACCACTTTCATCTAGCAGGGCAAGGGCAGCAGAGACATGGGAACAGGACTCCCTGTAAGTTTCATTCCAAGCTACTCACCATCCTGACTTGGAAATATATCACCATTCCTTCAGTGGCACAGGGTCAAAATCGTGAAATTCCCTCCTATAGGAATTGTAAGTCTATCTAAAGCACGTGGACTGGAGTAGTTCAAGAAGATAGCTCACCACTACATTCTCACGGGCAGCTGGGAATGGGTATTAAATACTGGCCAGCCAACATGTCCAACAAGAGAATAAAAACAAATCACAATATGTTGTGATGTGATGAGCTAACCTTGGTTGGAAAGCCTACTCTTGCTTCAGGATTTAGTAACCCTCGAATTCTAATATTATTTTCATTCAGTCATCACACTCATCTCTCTGAGTCAGAGGGTCTGAGTATAATTTGCTTCCTTCAGCTGTCTCCACAATCAATTTTTTTTCTTGTCTGTGACAAACCTTTGGACACATGATAGATTGCATTACCACAAGTTTGTTCTTGTGTCTCACATTCAAATCTAGATACATGTTCAACAAGACGTGGTCGAATGACTCATATTTAAAGTCAATCAGCAGCATGCTCACTCTGAGCCTAAAAGGTCATGGTTCCCCTTCCACTTCAAAGACTTAACTAGTTAGGCTGGCATGGTTCAGTATTGAAGAAGTGCCGTACTGACAGAAATGTTGGCTTTTCAATGAGATATTGTACCTTCTCAGTGAATGCTGAAGACCCCAGAGCACAATTTGAAGAAGAAGAAAAGTAGGGGAATTCTCCCTGGTACCTTGGCCAATGTCTGCCTTTCAATTACCATCACTAAAAATAGCAGATTATATCATCATTTGTTTGTAGGAGCTTGCTCTGACAGAATTGGTTGCTACATTTGCTACATTACCAAGGTGAATGCCTGAAGAGAGGGATTCATGTCATCAGGGAATGCAGGTGTGGGCCAAGATCTCTCCCCACCTCCCCTTGCCTAATCCGGAACAGAAAGGATTTGGTCAGTCTGCTCAGCAGCCAATTGATGCCATTAAATGGCTTCTTACAAATAATTTATGGGCTCCAGCCTATTACCACTGGCATTCATTTGGCATTGAATGCAAGACATAACATTTGGGAAGCTCACTAAGTAAACTCCATTGAGTTTGTCCTTCCGGGGGTTAGGGTGGTATTGTGGAGGTCCATCATTCAAATGCTGATGTTCCTCCACCCCAACAATGTTTTGTTTCCAAATAAGAGACCTGGCAACGGGAACTGAGGGGATGGGAAGGTGGCGAATGAAGCGGGATGAGTTGACAAGAAGTCAACCTTTGCCCATCTTATGACCTCCCTTCCTTCTCCACTTCTCACCAGTCACCTGGAATCCACCTCCCACTGCGCTTACCTGCTTCTGGAGGATTCATGGCCTGATCCTTGGGGTTGGCCCCAGTGCAACACTGGCAGTGGCCACCATGCCCTAGTGGTGCTGCTGTTCAAAAGAGTTGTCACCCTCTGAATGGCTGCAACCTCTCAGGGGTGGGACATCATTCTTCAAGGGTCTTAACTGGAATGCCTCATTACCTTGAAGTCAATGTTATTTTCTCTTGTAAAAGTGACGTATGTCTGCTACAAGTCAAGAACAGCAGCTCTATGAGCAGAAGTAGGCCATTAGCCCATTGTGCATGCTCCAACATTTATTACAATCCTGGCTGATCGCAGATTGAACTTCACATTCTGGCCCACTCTCCATAATCCCTCAACCCATTGCTAATTAATAATCTCTTTTTTAAACTTACTCAATGTCCTTATGTCCACTGCGTTTGCAAGGGTGCCGTGGGGGAAACATCCTGTCTACGTATAATCAAAGTGATTTCATTCTCTACAAGGCCCTTCGGATTTTCTGAAGACATGAAACATGCCTTGGAATTGTCATTCTCACTCACTGTGTTTTCTCTATCTCTGCTTTAGAAGGTGTCATCCTGTCTTTCTCCTTGTCAGTCGTGATCGGGATTGTAATCGGTTCATTCTTCTGGATCATCTTCACCTGCCTGGCACGCAGGAAGCAGGCCAGTGCTTCCATCTCCCCAGGCACCAGCCTGCGTAACCGATCCTCATCCCACAACGTCATGCTGACCAGGACCGGCTTCTACCGCAGCAACAGTTATGACAGGCATGGTGACAACAACCTGGCCTTGGCCAGTACACTGGCCTTCCAACGGCAAGCCTCCCAAGATCAAGCTGACACCTATGGAAGGAAGTCCACTTTCCGAGCCTCCACCTTCCACCCTTTCGCTGAAACTCCCTTGGCAGATGGGCTGGACAGAATGCAGTCTTCCTCTGGCTTGCTTGGCACTAACACCTCGTCTACACTCAACTGCGGCCTGGGCTATCAGGAGCAGCACTGGTCAGAGGCCCAACACTACGACTGTCACTCATCTCAAACCCCACCTCCTGCATATGATTTTGTGGTGGAACCTAGCAAAGAGTCTCTACCTTGATTGTCCAGTCTCAACATTTGAGGCTTATTGGATTCTCAATATTTGTAATTTAACATGCCTACATTGGTAAGAATAGATTGGTAGCTTTACAAACTGTGCAAAAGCACACAATGCAACATTGAGGTGTTTGAGTGCTGTAAACAGAGTATATAGAGAGAAATTGTTCCCATTGCATGAATGGTCAAGAATCAGAAGGGCAAAAGAAACTGACAATACAATGAAAGGTTTTTCTGATGAAGAGATCAGGGATGTGCAGCATGAAAGGAATATTGAGGCTTTCAGATTCAAGACTTTCAAAAAGGGAGTTAAACATGGAAAATATTCACAGGGTTGGGGCAAAAGGCAGGCAAGTGGCACCATCTGAGTTACTCTTGCTGAAAATCAATATGGACTCAATGGGCTGAATGGCCTCCTTCTAATCTGTAACCAATATATAATTCTGTGCCAAATATTGTAAAAATCAAGTGATTCTAATATCTGCAATTACAAGAAAGGCTTGCATTTATCGAACACCTGCCCCCATCTCATGTATGAGCAAAAGTGTCCCACATTAAATGAAGAATGTTTTCTGAAGTGTAGTTAATGCTATAATGTTGAGAAACACAACAGCCAATCTGCACACAGCAAGCTCCCACAAGCAGTAATAGAATGATGATCAAAAAATCTTGTTTAGTAAGCCAACTAAAGAGAAAGTATTGAGCAGGCCATTATGGAGAGATTTTCTGCTCTTCTTTCAATTGTGTCAAGGGATCCTTTATGCCGGGTTCAAACTTTCATCTGAAAGATATCTGTCCAACAATACAGCACTCCCTCAATACCAATGTTCCTTCTACTTTCTATTCCTTACACACAGTCTATTGATTGCATTCTGAGATACTTTTCTGAGTTCTGTGAAGCTGTGAACCAATGCAGCTTAGAATAAACATTGTTTTTGTCCAAAGTTGCTAGAAAAGCTCAGCAGGCCTGGCAGCATCTGTAGAGGAGAAAACAGAGTTAATGTTTGGGGTCCAGTGACCCTTCCTCAGAACTGATGGTGGCTGGGAAAATGTCAGTTTATATGCAGAAAATAGGGAGGTGGGTGGTGTAGGGAGTAAACTGTAGGAGAGAGCCCAGAGAGAGAGAAAGACCGTTCAACAGACAAAGGTAACAAAGTGTGAAGCTGGATGAACACAGCAGGCCAAGCAGCATCTTAGGAGCACAAAAGCTGATGTTTCAGGCCTAGACCCTTCACATAGCCTGCCACTACACACCCCGTGTTGTTAGTCACTAACAGTCCCCATTAACAACTATTCACCCTCCCAGCCTGACCGTTAGCAGCTCCTTTGTCTGTCCAACTGTTTTTCTCTCTCTCTGAGCTCTATCCTATCTTTTACTCCCTACCCCCACTCACCTCCCTATTTTCTGCATATAAACTGACATTTTCTCAGTCACCATCAGTTCTGAGGAAGGGTCACCGGACCCGAAACGTTAACTCTGTTTTCTCCTCCACAGATGCTGCCAGACCTGCTGAGCTTTTCCAGCAACTTTGTTTATGTTCCTGGTTTACAGCATCCGTAGTTCTTTTGGTTTTTATTAAGAACAAACATTACCCAGTACAGCACAGAATATTGTACTAAATACTGAGCATTCATCCAAAAAAAAATCGATTGGTCCTGTAGATGTTGTAATGATTAAAAAGCTGCAACCTGAGACTAAATCCAGCCCAAATCCACTGAAGGAAAGTCTCCCTCTGCTGGTTGTTAGATTAGAACATAGAACATAGAACAGTACAGCACAGACAGGCCCTTCAGCCCACGATGTTGTGCCGACCATTGATCCTCATGTATGCACCCTCAAATTTCTGTGACCATATGCATGTCCAGCAGTCTCTTAAATGTCCCCAATGACCTTGCTTCCACAACTGCTGCTGGCAATGCATTCCATGCTCTCACAACTCTCTGTGTAAAGAACCCACCTCTGACATCCCCTCTATACTTTCCTCCAACCAGCTTAAAACTATGACCCCTCGTGTTAGCCTTTTCTGCCCTGGGAAATAGTCTCTGGCTATCAACTCTATCTATGCCTCTCATTATCTTGTATACCTCAATTAGGTCCCCTCTCCTCCTCCTTTTCTCCAATGAAAAGAGTCCGAGCTCAGTCAACCTCTCTTCATAAGATAAGCCCTCCAGTCCAGGCAGCATCCTGGTAAACCTCCTCTGAACCCTCTCCAAAGCATCCACATCTTTCCTATAATAGGGCGACCAGAACTGGACGCAGTATTCCAAGCGCGGTCTAACCAAAGTTTTATAGAGCTGCAACAAGATCTCACGACTCTTAAACTCAATCCCCCTGCTAATGAAAGCCAAAACACCATATGCTTTCTTAACAACCCTGTCCACTTGGGTGGCCATTTTAAGGGATCTATGTATCTGCACACCAAGATCCCTCTGTTCTTCCACACTGCTAAGAATCCTATCCTTAATCCTGTACTCAGCTTTCAAATTCAACCTTCCAAAACGCATCACCTCACATTTATCCAGGTTGAACTCCATCTGCCACCTCTCAGCCCATCTCTGCATCCTGTCAATGTCCCGCTGCAGCCTACAACAGCCCTCTGTACGGTCAACGACACCTCCAACATTCATGTCATCTGCAAACTTGCTGACCCATCCTTCAATCCCCTCATCCAAGTCATTAATAAAAATTACAAACAGTAGAGGCCAAAGGACAGAGCCCTGTGGAACACCACTCACCACTGACTTCCAGGCAGAATATTTTCCTTCTACTTCCACTCGCTGTCTTCTGTTGGCCAGCCAATTCTGTATCCAGACAGCTAAGTTCCCCTGTATCCCATTCCTCCTGACCTTCTGAATGAGCCTACCATGAGGAACCTTATCAAATGCCTTACTGAAGTCCATATACACCACATCCACAGCTCGACCCTCATCAACTTTTCTAGTCACATCCTCAAAGAACTCGATAAGGTTTGAGAGGCATGACCTGCCCCTCACAAAGCCGTGTTGACTGCATTTGATCAAGCCATGCTGTTCCAGATGGTCATAAATCCTATCCCTCAGAATCCTTTCTAACACCTTGCAAACGACAGACGTGAGACTTACTGGTCTGTAATTGCCTGGGGTTTCCCTATTTCCTTTCTTGAAGAGAGGAATTACATTTGCCTCTCTCCAGTCCTCAGGTATGACTCCAGTGGAGAGCGAGGATGCAAAGATCATCGCAAGTGGCAAAGCAATTGCATTTCTCATTTCCCAAAGCAGCCGAGGACAAATCTGGTCCGGGCCTGGCGACTTGTCAATCTTAATGTTTGACAAGATTTTCAGCACATCAGCTTCCTCTATCTCTATCCATTCCTGCATGCACACCTGCTCTTCAAAGGTTTCATTCACTACAAAGTACGTTTCTTTCGTAAAGACATTCCATCTCATTTCCAACGAGCGTGAGTTTGTAGCCTAAAACTGTCATATTGCTCTCTACATGAAAATATGACTTATGTAACAAAAGAAAATCATTTCGCCACTGTGGGGAAGAGCATCATTCTAAGCTTTAGAGTTAAGGCATGTTGTTGTACAACCTACTCTGCATCCAATGCTGAATGGAATAGAGTCATAGAGCCATGGGGTTGTACAGCACAGTAACAGACACTTCAGTCCAACGTATCCATGTTGACCAGATATCCTAAATTAATCCAGTCCTATTTACCAGCATTTGGCCCATAACCGTCATACCCCTTTCTGTTCTTGTACCCATCCAAATGCCTTTTACTCGTAATTGTATCCAACACATCCTCTAGCAGCTCATTCCATATACACATCATCATCTTTGTGAAAAAGTTATTTCTTAGGTCCCTTTTAAATCTTTCCTCTCTCACCTTAAACCTATGCCCCCTTGTTTTGGACTCCCCTACCCTGGGGAAATAGGCCTTGCCTATTCACCCTATCTATGCTCCTCATGATTTTAGAAACATCTATAAGGTCACCCCTCAGCCTCCAATGTTCCAGGGAAAATAGTCTTAGTTACACAGTCTTATAGTTCAAACCCTCCAAACTTGGCAACATCCTTGTAAATGTTTTTTTTTGCATCTTTCAAGTTTGATAACATCCTTTCTACAGAAGGCAGAACAGAATTGAACACAGTATTCCAAAACTGAACTAACCGGTCTCCTCTACAGTCGCAAAATGACCTCCCAACTCCTCTACTCAGTACGTTGACCAATTAGGGCAAGCATGCCAAATGCTTTCTTCACTGCCCTGTCTACCTGAGACTCCACCTTCAAGGAACTATGTACTTGCATCCATGGGTGTCTTTGTTCAGCAACGCTCCCAAGGACCCTACCATTACATGTATAAGTGCAGCCCTGATTAATGGTGCCCTGAATTCAAAGATAGCTCTACCAAAGAGCTTGTATTGGCATTATGGCCAAAGTGTCTCCTCCTGTGCTGTCATCTTTCCACAATACACCTGACCTGGCAGTATTCAATAGAAGGAACATTTGAGAAGCATCAAAACTATAAGAGGCCTGGTCCTGAGCAGATTCTGCTTGGTAACATGGATCAAGCTTTAGTCTGCGTGGAACTGAAACCTCAGTATAATTGATCAGGTCTCGTAAATGGGCAAAGAGGTAATACAGATGAAGATGTACTCTGTATCCAACTTATGACAATTTGAAAAAAAGCAGAAGCCACTGCAAAAGCTCAGCAGGTCTGACAGCAGCTGGGAAGAAAACATCAAAGTTAACATTCAGGCCTGGTGATCCTTCCTCAGAACTGACGGTAGCTCGGAAAATGTCAGTTTATAAACAGAAGATAGGGTGGAGGATGGGGTAGGAAGTAAATGATAGAATAAAGGATAGAGCCCAAAGAGAGAGAACATAGATCGTAGAACAATACAGTGCAGAACAGGCCCTTTGGCCCTCAATGTTGCGCCGACCTGCGAACTAATCTAAGCCCCTCCCCCTACACTATCCCGTCATCATCCATATGCTTATCCAAGGACTGTTTAAATGCCCCCAATGTGGCTGCATTAACAACATTGGCAGGCAGAGCATTCCACACCCTTACCACTCTCTGAGTAAAGAACCTGCCTCTGACATCTGTCTTAAATCTATCACCCCTTAATTTGTAGCAATGCCCCCTTGTACAAGCTGAAGTCATCATCCTCGGAAAAAGACTCTCACTGTCCACCCTATCTAATCCTCTGACGTCTTGTATGTCTCTATTAAATCCTCTCTTAGCCTCCTTCTCTCCAATGAGAACAGGCCCAAGTCCCTCAGCCTTTCTTCATAGGGCCTGCGCTCCAGACCAGGCAACAGTAGTTAGTTAGATCAACAACGTAGTTGATAACGATCTACTAGGAGGGTGAATAGGTATTAATGGGGGCTGTTAGTGACTAATACCATAATGTAATGACAGGCTATGTGATAACAAGGCACGGTGTGTGCAGCAGGGGGCTAAGATAATGAAATGTGAGGCTGGATGAACACAGCCAGCCCAGCAGCATCTCAGGAGCACAAAAGCTGACGCTTCGGGCCTAGACCCTTCATCAGGGCTAAGACATGTTTTTCCTTATCAATTTGAAGTGCGTCTTGTGGAAAAAAAAATCTTTGTCCCAGCATGAATTCTGAATATGCGACTCAGAATCTTGAGAAAATGATAGAATGTCAGATTTCTGTAGAAACGTTGGTAGTAATTGAAACATTTTAAAGCTTATGAGGAACTCATTCCACCCTCAGGAGACACAACTTTCACTTCTGGTCATTAAATGTTATTGATGCGAACATTCCAAATCTGAGAAATGTGTTGTCACCAATTGAATTGACATCTCACTTTCAAATCTACAACTGCTGAAATAAGAGGAGCGTTATTAGTGGACTAGAGTCAAGTTGTCACCATAGTCTTACCAGACCAAGGGCTGCTCTTGCATTAGAGAGAGACAACCGATGGTGATTTAACCTAAGGGCCACCATACCTTCTGCAAGGGGAGAGACCTTCATGGTAACTGTAGCCATTGATGGGAATTGAAACCAAGCTGTTGGCATCACACTCAGAGATGGTAAGAACTGTCGATGCTGGAGTCAGAGATAACATTGTGTGGTGCTGGATGAACACAGCAGGCCAGGCAGCAGAGGAGCAGGAAAGTTGATGTATCGTCAAGAAGGGCCCCAACCCAAAAGATCAATTTTCCCGCTCGTCTGATGCCACCTGGCCTGTTGTGCTCCTCCAGCTCCACACTGTGTTATTGTTGGCATCACACTGTTTCAGAAACCAACTATCCAGCCAACTGGAGAATTCTTCTCCAAGCTCCTGATCATTGCCTGCTCTTCAGAGGAGGAGTCTACCTGCATGTCAGGTCAGAGGGCAACTGTCCTTCAAAACTGAAAGGAAAGACAAAGACACATTACACTGATCAGAGCACTCCTCTATGCTGTTGATGCCACACCAGCCATGTGAAAACTCAACAAAAAAGACTCGTAGACTGTCTTTCTCACATCTGAAACTTGTTCTCCACGAGGTTAAACTTTCATGGGAGAAATAATGCATTGCTAACCCTTTTCACACTAAATAACACTCCAGTGGAAGTGCTGAGCACATATTGCTGCATGAAATCATAGAGTCATTGCAGTGTGGAAACATGCAATTCAGCCCAACAAGTCTGACTCTCTGAATTGACTGACTCTCCCACCCATCCCCCTAACCTATCACCTTGTTTTTCCCTTGGCCAATCCACCCTAACCTGTATATCTTCAGACTGTGGGAGGAAACCAGAACATCTGGAGGAAACTCACACAGACATGGGGAAAATGTGAAAACTCCAGACAGATAGTCACCTGAGGCTGGAATTGAACCCAGGCCCCTGGCACTGTGAGGCAGCAGTGCTAACCACTGAGCCACACTACAATGAAAAGACAATCTGATCATTGGTGAATGACGTGACACACACATTGAGAAAGCAGCTTCAGCACTTGGACAACTCAAACCAAAGTAAATTGGATAACATCATGATAACCCTTCGGACTTAAGCTGTGGGTTTATGAGGCTTGTGCTCTCAACACCTTGCTATGAATGGATGGTAATAACTTTCAATTTCAATGTCTTTTCCCTCTGTGGCAGTATATCCTGATAGGACAAGTCACAAACACAGCCGTCTTCACAGACGCAGAGAAGTTTGTGAGCACACATCAAGCAGAGACAGCCTTGTTGGTTCATGCCCATTCAACAGTTTAGAAAACAATCTCACACCCATGAATCAGAGAAAATGGGAACTGCAGATGATGGAGAATCCAAGATAATAAAGTGTGAAGCTGGATGAACACAGCAGGCCAAGCAGCATCTCTGCTTGGCCTGCTGTGTTTATCCAGCTTCACACTTTATTATCATACCCATGAATGTTGGTTAGAGGAGGTAGCTGGAACCAGGCAATCAGCCAGGTATTCAAACTCTGCTTCAAGGATATATGCACATGCAATGTGAAGGCCTTGGACATTATTGCATCTGGAAGTCATTAATCAAGCTCAGAGGGAAAAGGTGTCACCTCCTATAGGGTCTCGGCCCGAAACATCAGCCTTCCTGTTCCTAAGATCCTGCTTGGCCTGCTGTGTCCATCCAGCTCCACACCTTGTTATCTCGGATTCTCCAGCATCTGCAGTTCCTCCTATGGGCTGTCTTGTACCACTTTGATGAATCAGTGATTACAACAACTTGGAAAAACTCACCAATAGTGAAAGCAATAGATTAAAATATTTGAAGGCTGCATGAAAAAGATAAAGACACCATTGCCCCACTTTTGCATTACAGAGACAGTCGCCACACCTCGGACAAGACGCAAGGTTGAGAAGGTAGGATGGGAATCGAACCCATGCTGTTGGCATCACTCTGCATTACATACTGGCCATCCAGCCAACTGTGTGATCCTACCTCCAGCTTCATGAGCGGCACTTGTAATACACAAAATGCACAACACATGAAGACACCCCCATCTGAAATGGACAGTTTGCTGCATGTGCATCACCCCTCATGGATGGAGGGATGTCAGATTGCACTATGGATGATTGATTGCCTTAAAGACCTCGCTTCAAACTCAATAATCGTTCAGCCAAACAGTAAATTGCACATTCACTGTAGTCCTGAAAGGGGCCTGCATTCATTCAGAGCAACCCTGCATTTTTATAGATTTTTTTCAACACCTCAGGAAGACTTTTATAGCCAGTTATGTTCTTATATTCTTTTTGCAATGCATAAATACTTTTAAGTGTTTTTTAATCACTGTTGTGGTGTTGGAAATGCAGATCCACAGCAAGCTTCCACAGACACCACTGAGATAATGATAAATAATTTTTTTGTGTGTGATATAGGGTGAAGGAGAAATGTTGACCCACAAACCCTAAGGTGAAGTTTTCCTTCTGCAGTTCTCCAAAATTATTTCAGAGAAGTCAGTAAGATACATGTCTCCCTCAACCTATTTTCCATCACGAACAAGAAATGGTGGCCCCACTTCATATAGGAGACCCTAAGCACAACATTTGTACTTTTCAGAAACAATTCACCACTAAATTATAAGAGCTGTTTTTTGGGTTAAAATTGTGACTCGCTGCAAACACAGGTAAAAATTCATGTGAATTGCTTTCATTTTGGAGATTGTCCAACTGAACTTAGCTCAGAAATTACTCTATGTAAGATTTTCATTTGTATCAGATTCTTGCCATTATTTTCAAACAAGCATTGGCCTGTTTATTTTAATAGTTTCAATAAGTGATCAACTTTGGTAAGCCACTGGGTAGAGAGAAATCCAGACAAATGCATTCAGCATCTGTATTATTTTATAGTGCGGCCAGGTGAAAATCTGCACTGCTGTTTGTTTTTAACCCTTATAGTTGTTGAGAGGAAATAATAGTGGAATTATTTGCTGTCCCTTCTTAACATGTTCTCATATGGTTACAAAACCTGCATGGTGTTATCAGGGAAAGGTATTCTCAATCCAATGTTCACCAAAAACTATAAAATACACATTTTTAATCGGTCAGAGATAACAAGGTTAGAGCTGGATGAACACAGCAGGCCAAACAGAATCATTGGAGCAGGAAAGCTGACGTTTCAGGCCTAGACCCTTCTTCAAATCCTTGTTATCTCAGATTGTCCAGCATCTACAGTCCCTACTGTCTCTGAAACTTTTTAAAAAGGTCCTTGGCTTAAGATCTTAACACTTTTTGTTTCAATTGAATTGGATTTTGAGTTTTCTTTTTGTCGATCGCTGTTTTACACAATGTTGTATCTGTTTTACTCATTAAAAAGATGGAAACTAATTTGTTAGTGTATTCAATTGACTTATTGCATCTTCTTTCTTTAAAACATTGCGATAATTTTCAGTGTTTTATTTACTCTTTGTGTTGGCCAGCTGAGATATAAATCATCTGCTGAGATATATTACAAAATTAAAAGTGTCTGAGCCAAATGAGTGGCAAACCCCGATGCAGTAAAGGGAAGCAGTGTGCACCTTCCTCTTGTTTCGGTCATATAACACATATCTAAACACAAAGAACATGGATACACATTGTCAAGAAGATAACTAGAATAGGGAGTAATCTAAATTTGGGTGTGGTCCAGATATAGATGCCAGCAGAGAACAGAAAAATAGTGTCAAGGCCAAATCTTTCAGCACACAATATGTTGGACGAACTAATAGAAAGTTTGCTTGACCTTCTGAGGTCTATTCAACAATTCCCACACTTCAGCCAGGAAGCTGAATTAATAAGCAGTGTAAGTTAGACAATGGTATTGGATCCCTGTGTCCAAACTGTTTGCCTTATAAGTGTAACGTTCCAAACAGATACAGTGTGGAAATAGGCCATTCAGCCCATATCAACCCTCCAAAGAGTATTCCACTTAGAACCACCCCTTTACCCTATCCCTGCATTTCCCATAGCTAATCCATCCAATCTGTACAATCCTGGACACTATGGGCAATTTAGCATGGCTAATTCACCTAACCTGCGCATCTTTAGCCTGTCGGAGGAAACCATAGCATCCGGAGGAAACCCACAAAGGCATGGTGAGAAACTCCACTCAGACAGTCACCCGAAGCTGGAATCAAACCCAGATCCCTGCAGCTGTGAGGCTGCAGTGTTAACCACTGAGCCACCCTAGTATTCTGAAGTGAATATTGATAAAATATGTCCTGAAGAGTGCAACGAAAGGTGAACCAGAAGACTTCAAGCTTTGAGTAGGGAGAGAGAACCTGTTTCCACTAGCAGGAGGAGCACTACCCAGAGAACCTTGACTTGAGGCAAGTTGCCAAGGAATCAGAGAGAAAATGGAGAATGTTGTATTCACACATCAAATATTTGTGATCTGCAATGTGTTGCCTGAGGGGACAGTGGAGGTAGATTCTGTCGAAGCAAATTTGATATCCTGAAGATGCACAGCTGTAGAAAAAGGAGTAAAATCAATGGAATGCTCCTACAAAGAGTAGATGCCGTCATGATAGACTGAATGGCCTTATTCTGTGCAAAAGCAGTTTGTGAATGATTTCTCTGAACAGTGCTTGTGTTCTAACCAAAGCACATATATGCAAAGCCAGTTTGATTGATGTCTTCATTGGATTTATGAGAATTACTTTGTTCCTTAATTGTGTTAGGGAACTGTTTGGTTGTAAGGGCTCTGTTCTGCTGGCATACATAATTAGTGTGAATTTTGCAATATGCCACCAGACAGCCATGCTCCTATTCTGTCTACTATGCAATTCTGAGAAAACAGAAGCGCAATCTAAAATGTAATTAAACAATTGAGAGGAAAATAATAAACCAGGGAAACAGTCAGAAGTGAATGTATTGCTACTTTAATGTTGAAAACTGAGTTCGTGTATGTTCTATCAAAGCCCTGCATCTACAGGTGTCACTTATGGTTGGCAGAACCAAATGACTGTGCATTTGTTGACTTGATTACCGAGCTGGTAAGTTTGTTCACAAACATATCATCACAATGCTGGGTAACATCAACTGTGTGCCTCCGGTAAAGCATTGGTGTTCTGTCCCAATTACTATTTATGTGTCTCATTTGCTGGGGTGGATGGCATCACTCCTGCGTTTGTTTCTTAGTGGCTGGTATATGGGGTCCAGCTCTACAAGTCTGCTAACGGAGCTCCTCTGGTTCCATACCTCACAACCCACTTCACCTTCAGCGTCAAAGCAGACAGACAAATCAACAGAACACCCATGGGATCACAAATATTAGGATTAATAGCCGAAGCTGTAATGCAAAGACTGGAACAGGCAGCACTTCCCACCAGCCAAAAACAATGAGTTCGCTATGTGGATGACACCTTTGTTATCATTAAACACTCTAAGCTTGAAAAAACCCATTTAATCATAAACAATATCCTCACCAGCATAAAATTCACCAAGGAAAAGGAGAATAACAATATACTTCCCTTCCTGAATGTAATGGTTGAACATATGGCCAACAGTGAGCTACAGACCAGCTTACACAGGAAGGTCACACATGCAGATCAGGTACTCAACTACTACAATAGCAATCACCCCAATAACCACAAATGGAGCTGCATCAAAACACTGTTCAAGCAAGCCGCAACACATTGCAGCACACCAGAGCTACACAAAACTGAGGAAGAATGCCTACACAGCGTCCATAGAAACAACAGTTACCTGAAAAGCGTGGTCTGGCGATACCTACACAACAGACTGCAAAAGGAAGGCACACACATCCAGAGATGCTAGTCACCCTTGCATGCATTAAGAGCATATCTAAAATGACCACCAGATTACTCCACCCCCTAGGAATCATGGTGGCCAACAAACTGACAGCTATACTTTGACAGCTACTGACGAGAATAAAGGATCCAACAACTACAACTAACAGAACCAATGTTATTTACAAGATACCATGCAAAGACTGCCAAAAACTTTACATAGGGAAAACCAGAAGGAAACTAGCCATCAAGATTCATCAGTACAAACTAGTTACCATGAGAACTGACCAACTATCATTCATTTGAATGCACATGGACAAAGAGGGATCCCAATTTGACTGGGACAATTTAGCCATTCTTGGACAAGCTAAGCAAAGACATGCACAAGAATTCCTGGAGGCCTGGCACTCAAACAGGAGCTCTATTAACAAACATGTGGAACTGGGCCCCACATATCAACCACTAAGAAACAAATCTGGAAGTGATGCCACCCACAGGACAGAACACCAACACTTCATTAGAGATGCACTGATGATGTTACCAAGCATGGTGATGAAATGTTTTCAAACAAACTTACCAGCTCAGCGACCAAGTCAACAACTGCATCAACATTCTGAGCTACAAATCTTCTCAAAATCTTTGAACAAATGACTATCTCAATGACATAAGGTAAAGTCACTATAGTCCCTGAGAACCATAGGGCTGCTCTCTCATCAGCGAAAGAGACAACTCGTGGTGACTTAACCTGAGGGCCACTATGCCCCTGGTTACGAGAGAGGTTGGGAAGAAGAGCCCATCATGGTAACATCAGCAGGTGCAGGAATTGAACCCACACTGATAGCACTTCATTGGAGGTCAGTTGGCTCGATGACTGCCTTGCTGTAGCAACAGCTTATATTAAGTTACCACACCAGCTGAGGCTACCATAAAGGTCCCACCTTCTCAGTGATCGTCCTCTCTGTTTGCCCTGATGCCTGGTGACCATTGAGTTAACACATCACCAATCATCTCTCTTTCTTTCTGCCTTTAACAAGACAGAAGCTTTATGGTCCTCTGGGAACATTGGGCAACTTTACCTTACCACATCACAGAGCAGCTGTTCATCAAAATAAGTTAATCAATCCCTGTTTTGAACCTTATTGACATTGGGGAGCAAAGAGCAAATTGGAAGCAGCGAAAAACCTTGATCAAAGGGGAAAAACAGCATGAACAGCAGTTCCAAGATTCAAAGTTCTCTGCCATCCTCCAAGCTCAGTGCAGGGGCCTCATTCAGGCCATGAGGAAAGTTAATGGCATGCTGGCTTTCACAGCAAGAGGATTTGAGTAGCGAAGTAGGGATATCTTGCTGCAGTTATGCAGGGCCTTCATGAGGCCACACCTTCAATATTGTGTGCAGTTTTGGTCTCCTAGTCTGAGGAAGGGCATTCTTGCTATTGAAGGAGTCCAGTGAACATTCACCATTCCCAAGATGGCAGGACTGACATACGAAGAAAGATTGTGTTTACTGGGCTTGTATTTGGGGGAATTCAGAAGAATGAGGGAGGAATCTCATAAAAACATATAAAATCCTGATGGGGCTGGACAGGCTAGTTGCGAGAAGAATGTTCCTGATGATGGGGAAGTCTAGAACTAGTGGTCACAATCTAAGAATAAGGCAGAAACCATTCAGGACTGAGATGAGGAAGAATTTCTTTACTCAGAGAGTTGTGAACCTGTGGAATTCTCTCCCACAGGAAGCCGTTGGGGCCAGTTTGTTAGATATATTCAAGAGGGAGCTGGATGTGGCCCTTGTGGCTAAAGGGGTCAAGGGTGTGGAGAGAAAGCGGGAATGAGAGACTGAAATTTCATGAGCAGCCATGATCATATTGAATAGTGATGCAGGTTTGAAGGGCCAAATGGCCTACTCCTGCACCTATTTTCTACATTTCTTGTTTCTGTGCAAACTGCAGGCCACCTCCTCCAGCCTTGCTAAATTGTGCTTTTAGGATACGTTTTTAGAAGGCACCATTTATTTTGTTTTTTTTGCCTCTCATACTGTTCAGTGAAACGCTTTTTCCTCCCCCACCCCCACCAGACAATTGCAGATATTAAGAAGCATTGATGACAAAGCGAATTAAGCAGAATTAGAGAATTTATCTGGCTTCCTGGTTTCAATCAAACTTTGCAGAATGATGTGCAGGCTTCCCGTGTGTTGGAGGGTAATTCATTTACTTTTGCCTAAATAGATTGAGACTGTGATGTTATTCATCCATTCAGAGAGTTGAATAATTTCCTGAGCAACTGCATCCTGATTAACTTTACACACAGACCAGCATCCAGAAATATAATGGATTTGGATGAGTGGCTTGTGTAGGGCAGTGGCAGTATCCCTACATCTGGGCCAGGTTCCAGGCTCACCTGCTCCAAAAATATGCATTAATGTCTTTGAGCAGGTTGATTAGAAACATTTGTAACAGATTTCAGTCCTTCATCCTGATGCTGAATCACAACACTTTCAGTTTGATTTGTCAACGTAGTTGTTCATGACTTTTTTCTTTTCTCTCATAAAGGCACTAAATCTCATATCAAAACTTCGGTCTCATTCTACAGTCTCCGTGAAGTGAGATTTTAACACTTGCAAATGAAGTCACTAAAGAAAAAGATCGCCTCAAAATTGCAAAAGCCTTTTTTCCAAATCAGTAAAGCTGCTCATTAACAAAAGGCTATGCCATGTTCTGAAGCAGAGTCATGTTGCACTCTTGAGCATTAACTCTATTTCTCTCTCCACAAATGCACTTCCGGCTTTTATTTCAGATTTACAGCAACTGGAAAAAATTCCCCAAAGCGAAAGAGAAAAGGGGGTCTAATGATAATTGAGAAGTGATAGTCTAAAAAATAAAGTATTAATGGTAGGTGATAACAATGGAAGATGGGTCAACTCTACTAAGAGCAAACCCATACAATCACGACATGAGGGGAGTGAGGAGATAATCCAAACAGAGCACAGTGTTCCTAGTCTGATATTGTTGAAGTCGCATGTTGTCCTGAAGATTGCAAAATATTTAAATGAAAAATGAATTGCGGTTGCACAAGCTTACATTGAGCTTCACTGGATATAGCATTGACTGATGATGGGAAACAAAGGGCTGTGGACAGTGACTGTTGTTTTTCAGACTGGAGAAGAGACATATCATAGATCTTTAGAGTTTAATATTCGGGTACCTACTCATTTTCATATATATTAATTGCCTAGGCAGAGATAATGGGGACTGCAGATGCTGGAGACTCCAAGATAACAAGGTGTGGAGCTGGATGAACACAGCAGGCCAAGCAGCATCTCAGGAGCACAAAAGCTGATGTTTCAGGCCTAGGCCCTTCATTAGAAATGAAGGGTCTAGGTCCAAAATGTCAGCTTTTGTGCTCCGGATATGCTGCTTGGCCTGCTGTGTTCATCCAGTTCCACGCTTTGTTATCTCAGATTCTGTATTTGGAAAATAGTCAATAACTGGCAGATTACACAACATATGGAACTATTCTAAATCATGAGGAGGACTCTGATAAGATTAAAAATAATCTAGGGGCATATAACTGCAAATGCTGGAATCTACTGAAAAAAGGAAGTGCTGGAGACCACAGCAGGTCTGGTAGCATCCACAGTGAGAAATTAAGCTCACGCTTCAAGTCTAGATGATTCTTCATCAAAATAATCTAGTTGGTGCAATGGATGGCCAAGTGGGACTTTAACACAGAGGTATGGGAAATAATTTATTGTGGTAGGAAGAACATGGAGGAGACAATAACCGAGATCTTCTGATGTTAAGTTAGTTGTTGGTGAATTGTAGATTGGAGTTGTGTGTCAGGATGACACAGACATCATGACACAACTGATTCAGCAGCAATTACCTGGGAATTGAAAATTTTCATGGGCACTTATCTGGTGAATGGAAACTTCCAAAAGTCTAGACTTGGAGGCTTTGGAGGTTCAGGCCCACTTATCTCATTAGTTAACCAATAAAAGTTGGAGGAATTAAAACCTGCTCCAACTCCAGGCCAACTATAAGACTATAATTAACTATTAACTAATTGAGGGAGAAGTCAAAAAAATTACGATCATCAGAGATGTGGCACAGGGTAAATTGTTAGAGCTGCAGGCTGGCAAGTTCCTGGGTCCTAATTGCTCTGAGCTGATCATTTTAAAAGAAATCATTATTGAAATGGTTGTCGCATTTATTTAAATTTTCAGATTGAAAGATAATGAATGTAACTTTTTTACTCAAAATGGGAAGGATACAGAAAGCAGCAAACTACAAATGGCATTGAGACAAAATAAAACTGCAGATGCTGGAATCTAAGGTAGACAGACAGGATGCTGGATGAACACAGCAGGCCAAGCTACATCTGGAGGAAAGCAGCAGTCAACGTTTTGGATATTACTCTTCTTCAGGACTCAAACTACAAACATTTACCTTAGGAATGATTTAAAAGCTGGAATTACAGACATTATAATAGTTATTTCGAAAAAGTCAGAGCTTTGTGATTAAACACCTCATTTTTTGCTTGGGGACCCTGCCACCCTCTGGACTCAGTATTGCCTTTCATAATTCTAGGGCCTAAACTCTCAAATATCTAGCCCCCTACCCCACACATCAGGCCCTGTATTCACATAATGTGTAATGGCAGACTATCTACTGTTCGTCACTAACAGTCTCCATTAACAGCTATTCACACTCCTAACCAAATTGTCATCACTCCTTTGTCAAACTAACTGTTCTTCCCTCTCTTTGGGCTCTATCCCCACCCATCGTTTACTTCCTACCTCCTTCCCTCCCTAGCTTCTGTATATGAGCCAATGTTTCCCAGCTACCATTAGTATGAGTTACTGGACCCAAAACGTTAACTTTGATTTTTTTTCCCTCAAATGCTGAGCTTTCCAGAGCCTTCTGTTTTTGTTCATGATTAAACATGATTTCCTTTTCAATTTACTGAAGTTTTGCGACAATACAACATGCTGCAGATAAAGTCAAACTGGCAGATTTACTATATTTGGTTCTCTAGAATGCATTCGATAAGATGTCACAAAGTCTGTGAAAATTAAACCTCTTAGCATCCAGCAAGTATATAGATATGGACAAAAGATTAACTAGGTAATATAAAGCCTAAAATAAGTCATTTTCTGACTTGCAAGATATCATAAGTGGCCCAGTGGTATTATTGCTAGACTGTTAATCCAAAAACCTGAATAACATTTCTGGGGACCTGGGTTCAGATCCAGCCATGGCAGATGGTGGAATTTGAATTCAATAAAATATCAGGGATTAAGATTCTAAAGATGACCATGAGTCCATTGTCAATTGTCTGGAAAAACCTACCTGGTTCGCTATTGCCCTTTAGGGAATCCTTACCTGGTCTGGCCTACATGTGACTCCAGATCTAGAGGAATGCAGTTGACTCTGAATCTCCCTCTGGGCAATTAGGGAAGGACAATAAATGCTACCTAGCCAGCAACATCCTCATCCCATTAATGAATTAAGAAAAAAATTACCACGGGGATCAGTGCTGGGACATAACTTGATAATTGATATAAATGGCTTAGGTGAAGGATGGAAGGTATGATTGCTAAATTGTTGACTTTACAAAAGACAGGTCGGAAAGTAAGTTATAAACAAGACATAAAGACACTATGAATGAACATAGATAGGTTGAGTGTTGGGAATGTGTTTAAATGAATGCAGTGGAGTCATGGACTATATAAGTAGTCATGATGTGGAGGGGCTGATGCTGCTTGGCCTGCTGTGTTCATCCAGCCTCACATTTTATTATAATAAAATGTGAGGCTGGATGAACACAGCAGGCCAAGCAGCATCTCAGGAGCACAAAAGCTGACGTTTCGGGCCTAGACCCTTCATCAGAGACTTTGTGACATCTTATCGAATGCATTCTAGAGAACCAAATATAGTAAATCTGCCAGTTTGACTCTCTGATGAAGGGTCTAGGCCCGAAACGTCAGCTTTTGTGCTCCTGAGATGCTGCTTGGCCTGCTGTGTTCATCCAGCCTCACATTTTATTATCTTGGAATCTCCAGCATCTGCAGTTCCCATTATCTCTCACATTTTATTATCTTGGAATTCTCCAGCATCTGCAGTTCCCATTATCTATGATGTGGAGGGGCTGGTTTTGGACTGTGGTGAAGAACAGCAGAAATCACACAACACCAGGTTATAGTCCAAGAGGTTTTTTGAATACACAAGCTTTCGGAGCTTTAGTCCTTCTTCAAATGTTAGTCAGAAAGGTAGTATCAGACAGAGAATTTATAAGTAAAACAGCAAAGGGTCATACCACTGATGAGGATATATTGAACAAACCTCAAATGCTATTAAACCTTTAAACAGTTGGAAGATTTTAATTGATTAAGGGGTCATTTGATGTTTTACTTACAAATTCTGTGTCTGATGCTACCTCTCTCACTAACAATTGAAGAAGGACCAAGGGTCTGAAAGCTTGTGTTTTCAAAAAAAAAACCTCTTGGACTATAACCAGGTGTCATGGGATTTCTAACTTATATAAATAGGGGTATAGATTACAATACCAAAGAAGGTTTAATACAAATAACATTATCATAGTCCTATTCAACCATAGGGCTGATTTCGCATTTGAGACTACCAACTGGTAGTGATTTAACCTGGAGGGTGAACATGCCTCAGATGAGAGTGTAAGGTTGAGAAGGAGAGCCCTTCATTGAAACGTCTATCAGTTCAGGAATTGAACCTACACTGCTGGCATCACTCTGCTCTATAAACCAGCCACCCAGCCAAATGACCAACCAACTCTCCCAGTTATAGTGACCCTTTATGAAACAAGGAGCAATTTGTCCTCAGTTGAAGTAGTGTCATGTTTTAGGTCCACATTTAAGAAAAAAAATGAACATATTGGAAAGAGTGCAAAAAAGATTAAGGTGAATGGTTCCAGGGTTGAGGATGGACTGCAGAAGCAGGGGAAGTGGTAATAGAATTTGTGGAGAAATTAAGACTGGGTAGAGTTTCTATGGAGCTGTAAAAAATCATGAGGAGTCTCTACAGAGTAGATAAGGAGAAACTACATTATTGGAAAGATGAAGAACAAAGTGATACAAATTTAAGATGATTGATTAAAGGATCTGTGAAAACATGACAAAGATTTAAAAAAAACAGCCAGTGTTTGGTATTTTGAAACATACTACCTTAAACTATGGTGACAATAAAATCATGGCAGTCAAAGAATTTGATTATTGTCTAAAGCAGATGAATTTTAAGGTCTATGAGAAAGGTTGAGTTGGTGTTGACACGAGGCTCCTGCAGAGAGCCAGTACTATCAATGAGCTGAATGGCTTCATTCTGCACTGTAACCATTCTATGATTCTGTAATTCTATATTCAATAACAGAGCTAACACTGTGACTGCCTTCTTGTTAACACTCTTGATTCTCTTACTGATTCAAAATCTATCTCAGCCATGAGCATGTTTAGAGGCCAGGCCTCAACAACCCTCTGCAGAAAGGATTCCACAGATTCACTACCCTCAGAGAAGAAATTTCTCCTCATCTCTGTCTTAAATGGATGGTCTTTTCTCTGAGATTATGCCAAGTTGAGTGCTATGGTGAATTAGTGCATGTGATTGTAATAAAGGGTATATTGCTGTTTCTCTGGCTATTAACGTATTCAAGCAGATGTGAAAATGTAACATGATCGTGTAATTGTGATTTCAAGCATGACTTAAGTCTCATTGCTTTATGCTGCGTTTCCCTGACATGATCTCAATCATGATCAAATTTTACTTTCAATGAGTAGGATTCACTAGGTCCATTTCAAGGTATTGGTTAGGCAGATGATATCTCTTTCAGTGCTGTAACTTTTCTGTGTTGCATTGGCATGACCAGCAAGATTACAGGCTCAAATCTGGATTGGAACTTAAACGATCAAAAACTTCAGCTATTGGACGCGAGAGTGCTGCCATTGAAATGATGCTGACATGTTTAAAAAAGGGTTGAGACAAAAATATTGCTGTCTTTATCTTTATTGCAACGAGCAAATTAGGAAGGCACTTTCATTGTATTGTGTCTTTGATGACCTCAAGATATCCCAATGCTCTTCACTCCACACAAAACATAGCCATTGTCACAATGTGGGAAAGGACACAAACCACTAATAGCTATATTACATTTCTTATCTCCAGGAGCAGGGCATTTAAACAAAGGGATGAATTCTGGCTGCCTATAGCAGTCATTTAGGGATTCAGTGCAAACCTGTATGCTTTTATACACATTGTCATACCCTGATTGATGAGCTCTTAAAGATGTCCCATCTCAAACTGGTTGAATGAGGATTATTCAAGTTCTATCAAAAGCATGGATAAGCTTATATTTCGTGGTGGTAATAGAGGGTGGGAGGCAGCAGAGGAGAAAATTGAGTTCTCATCCAAACTGATGCTTTACTGAAAAAATTCAATTATCTTGTTAAATCCAATAGACTTCTATGTCAGACAAAACACCCATTTAATTACCAGGTATTTCTAATTGCAAGATTGATCCTGAACTCTCAAGTAGAGTCAAAACCAGATTTAGAGTGATATATCAATTATCATCAGCTTGTTGTATTCTGAAGGAAGACATTTCTTAACTTCCAAAATCCTTGATACAGTGCTTCATTTAAGAGGCTATTGATTCAAGATTATTCATCTCCAACCTTTGAAAGCAAAATACAGCAAATTCCTGGAAATCTGAAATAAATACATACTGGAAATATACTTCAAGTCTGTTGTCTTTATTACAAATGTTTATCTTTCTGTGCTATGACTGTAGTTCAATTGTTCTATATAAAGGGCATCCAAACTGATTAAGATCGAGGAGCAGAAGTAGGCCATTTGGCCCATTGGGTCTGCTCTGTCATTCAATGAAGTCATGTCTGATCTGATAATCCTCATCTCCACTTTCCAGCATATCTCCACAACTTCGCTTACTGATTAAAAATCTTCAATTATACTCCATCTGGAACTCAAATCCAGGTGACAATAATTCACTACATAAACCGCTTAAATTGCAATCAGCAATAACCTTACACAAGGCAATGATCAGAAAATGGATAAATGGATTTCCTAATATTCAATGAAGTCTTATCAGGTTAGATTATCTCCACAGCAGAGGGGTCGAAAACTTTCACCCAATAACACTTTGAGAGCAATGCAATTTCAGGACTGTGAGGCTTCAAGATAAAAGTCTTTAAGGATTAACTAGGAATAGGCAACAATTGTTTGACACATCTATTCTAAAAATTATTTTTTCATTTAAATTATTCCAGGTATACCTAAAGACTTAATTTGTTGAGATTCTCACTTTCAAATGGTTCTTAAAAGATATTTCAGTTGCCTGAATTTGATTAGGATGTGACTCAGTCCCTGGTGTCCAACAGTCTTTGGTTAATCAGAACCAAATATTATCAACTTAGTTTCAAAATGGTCCAGAACAAGTTGAATTAATGCAACATACAGCAACGTTCATTAGAACATGAAAACGTAAAACAATTTGTTAAAACTCCCGCATGACACAAATCTGGACATCTTCACTTCAACGTCATCACCGTCAAATACTAAAATATTACAGAAAGAAAAAATCACTTAATTGCGTTCGGTTCCAAATACGCCAAGTGAACTCTGAATGAGGGCAGCATTAAATTAACGATACATGATTCAAATATATATTATTTAATCAGCTTTCAATGCAGCTCATGAGTATACACTTAAATTTCCGTTGGATGATATATTGAACTCAGTTTCAACTGGGTGACTCAAACAATAATATTAACGCAAGAATAATTGTCCTGCACTCCATAACAAAATCGGAAGTTTTATTTTAAACGAATGCTCTTAGAAATCAGAGAACAAACGATAAGTTCCCTCATTGTGTTTGGTTGTTAGGTTCAACATAAAAGAAACATTGTTCAAAACGTATCTTTTGTGTACGACTGGGGGGCGAAGATGTCGACAAGAGAACAGGAAGATTTCGTGCATGTCAATTCATTAATCAGCCACACGTTTCCCATTGAAAACATTCGCTGTGTTTGGATCACGATTATTAGCTTTAACCTCTAGGTGGCCTTAGCTCTTGTCAACTTGCGACGAAGTGATCTTTGGAGATGTTTTCATTTTGACTTGAGCATTGATAATATTACACACCTCTGGAGCGGATCAAACATGAGTCCATGCTTTATAGCTCAAAGGCGGGGAAATTACCACTACACCGCAAGGGCCCAACACAATCTAGATGTTTCCTAACCCACCTGTCACACAGATGTCATTGCACATTTGGAGCTGATGGGACTCGAATTTGAGCCTTCTGGCTCAGAGATAGGGACACTATCACTCTGCCAAGGGAGCCCTCATCAACACAATTTTATTTTTGCTGCATGCAGTAGTACTCCACTCTATCAGTTAAGCTATTGAAGGAGAGCCACAACATGACCTAAGTACATGTTTTGAAGCACCCTGTTCAGATGGGTAATGGCACGTCTCTGGAGCAGATGGGTCTTGAACCTAAGATTTCAGGACCAGAGGTAGGTACGCTAGCACTCTACCATGTAGCTGTTAACACAAAACAGATATTTTCCTAATGCGCCTATTCAGAGATGTCCCACCTCTAGAGGGGACGAACGTGAACCCGGGTCACTTGGTCCAGATGTAAACACAATCTAGGTTTTTTTTTAAGTACCCAGAAGATCTGTCACGCACAACAGAGCTGCTTTCTCGCCATCAAATCACCATGACTTCATTTAAAAAAAACTACTACCACCGCAAGTAATCAGCCATGTTGCCAATTAAATTTCTACAAGGAAAACCCAGTCAAGGTGGTCTGAATTTGAAGTAGGATCCAGGTGACCAGCCATTTTCCTATATTGAATCGAGTGAACTGTCTTAATAGAATTCCTCATTAGAATCCCACTTCATAATCATACCTAGGTGTCCCTGGTGATGCAATGGTAGATTAGTTTAGATTCCCTACAGTGTGGAAACATGCCCTTCGGCCCAACAATTCCACACCGCCCCTTGGAACATCCCACCCAGACCCATCCCCCTATAACCCACACACCCCTGAACACTACAGGCAATTTAGCATGGCCAATCCACCTAGCCTGCACATCTTTGGACTGTGGGAGGAAATCGGAGCACCCAGAGGAAACCCACGCAGACACGGGGAGAATGTGCAAACTCCACACAGACAGTCGCCCGAGGCTGGAATCGAACCAGGGCCCCTGGCGCTGTGAGGCTGCAGTGCTAACCGCTGAGCCACTGTGCCGCCCACAACCCCTGGACCCAGTGTTCCAACCCCAGGACCGAAAGCCCCGGGTTCAGATTTCACGTGCTCCGAGGACAGGTTTTTTTTAAATGCCCAAGTACCCCCATCTCAACTAAACCTTTGTTCGATAATAGCTTGCAATTTTCAGTCAGGCATCCATTGATTAATGAAATGAGCATGTTAGTTGAGTTAAAGTGACAACTTACTTTCGGTTACCTAACGTTTCCTACCACGAGATCATCTAGGAGATATTCCATTAATTTTCAAAACGTATCGTAAGAATTGTTATTGAACATTCAATTCATCTGGACTCATCCATTATGTTCCAGTCAACAATTCGTTTCTGGATATGAATGATTCTACATGAAATTTTTCTTGAATTTCTTGATTAAATAAATCGTAAATTTGCCTCCTCTGTGTCAGTCATCAGACGAAATTTCGTGCATGTCTCCCGTAATGATGTGCTACCCCAGCCGTTTAACTTCGTCGTTGTTCCATGTTTCCTAATGGTTTCTGCCTTCTACCACCACCTCAGCCCTGGGCTCAGTTGTGACACAAAAATGATTCGAGACTCTCGCTTCTACGACAACTGCAATCGATGTTTTCCTCAACCAACGTATTGTATTTTTCCTCTGGAACAGAAACGACTTGAACGACGGAGAATCGTAGGTTTAGAGGTGGATACACTACCATTGCGCCAGAAAGCCTCTGACTGTCAACCAACCATTAATTGTTTTGGATGTAAAATCTTTGAATTCTTCGATTAGATTCTGCTGCAGTCCCCGTCTCCATTATTCAATACATAAACTTAGTGAACCCTCCAAGAGACTGCATTTGCTAACCCACCCAAGATATCGACCAGCCCTTGCTAAACTGTCACTTAATACATTCAGAGCATTGATTGAGCACGCAGTTGAACAAAAAAAAACTATTATACCAAGACAGTTTTCAATCGGGATGCATTTTCCCTTTGCCTTACTTTGTCACAAAAAAGTAACCTTTTGATTGGTAATTTCGTCGCTGACAAAATTCCTAATATCACATTCCACCAGATTTGAGACAGACATATATAAGCTTCTGCATGTATTCTGCATCCAACGCCACAGCAGTTGGGGAAGGAGAAGAAATAACATTAAGTATGAAATCTAAATTTGCACAAATTCCACAGTCCAGGCCATGATCCGTTGCTTGAATTATTGTGCTTGGGTGTTTTTAGCTGTAATTATACTCAGTAGTTGTACAGACAATCCGTCCATATCTAAATAGATTTATGGAAGCAGTTGGATTTTAACACTACGTGGAAAGACTGAGGTTGTTCCTCTTCCATCCCAGGTTAGGGGGAGATTTAGTAGACGGATTGTAAACTGAAGAGTGTTTGAGGAGATACTGTGACCAGCGGGTCAGTGACTACAAGGCGTAAATTTCCAAGATATTTGGCAAAACAGCCAAAAGAGACATGAATATTTTATGGCGAGAGTGAGGTGTGATCGCGAATACACAACCCAAACATGTTATGGAAACAAATCCGAAAAAAAAAACTGAATCAATAGTTGAAGGGGCGAAACTTGTGAGATTGGGATAGTTTTTACAGAGTGGCATTGTGAGTTCTCCCTCCGTGTTGTAAGATTCTATGAGATAAGGTCCTGGGGACGGTTCAAACATGGACATTTTTACATGGAGGGACATAAGCCGAGAAAAGTTTGGAATTTTATAATGATCATTCCAATCAGCGGGCGAGGAAGCAGTAGTGAGACCTTGCTCTGGAGATGATCACACATTACAAGCACCTCCTTCGATAAATTATTAAACCGGCTCTGACTACGCGTTCCCATTCCACAGGGAATGCCGATGACGTCCTTGTGTATGCATTTAGGTCTTTTTTTCTTGGAACTGGAACGTGACTGCTCTATGTGGACAGTTACTTGGTCTGTCGTATAAAACCAGCAAGTTTCCGCGTGTTGGATATCAGAGTTCCAGTCCTGGGACTTGAAGAGAACTAGGGGATCTCGACTTCGCTGAGAGAAAGAGACAGAAACAACCAAGAAGACTGTTAGAGGGTCAGGAAGAACTCAGAAATAGCCGCGGACAGAACTGAGCGATCTTTGTTCTTCAGTTTCTCATTCTCTAACTCAGCACCAAGGACAGCGGCTAAACACACAGCTACAATCTGAAGCAACAACGTAATAGTAAGTGTTTCAACTGGCTTTTGATCGCTAAATCTGTTTCTGGAAGGTGCAAAAACGGAACAATCTTGAACAATGTACTCTCCCATGTATTTCCAAACAAACTGATAGTTATTACGCGCGTGTGTGCGTGTGCGTGTGTGTGTGTAAAAGAGAGAAAGAGAATGAGAGAATTGGGTTTGAGATAATAGATTAGAATTTCGAGTAGTATGTCTCGAGCTTTGCTGCTGATATAGACTTATTTCCAAGAAAGGTTATACGGCGAACTTTGACTTCCCGTACCACTCCCAAAGACATCCCTAAATTTTCAGCTACGACCCAGGTCCGAAACCATTCAGTGGAGTGAGAGACCTCTTCGAATAGCTTTATTGAGGTAACGCCTTCCTATGTTGGATTTCAGGATCCGACGCAATGGTGATTCGGCTCAGCTCCCACGTCCTGACGCTTTTCGCTCTTCTGAATGTGTTCGGCTCCCGCACATCGGGGTTCCCGGCGCTTGGAACCTACTCCCACCTGAGGTAAGTTCGCTGCCCGCTTTCTCCCCCCGCCTCCAAAGGCACTCGTTTCCGTGTGAAATGCCCTCAGTGATTTTCTTTACATGAAGAGTCCTGAACAATTGTGGGCAATCATGCTGCAATTTCAGTTATTTCACACGACCGACTTGAAAATAGAGCATTGAGCTGTTCGGAGAGCTGTGTGGCGTAGGTCCTTATGTATATTTTACGCTGAGATAGATTCTCAGGACAGTTCTGAGTGTCAGCAGACCCGAAATGTTAACTCTTTTTTTCCCTCCATAGATGCTGCCAGACCTGCTGAGCTTTTCCAGCAACTTCGTTTCCAATCCTGAATCACAGGTTCCGCAGTTCTTTTGGTTTTATTGTTTAGGTTTTTGTTCAGTTGGGGAGCCAAGGGTTATGGGAAAAGAGCAGGAAGTGAGGAATGTGGAATCAGCTATGACCCTGTGAACGGTGGAGCAGACTGGAGGCACCAAACGGCGTACTGCTGTTGCTATTTCTTACAGTCATTGCATCTGGGGATGAAGGGAGATGGGTCCATCCGCAATCTCGATTGTACGTTGCAGGATAGTGGCGTCGAAATGCACATACTTGAGGGGCTTGACAATTCAGCCTCGCGCCCAGAGCTTTGCTATGAAAACACGAACGGGGGAGAAGCGGGGGTGGGGGGAGGGTACAGCTGATGATCACAACTTCCAGGTATTTCATTGAATTTGGGCTGATTTGAATCCATCACATTAACTGCGGGGATAATGCTCATAAATGAAGTTGCCACATTCGAAGGGGAGTGGGGAAGAGTCACTGGGATGATGAAGATGATGCGGTCAATGTTGGAATGAATGACTTATTTATGGGCTCTCAATGGTTAAAAAAACAACTATATAAACCTGAACATTACACTCCGCAGATTGAACAGGGAGTGTGAATCTGAGGTTCCCTCCCAACTCTTTCTAGAGGATTATCTTAGACCTCAACGTCTTTGTAATGTTACTCCTGGAACAAGCCGGACACAATGCTGATAACCGGTGAAAAGAAGGGCGTTCTTTCGATTGAGATTTTCTCTGTGATTATTGCTAATGCCTTTCTTCAGTCTGCCCAGAAAACTGATGTGATCCTGTGTTGAGACATTATAGGATAATTCAAGATTGGCTTTAATCGGTATGTCCGGGGAAAAGTTCATAGATGCGGAAACCAAATGTCTGCAGATTGTAACATCATCACTTCTGCCTCAAATTGCGTACCGATCACCCATTTTATACAGAGACAACAAGGTGTAGAGCTGGAGGAACACAGCAGGCCAAGCAGCATCAGAGGAGCAGGAAAGCTAACGTTTTGGGCCTAGACCGTTCTTCATTTTTGGAGGAGGGTCTGGGCTGGAAACGTCATCTTTCCTGCTCCTCTGATGCTGCTTGGCCTGCTGTGCTCATCTGTAGTTCCTACTATCTCTGAAACCCTTTCTTATATGGTTGGCTTCTGTTATTCTGATGCAGTTCAGTTCATTGTCATGTATGGCTCTGTCTACGCTGTTTGTCAGTGCTGTGGCCATTAGGTTACACTAACAGAAATAGTAGGAACTGCAGGAGAAGGCTCTCGGCCCAAAACGTCAGTCTTCTTGTTCCTCTGATGCTGCTTGGCTTGCTGTGTTCATCCAGCTCTACACCTTGTTATCTCAGGTTACACTAACACATTATTTGTGAGCCAGCCTCGTGTTATTTACAGCCAGGCCAATGCTAGAGTTGGACTGATTTTATTTACCTCTAACCTTCAGGCTGGGAAATGCTGCTGGGTTCGATGGTCAGTCCAGGGAGGATCAGTCACAACCACCAGTGAAAGGTGATAGTGACATTTACCAAAGCCCATTGTCAGACAGTGATAAACTCTATTACCAGTTGTCTGCAAGCATTCCAAGGTGAGAGTACTATATTGCCAATCTCGTATTTAAAACAAATAACAATTCAAAACTGCGCACAAATGGGCCTAGTATAATGATCTACGTTAACACTTAGGAAACACGATCAGGAGTGGGTCAGTCACCCTCCTGGAACCTGTTCTACCGTTCAAAATTCATGGTTGATCAGGTTGTGGCCTGAATACGCGTCTTATTTTCCCTCCTCAACCGAGTAACACTTCACTCTTTGTCCATTAAAAAAACTTTAGTTCCACCCTGAATATATTCAATGGCTTAGCCTCTAATGTCCATACCAAGAGAATTCCCAAGACGTGCAAATGAGTGGAGAATTGCCACCTCATTTCTGTCTTAAATTGAACACGTTTTAATTTTAAACTTTTCCCCCAGTTCTGCATTCTACCAGGAGGAGGAAGATTCTCTCTCCCAGCAAACCCCTCTCAGAATCTCTTCTTCTCGAATAATATCACTTTTCTTTCTTCTAATATCCAAGGAATACAGACCCAACCTGCTGAACTTTTTCGCCGAAGACGATCTCTTCTTCCTATTACCACCGATCACATGACTCCTCATTCACGTAATACTGATTAAGGCAGCTTGCTGGTGCGGGTGTGAATGGTTTATAAATGTCACTAAACAGAAATTGAAGATGAGGATTAGCTGATGTCTGAGGGCAGAGTCCAGAGTACCCTTCCTTTCAGAGACTGATCCAACAGTTCCGCACAAACTGTACAATGTTTTTTTAAATTAACAATTTCTTTTCATAAATCTCCCAAAAGTCATCTTTATTAAAACTGACTGTGTGGTTCTTTCCATTCATCCAGAGCAACACGACACGCAGATGCACTTTTCACCAGTGGCTACAGCAAACTGCTCGGCCAATTATCTGCCAGGAAGTATCTGGAGTCACTGATGGGGAAGAGAGTCAGGTATGTGAATGCTGAGGTTGCGGGCAGGGGAAATGCATTCTGGCCAGGAAGGGCAGGGACATACACGGTGCAGGTTGAAGCATATGGAACACTCTGGGGTTACAATCGGCAAATGAATGTGACTGAAATATACAATTATAAAGTATGTAAACAAAAGAATGAACATCAATCACTTGCCCCCCACCCCGCCCCCCTTAAAATGGTACTCTGGAGCATTCAGTTAGGGAATGCATTGCATTTCTAGATCTATTGAATAAATAGATGATTTAAAGTGATACTAATTACTCCTCAGTAACGAGCACATACAAATAGCAACATTTTTACAAGTAGAACTGAGAATCTGAAAACTGTTGCACCAAATAGGAAAATGGCATTTTCCATTATAGGGAGGTGAGAAATCTTCAGACATATCAGATAATAAATTATCAATGGTCATAGAAACAGAAGTAAACTCAACTCATGATGTGGTGGTGACTGAGCAGTGCACACACTGGAGAAAGAAAACAAAGGCTGTTTAACAAAAAATAGAGAGTGGGCATAAATGGGTCTTCTTCAGATTGGTAAGATGTAATAAGCAGAATGCCACAGGGATGGATGGAACTTTAAATGCTTACAAATTATACAAATAACTTGGATGAAGGGATGGAAGGTGTGATTGCCAAAGCTGATAATGATATAATAATAAGTTGGAAAGTAAGTTGTGAAGAGGACATAACACAACTGCAAAAAGATGCGTTATGAATGAACAAAGATGTGGCCGATGAGTATAATGAGGGAAGTGTGAAATTGCCCAATTCAACAGGAACAATAAAAAAGAAACATATTCTCTAAATAGTGAAAAATGCAGTGTTCTGACATGCAGGGGTTCTAGGCGTCTTAGCGAATGAATCACACAAATGTCAATTTGCAGACAGTACAGCAAATAATTAGGAAAGCTAACTGTTATTATTTATTGTGAGGGGAATAGAAAGGTGTACAGTAGGGGCCACTTTATGTAAGGCATGATGTAAATTCATTGGAAACAATTCAGAGAAGGTTTACCAGACTAATAGTAATAATATATAATGAGTGCGTTATCTTACAAGGAAAATGTGCATAACCTAGGCTTGACTTTGAGAGAACAATGTAAGTTAATTAAAACATAAGATGCTGAGGGGTCTTGACAGTGTAGATGTGGAGAGGTCATGTCCTCTTAAGCAAGAATCAAGAACTAAGGGCCGCTGTTTAAAAATCAAAATCCTTGCAGATTAGTAAGGCTAAGATGGTTAGATTCTCATTAAGCAAGGAGGTGAAAAGTTGTCAGATGTAAATGGGAATATGGACTTGAGCTTACAATCAGGTCAGCAATGATCTAGCTGAATGGTCGAGGAGGCTCGAAGGCTGAGTGACCTGATCCACAATGTGTGTTTTACTACCTATGTTCGGGAGCAAGTTAGTTGAATTGTTCACAATTATGAAGGTCTTCAAAAGCTTAGATGTGAAGAAACAGTTTGATGGAGGGTTTGATAAGCAAAGGATACCAGTTTAAGGTCATTGGAAAAACAAGATTTCTTTCTCATGTGTCGCTGGTTGTCCTGATTTAGCATGTGCTGCCTGAAGATGATGGAAGCAGATTCCATAGTAACTTTCAAAAAGGAGACAAAAAGAAGACACAGGGTTATAAAGCAAGGGTGGGGCAATTGGATAATGCTTCCAAAGAGCTAGCCTAGAGTGGGCTGAATGGTCTCTATCTGTAATGTAAAACTCTGCGACTAGTTGTCATACTATGGCAACTGTATTGATGAAGATTTCTCCAAATTCTCATGTTTAGTTGAATCTAAAGGTTATTCCATGTGAACAAAGAACAAGGGAGGCCACTTGGCCCTTTGACCCTTCTTTGCTGTTCCATAAGATCGTGGTTGATCTGGTTTTAATTCAACTCTGTATTCCTGCACATCATTGATAATCTTTCATCCCCTTGCCAATTAAGAATTTATCTACCTCTGCCTTGAGAATATTTGAAGATTCTGCATCCATTGCTCTTTTATGGAAATGAATTGCAATAACACTCAATCTTCTCACAGGAAAAATAGTTTCCTCACCTGTCTTAGATGAGCAACACCCTTTTTAAAAACTATGACTCCTAGTTCCACCAGACAAGAGCAAATTCCTTTCAACAGCCACCCAGTTAAGTTATCCCAGGATCTTTTCTGCTTCAATTAAGTTACCTGGCTCTTTTCCGGAGGATACAAATGTAGCCAGTCTATCTTTTCCTCCAAAGGCAACATAATCATTCTAGGTCTTAGTTTAGTAAACCTTCTCTGAGGTGCTTTCAATGTGCTAGCATCCTTAAGTACAGTGACTAGCACAGGACACAGCACTCTGGATGCGATTCTATGAATACTCTATATAACTGAAGCACAATTTCCCTTTCATTCAGAACTTATTCATGGTTTCAATCACTTAATAGAGGAATTCTAAGGGAGACTCTTATTCATGTGTAATGTACTGCTGGGTTGGGGGAATATGTATATTGAATCTTATTGACTGTCCTGTGTGCTGGGCCTGAGTACCTTAGACTGAAAATGCTTTCTTTCTGATAACAGTACCCAGGATGAGCAGAATCCAGTCAAACGTCACTCTGATGCTGTCTTCACTGACAACTACAGCCGGATCCGGAAACAGATGGCATTGAAAAAATACATCAATGGTTTACTGGCTGGCAAGAGAAGGTACTTTAAATAAATCCCCACCAATGACAAGATCATTCTCACCAGAATGTGCCTCAAGAGCCCGTAAGACCAGATTTATTGTGGTACTATTGTGTTTCAATGCAAATCTATCTTGAGTATGCACAGTTAAAAAATTGCATAGAGATACAATCAAAAAAAAGTTACTAGACCTAACGCAATATGAGTGTGTCCTCCATGCTGTGTATCCAGCTTCATGTTCAATTTTTCCACCTTTTTCGCACACAGTCTCTGCTCTGTCACTTCCTTGGTTGTTGCATCACACGGCCTTACAAAACCAGATGTATCCTCTCTATCCAAAACCATTTGTATTCAATTTAACATGCAAGACATGGTTCAGTTTAGTACTGAAGGGATGCCGCATGGTTAGGGGTTCTGTCTTTTAATATCCCCAGGTAGACATAAAAAATCTACTGACTCTATCTGAAAATAATTAAGGGATTTCTCTGTGTCTTAACCAATATTTCTCCTTCAACTAATATTCATTATCATTGCTGTTAGTGAGTTTGTGATATTGGAAATTGGCAAACATGCCTTTCCTTATATTAGAATTTCATTTTAAACTTAAATAATTGGCTATGAAGTACTCTGGAATGTCCTGAGTTTGTGAAAGATGGGAAATAAAAATATACTTTTTTCTGGTTGTTTTATGCATGTTTGCCAGTGGCAGTGTTATTTTATTAATGTTCCTGTTAAGACCAGCATCCTTAAACAAATTCAAACTTTCTGTTAATAGTGTAAAGGGTAAGAAACAATTTTTCAAGTTTTACGATCTTTAACTGTAACAAATAGGCTAAAAGCACTATAAGCTAAACAATATTGTTGTAGGCAACTTATACCATAAACTACACATTAGAAAATTTCTCCTTTACTACAGACAAAAGAGAATCCACTTTGCAGCTACACATGTCTCTGCCCTTAATTTAATTTTCCCAGACTCAGACAGAAACGGACCTTTAACTCAGAAATGCCTACTTTTCTTGCTTTCCTTTTACTTCCTAGCCATGTACCTCTTTAAATCAAGAACAAATCTTTTATGATTGTTTTTCCAGGAGGTTCTCCCTCTAGCACAGGCCAGGAAAATCTTCCATCCTTGTTCCAAATCCTTTGTAATTTGCTCTTTTCAATCTTAGCGTGGGTATCAACTGTACTTCCGTATAATGAGCCATAGAGACTCCAGCAGCCTTTATCTGTTCTCACTCTCAGTCCTAACAATTTGACTGAGCTATTTTCAGGGATGTTTCAGAAACTGAACCCATCCACCCCACTCCACAGCTCAACTCCATTGTAACATGAATCCAGGTAGAATTGCAGATTCACCACCATTGAGATTCCAAATCTCTTATCATGAAAGTAAGTTAAAGTATAAATATCTACAACATCACAATCTCAATATCATCCATGGAGTTTAGAGATTATAAATCTTACTACTGTAAACAGCGCTGTTTCTGCCATTGTCTCAAGGTGTGAATGCCTCACACCACCTTTCCAATAAAACAACGTAAGTCTCCCTATCAAGATAATGGTAACTGCAGATGCCAGAGAATCCGAGATAGCAAACTGTGGAGCTGGAAGAACACAGCAGGCCAAGCAGTATGTTAGGAGCACAAAAGCTGATGTTTCAGGCCTAGACTCTTCATCAGAAAAGGGGGAGGTTCTGAAATAAACAGAGAGGGAGAGGCGGATCAAAGATGGATAGAAGTGGGGGAGGAGAGTAACTTCTTTTCTCCTCTATCCAAGTTCGATCTGCCTCCCGCTTTCTCCCTATTTATTTCAGAACCCTCTCCCCCTCCCCATTTTCTGATGAAGATTCTAGGCCTGAAACATCAGCTTTTGTGATCCTGAGATGCTGCTTGGCCTGCTGTGTTCTTCCAGCTCCACACTTTGTTAAGTCTCCCTATAATCACTAACAGACATTTCACCCCAGCCAGTTGTTGGGCATACTTCAGAAAAGGTTCCATAGCCTTTTTGTTTTACCTTAAATTAAAATATAAATAAAGGCAAAGTCACCATTGTACTGTTAGAATATTCTCCCCTTTGGTGACTATTGGTGGCTTAACCTGAGCGTCACCAAGCCTTGGGTGAGGGGAGAGTTTGAGAAGAATCATGCTCCATAACAACCTCAGCTGTTGTGGGAATTGAACCCAGATCTGGGCGGCACGGTGGCTCAGTGGTTAGCACTGCACTCTCACAGCACCAGGGACGCAGGTTCGATTCCAGCCTCGGGCAACTGTCTGTGCGAAGTTTGCGCATTCTCCCCGTGTCTGCGTGGGTTTCCTCCAGGTGCTCCGATTTCCTCCCACAGTCCAAAGATGTGCAGGCTAGGTGGATTGGCCATGCTAACTTAGTGTTCAGGGGTGTGTGGGTTATAGGGGGATAGGTTTGGGTGGGATGCTCCAAAGGGCGGTGTGGACTTGTTGAGCCGAAGGGCCTGTTTCCATGCCGCAGGGAATCTAATTTAATCTAATCTTGGCATCATGCTGCATTGTAGACTACCTCCCCAGCCCACTGAGCTAACTGACCCAAATGTGATAACATTCTCTTGAAACTTCCCTGAACTCTAAGTGATCCTCCTTCTGCCAAATTGGTTCTCAAAATATGTGCATGAAACCCAGCTAAAGTGTACTTGTTCCACTTCAAGCAATGTCTTTAGTAATGCTTTTCAGAGGTGGGATTCTTAATGAAGTAGAACAGAATTTTGTTTACAATTTTTTCTGGATTTCAGTTTCAAGACATAATGGTTACAAATCCAGACAATGGGAAAAAATTACTGGTGCCATTATTATTCTAAGTATGGTGAACAACTCTTTCTAATCATCTGTCAACAGCCAAGAAGAATTAAACTCAGCTAATCTCTCAGACAACACCCCGCTTGTTGAGAATTATGACAGTGTGACGGTTGACGAGTTTTTGAGTCAGCTTCCAGCTTTGGTAGGTATAGATTCTCTCACCAGGCTACATGTGCATGTTTCGGAGAATTTTCAGCAAGTACAATGTGGGTTAGTGACCATTCATAAACCCTTTTGCACTCAATTTAAACATCAGTTTCATACAGCTACATACAGTACAGTATGGCAAAGGAGCCCATCTATTTTGTAACTTCATGCAAGCACGAAATATGGTTTATCATCCGGAAAATTGCCTTAATAAATCAATTTGTTCACTGATGTCCTCTCGAAAAAGAAATCTAGCATCCATTCCCAGTCTAATTTAAATGTACCAATATGTTTAGTAAGCCAGCCAGTTGTATTGAAATAGTGGTTCAGGAAGAAGCCCTGCTAATATTGTCTGAAGTCAACTAAAGATGGAAAATAAGTGCTGACCTTGACAGTGACACCTACATCCTGAGAATCAATTAAAAAGAGGACAGTTCCATTCATTGAAATGGGTTTGCAATCTGTGTGCTGGTACATCTGGAAATAAAATTCTGCTCACAATGCTCTGGAACTAACAATATTTTATCAAAGCGACTTTAGAGAGTTTTTTTTGTGGATAAAAGAGTAAACTCGTCAACCTCATGCTCTGAGCTGTGAGCTACATTAAAAGGGAATATGAGTCACAGACACAGACACAATAGTGTGGCTTGTATTACTGGATGTATTCTCTCTAAATGCCGTGCTTTAGGGTGCTTAATGTGATGTACAGTTTCCTCTACAATGGACTGTAGTTACTCCAGTCTAACGATAGATAGTTTGCTGTAAGGTGGTTGAGAAGTGATGCAGTATTTTTCTCAAGTGGCCTATATCAGCAAGTATTATTCAGGATGGACAGTGTTCAACAAAACTTTATAAAATTAAAATGAAAGGTTTTACCATCATATTTCCAACTATATCCCAATACACATTTGTAGCGAATGCATTACTTTCCTGAGCTTTATTGTGACTATTAGCACAGGCCTGTTTTTAGAGAGTTGGACACCATCAATTTGATTTTTCATTTAGTCTTCCGTGGGATACGGGCATCCCACACAAGGCAAACAGTTGTCACCCATCTCAGTGCCCTTTGAACTGAGTGACTTGGGAGGCCAGTTCAGAGCCAACTGTATAGCTGTGGGTCGGGAGTCACATGTAGCCTAGACCAGGTAAGGATGGCAGATTTCCTTCCCTAAATGGTGTTAGCGAGCCAGAGCTTTTGTGACAAATGACAATTTCACGTTGACCATTACTGAGATGTTTCCAATTCCAGAGCATTTAGTTAATTGAATTAAATTTCCACCAGCTGTTGTGGTGGGATTTGATCCCGCATCCTCAGAGTATTAGCACAGAATTCTTGATTAGCACTCCCACCATCATCTTCTATTCCTACTTTAGCTAATCAAATCTATCCTGTAGGGAAGGAACTAAGTTACAAAGACTTTTTTTCGAAATTGTAAAATTATTTGTCTTTCTTTCCCTTCATTTAACTAAACATTTGTTTAGTCAGCCTATCATCTGTTCCATTGCTGTTTCTACATTATGGGAGGGTCATTTTAATCTTTCTTCGAGGCAAGTGTAAACATTTAGATGGTCTGTTCCACTTCTTGCGGATAAATTTACATATTGATTTTTTTCCAATGTGGAAAGAAATTGACCAGGTTACAAAATGTCTAGCCAGTCAGATTGCATCAGTCCCCTAATAGGTGGGCCAGGTCAAAGACTCCCCTCCAGCTTCGATCAACCATGAGTTTGATATTTAAACAAAAAGTTGCAAATGAGCTTGGCCAAACTTGTTTTAAAAAGCAGCTTGTGAAATGACTATTTAGAAGATTTTTGGGCTCAATTCTTGCTCCAAAGACTGGAGCACATAACCCAGGCAGTGTTCCAGATGCAGTATTGAGGAAATGTGGCACTTCCTGAGGTGAGAAATTTTAGATGCCAATTTGAAACGACATCCCTGCTGGAGTGATTACGACAAGGTCAGCCAGGTTGACCTCTTAGAATATGAGTTCCCTGATTGGATCTAATGAATAGCCCCAATCAGGGAGCCCTGGCTGACAGATATAAACAGGGGTATCAAAGGTTCTATTCACTCTGAGATCTGGCTCTAATGAAGCCAAACCAGTTTCAAGTACTATATGTATGTAAATAACGAGCAACTGCATGATGGGTTATGGCCTCTGTGGAGTTATTTTCCCTGCCCTCTCTTAGTTAGAGATAAAATATCCAAAGGTGCAACTTAGAGAAGAGTAAGAATTCCTCTTTATGCCTGAATGAACATCTGACATTGTGAAGAATTTAAATCAAGTTATAATTTATTTGAGTTGTGGAGAATTAATAATGTTAAAAATTTTGACATAACTTTCTCGGAATGATTTTCTTATTCAAATGGACAATGAAAGAGATCTGCAATTTCTCTGAATATATTGATTCACTGACACCAGAAAGGCATACACTGGCTAATGACTGCTCTTTTCGTTTTAAATAGAATCTCTGAAGACGTCCGACTTATTAAGCTGGAAACTACGCACAGCCATTTTTCCTTTATTAATCAGGAGTGAATGTGTGAAACTCCAAAGCTAGTATGTCGTGTAGTGAAAGTCCTGTAGTTCCTTGTAAATGAGAGTCACTGTTCATACATTGTAAATAACATCCTTTTTTGGTCAACCTCTCTCTAAAAGTTGTATATATCTGTTAGCTTTAGTCTGACAATGTTACTCTCGTATACTGCCCTAACCCGTAATAAATGTATTGAATGCAGCATGTGAAAGTCACACTGTATGAACTTGAATTGTAAACATACCCTCTACATTCAAGGCTGTTGATGAGTTATCACCAATGTCTTCACTTCTGGACTATAAATTTTGAATTATATCTCTGATGTATCAAGTCGTATATAATTTGTTTCTCTTTGTCTCACTATGGTTGCAAGGGCATCCTTTATGTCAAAGCGAGTGCTATATAAAGGGATGAAACTTGTGCTATTCTGCTTAAAACTTACCCAATGGTGGATCACAGTCAGTTTTGAAGGATCATCTCAGGACAGAGACATTGGCCTTGCAGGGGCTTTAGTGCAGATTCACAACAGTGGCTTACTGGTAGTGTACCTTCTTCTGGGCCGGTAGCCCTGGGGCCAAGTGCCATTTACTCCAGAGATATGTCTGAAACAGTGGATTGAAAATATTGAATATGGACTTAAACTATGAGGAAAGGGTTTGCAGTTTTTGGAATATTGACTGAGAAGCGCAGTATCAGGTCAACATAAAGTGACATAAACATCAGTACAGCATGCAATATAATTACTGTCATGGACTTGTGTAAAGAAGCTCAACAGAATGGTCTATAAATAAAACCTGCAAAAGTAAGGTTGTGACTACATGTCACAAATTAGTTACAGAACAATAGGAGGCCATTCAGCCCATTATGTCCACACTGGTTCTCTTTCTGACTTAGCTTCAAGCTAATCTGCCCTTTTCCTGTAGCTCTACAAATTGTTTCTATCTAAATTATCACCCAATGCCCTCTTGTACACCTCAATTAAACCTGCCTCCATCACACCTTCAGGGAGTGCATTCTTTACCCTAACTACTTGCTGCATGAAAGTTTTTTTTTCTCACTTTGCACTTTCTTCTTTTCCAATATACTGTTCTCTTTGGTTCTCAAGCCTTTTACAATAGGCACAGTTTCCCCCTATCTATTCTCTCCAGAACCCTCACGGGATTTTGAAAATTTCTGTAAATTCTCTCCTTAGCCTTCTCCTCAATAAAGTAAACAGTACCAACTTCTCCAATCTTTTCTTCTAACTGAAGTTAGAACTCTTCTCTGTAACCTTTTTAAAAACCTCTTCAGTGATCTGTCTGACACATTCACATCCTTGTTATAGTGTGGCATTCAGCACTTTACATAATACTCCAGTTGAGGTCTGACCACTGTCTTAAATCAGTTCATCATAACCAACATGTGCTTGTACTCTATGACCTATTTACGAAGTCTAGAATACTATTTTGTAAAGCATAATACATTATAAATACCTGCTCTCTGATGAAGGGTCTAGGCCCGAAACGTCAGCTTTTGTGCTCCTGAGATGCTGCTTGGCCTGCTGTGTTCATCCAGCCTCACATTTTATTATCTAAATACCTGCACTGCTGCCTTTAATAACTTATGTATGTATATATCCAAGATACCTGGGTGAAAGGGCATGTGGTGAAGCCACCAAACAGGACTATTTGCATGCCAACAACATAAGCAGCAAGTGATAGACCGACTAAGTGATTCCCTCAACCAACGGATCAGATCTAAGCTCTGCAGTCCTGCCACATCCAGTGGTGAATGGTGGTGGGCAATTAAACAACTCACTGGAGGGAGAAGACTCCACAAATATCCCCATCCCCAATGATGGAAGAGCCCAGTACATCAGTGAAAAAGATAAGGCTGAAGATTTCACAACAATCTTCAGCCAAAGTGCTGAGTGAATGATCCCACTTGACTTCCTCCAGTAGTCCCCAGCATTACAGATATCAGCCTTCTGCTAACTCAGTTCATTCCACATGACATGAAGATGTTGCAAGGCTACAGGTCATGACAACATTCTGGCAATTGTACTGTAGATCTGTCCTCCAGAACCTACTGCTCTCCAACCTATGCTGTTCCAGGATAGTTACAACACTAGCATCTACCCTAAAATGTGGACAATTACTCAGTTATACCCTGTACCTATAAAGCAGGATAAATCCAACTCAGCCAATTGCTGCCCCATCAGTCTCCTCTCAATCATCAGTGAAGTGATGGAAGGTGTCATCAACAGTACTATCCAGCAGCAACTGCTCAGCAATAACCTGATCAGTGACGCCCAGTTTGGGTTCTGCCAGGGCCACCCAGCTCTTTGTTACAGTCTTTGTTCAAACATGGACAAAAGAGCTGAATTCCAAAGGTGAAGTGAGAATGACAGCCCTTGATATCAAAGCTGCATTCAACCGAGTGTGGCATCAAGGGGCCTTAGCAAAACTGGAATCAATGGGTATGAGGGGGAAAACTCTTCAGTGGTTGGAGTCATAACTGACACATAGGAAGATGGTCGTGGATGTTCGAGACCAGATCTAAGCTGCAGGAAATCTCTGGCAGGAGTTCCTCAGGATAGTGTCCTAGGCCCCCCTGTTTTCAGCTGCTTCATCAATGACCTTCCCACCATCAAAAGGTCAGAAGTGGGGCTGTTCGTCAATGATTGCAAGATGTTCAGCACCATTTGTGACCCCTCAGGTACTGAAGCAATCTATGCTCAAATGCAACAAGTTCTGGACAATATCGAGGCTTAGGCTGACAAGTGGCAAGGAACATTCATGCCACACATATGCCAGGCTATGACTATCACCAGTAAGAGACAATCTAATCACCACCTCTTGACATTGAATGGTGTTACCATCACTGAACCCCAATACCAACATCCTGGGGGTTGTCATTGATCAGAAACACAACAGGTCCCACCACATATACACAGTGGCTACAAGAGCAGGTCAGAGGCTAGGAGTACAACTGCGAGTAACTCATGTCCTGACTTCACAAAGCCCATCCACCATCTACAAGGCACAAGTCAGAAGTGTGATGGAATTCTCCCCATTTTGACTGGACGAGTGCAGCTCCAACACCTTCTCAAGGGGAACTAGGGGCAGGCACTAAATGCTGGCACAGCCAGCAATGTTCACATGCCACAAATGAATTAAAACAAAACTCCACTCCCCATCGCTGGTTGTTCCAACATTTATTGCTCATCCCTTCGGAATTGTGCCAGCTGTGATCAATGGATTTTGCTTCATGACCACGATCTGCAACTGCAGACCTTGATTCTTCCCATTGCATTGGCCTCCGAACTTCATTTGTCATCCATCTAGCACCTCACATTCACTTGATGCTTTCCTTCTGCCGTCGTCATTCTAACTGTCACAAATTATTCAGATCTGATGGTGCCAACCTGTTGTAAGGTACAGGTTGATTCATCAGAATTTTGTCTAACATCTCGCCATCTTTATAGACTTGCATTGCTTCTTTCTAGCAACACACATAAAAATGCATTCTGCTGTCCTCACACTGGGCATGCTTTCTTTCATGTGATCCCCTTAGCAATATGTACATCCACTACTCTGGCTTTAATCTTTCCACTTGTCCTTGTGAAAATATTTCTTCATTGTTATTCTTACTTGGTCTGGAACATCATTCAACATATCACAGTGCCTCCCTTTGTTTGCTGTACGCACATTGTCCCTCTCTCACGAACACTGATACAAAGCATTCATTTAGAATGAGGGAGGGGAAGAGGGTTCTGAAATAAATAGGGAGAGGGGTGAGGCGGATAGAAGATGGATAGAGGAGCAGATGGGTGGAGAGGTGACAGACAAGTTAAAGAGGCGGGGATGGAGCAGTTTCAAGGCCGAAGAGATTACAAGAGAGCTGCAGTGGGAGAGAGATCCTCTGAGGTTTGTCCCGAGGGAGGAGGGTAACTATTTCAGGTTAGGCATCCTTAGAAGAGGCTTCGCAGTGAGGATAAAATTGAATCAGAGATAATAGGAACTGCAGATGCTGGAGAATCCGAAAAATTGATAGCAAGTAGAGTAAAAGAAAATCCTGAGCTATGTACAACTACTTTAAGAATAAAAGGGTAACACGAGAAACAGTAGCATTCATTAATGGCTGCTATGTTAATTTGTGCATGAAGCCAAAGGATGTAGATAGGATTCTAAATGAATCAGAGATAATAGGAACTGCAGATGCTGGAGAATCCGAGATAACAAGGTATGGGGCTGGATGAACACAGCCAGCCAAGCAGCATCTTAGGAGCAGGAAAGCTGATGTTTTGGGCCAGGACCCTTCATCAGAAATAGGGGAGGGGAAGAGGGTTCTGAAATAAATTGGGAGAGAGGGGGAGGCGGATTGAAGATGGATAACAGAGAAGATAGGTGGAGAGGAGACAGACAAATTAAAGAGGTGGGGATGGACAAGAGAGTTGCAGTGGGACAGAGATCCCCTGAGGTTTGTCCGGAGGGAGGAGGGTAGCTTCTTCAGGTTAGCATCCCTACAAGAGGCTTCACAGTGGGTTTAAGATTGTATCAGAGATAGTAGGATCTGCAGATGCTGGAGAATCAGAGATAACAAGGTGTGGAGCTGGATGAACACAGCAGGCTAAGCAGCATCTTAGGAGCAGGAAAGCTGATGTTTCAGGCCTAGATCCTGCCCTAAGATGCTGGTTGGCTGGCTGTGTTCATCCAGCCCCATACCTTGTTATCTTGGATTCTCCAGCATCTGCAGATCCTATTATCACTGATTCATTTAGAATCCTATCTACATCCTTTGGCTTCATGCACAAATTAACTTTGCAGCCTTTAATGAATGCTACTGTTTCTCTTGTTACCCTTTTATTCCTACAGTAGTTGTAGCATAACTCAGGATTTTCTTTTACTTTACTTGCTATTAATTTTTCATGCACCCTTTTTCCTCTCCTAATTTCCTTTCTAGGTTTCCCCTTCCTCATTCTGTTCTCCCCAAGGTTTCTGTTTTGAGCCTTTGATTTCTGCCATAGGCTTAATTTTTTTCTCTATATGCTTTAATATTCATAGTTTGCTGAAATTGCTGGCCTCACCCTTTATCTTTATTGGAAGATGTTGGGCCTGTGTTCTCCCTATTTCAATCTTGAATGCTTACTACTGCTCTGACGCAAGCATCCTAAAATCATCTGCTCCTACTCCACTCTAGCTACATCGTACATGACCCAATTAAAATTGGCCTTGCCATAGTTTAGAACTTTGATTTCAAGCCCATCCTTGTCCATGCATCTATCGCATTGAAGGGAAAATAATCTATGTTCGGAAGATAATTTTGAAAGATCTTGTAAACATCAAAATGGATCATGTAACCTATTTTCTGAATAATATTCATTATAGACACTCAATGAGGCTTTGGACTGAGTTTAACTCGTTAATTTCTGAGTAAACTGATGAGGCTGGAAGCTTATCTTTCACACATTCAGCATAGTCATCAAATGGGATTCTCTGCATTTCTCCCCTGGAAACCAACACACAAGTTAACCCATTGTTTTTTGTCACTGAACATCAAGAGAAGCTTAGGGTCTCCCACAGCTCTGCTCCTTAGATTGCAAAAAAACACTCTAAAAAATTATTTCCAGGATGAAGATTTCAATAAACTCACTGCTCTTCTGCTGGTTTCAATCATTTTTGTTCTGAACTCAATCTACTAATGTTTCCTGAACATCTCTCTGTGTCATAAAGCACATCGAAGTGAACATTTAATCAATTAACTCCCAGATAGCTTACTAGTCATTTAAATTAAGTCACTTATTTCTTAGAATTATGTTTCAACAGGCCCTTGAAATTATGACTTTCCTCCCTGTTAAATAAAGCCCCCTTCACAGAACTAAAACAAAAGACCTTTTAGCCTTACAAGACAATCCAAATTCCTAAATGATAACATTTTTAAAACTGTATCGAAGACAGCCCTATCTTTGATGGCATCATTTTTCAATTGTCCAGAATTAAAGGTACATCACATAATAATCAATATTCTTCCTGTTCCTGAGCTCTGATATTGAACATGTGACCAACAGTGTGCCACAAGGGTTGGTGTTAGGTCCACTGCTTTGCGTGTCCTTGGTAAGTATGTACCTGCCAGTCAGGGAGGAAGTGGTCGAGCAAAGGAACCGTGGTTTACTAAAGAAGTTGAATCTCTTGTCAAGAGGAAGAAGGAGGCTTTTGTAAAGATGAGGTGTGAAGGCTCAGTTAGGACACTTGAGAGTTACAAGTTAGCCAGGAAGGACCTAAAGAGAGAGAGGTAGGAAGAGCCAGGAGGGGACATGAGAAGTCTTTGGCAGGTAGGATCAAGGAAAGCCCTAAAGCTTTCTATAGGTACGTCAGGAATAAAAGGATGACGAGAGTAAGATTAGGGCCAGTCAAGGACAGTAGTGGGAAGTTGTGCGTGGAGTCCGAAGAGATAGGAGAGGCGCTAAATGAATATTTTTCATCAGTATTCACACATGAAAAAGACAATGCTGTCGAAGAGAATACTGAGATACAGGCTATTAGACCAGACGGGATTGTGGTTCATAAAGAGGATGTGTTAGCAATTCTGGAAAGTGTGAAAATGGGTAAGTCCCATGGGCAGGATGGGATTTATCCTAGGATTCTCTGGGAAACTAGGGATGAGTTTGCAGAGCCTTTGGCTTTGATCTTTATGTCACCATTGTATACAGGAATATTGCCAGAAGACTGGAGGATAGCACATGCTGTCCCTTTGTTCAAGAAGGGGAATAGAGACAACCCTGGTAATTACAGAGACCAGTGAGCCTTACTTTGGTTCTGGGCACAGTGTTGGAAAGGATTAGAAGAGATAGGATTTATAATCATCTAGAAAGGAATAATTTGAATAGGGATAGTCAACATGGTTTTGTGAGGGGTAGGTCGTGCCTCACAAACCTTATTGAGTTCTTTGAGAAGGTGACCAAACAGGTAGATGAGGGTAAAGTGGTTGATGTGGTGTATATGGATTTCAGTAAAACGTGTGATAAGTTTCCCCACGGTAGGCTATTGCAGAAAATACAGAGGCATGGGATTGAGGGTGATTTAACGGTTTGGATCAGAATTTGGCCGGCTGTAAGAAGACAGTGGGTGGTGGTTGATGGGAAATGTTCATCCTGGAGTTCAGTTACGAGTGGTGTACCACAAGGATCTGTTTTGGGGCCAGTGCTGTTTGTTATTTCTATAAATGACTCGATTGAAGGCATAGAAGGATGGGTTAGTAAAATTGCAGATGACACTAAAGTCGGTGGAGTTGCAGATAGTGCAGAAGGATGTTGTAGGTTACAGAGGAACATAAATAAGCTGCAGAGATGGGCTGAGCTGTGGTAAATGGAGTTTAATGTGGAAAAGTGTGAGGTGATTCACTTTGGAAGGAGTAACAGGAATACAGAGTACTGGGCTAATGGTAAGATTCTTGGTAGTGTGGATGAGCAGAGAGATCTCGGTGCCTATGTGCATAGATCCCTGAAAGTTGCCACCCAGGTTGATAGGGTTGTTAAGAAGGCGTACCGTGTGTTAGGTTTTATTGGTAGAGGGATTGAGTTTTGGAGCCATGACATCATTTTGCAGCTGTACAAAACTCTGGTGCGGCCGCACTTGGAGTATTGCGTATAGTTCTGGTCGCCGCATTATAGGAAGGGTGTGGAAGCTTTGGAAAGGGTGCAGAGGAGATTTACCAGGAGGTTGCCTCATATGGAGGGAAGGTCTTATGAGGAAAAGCTGAGGGACTTGAGGCTGTTTTTGTTAGAGAGAAGAAGGTTAAGAAGTGACTTAATTGAGACATATAAAATAATCAGAGGATTAATTAGGGTGGACAGTGAGAGCCTTTTTCCTTGGATGGTGATGACTAGCATGAGGGAACAGAGGTTTAAATTGAGGGTGATAGATATAGGACAGATGACAAGGTACGTTCTTTACTCAGAGAGTAGTAAGGGCGTGGAATGCCCTGACTGTAACAGTAGTAAACTCACCAACTTTAAGGGCATTTAAATGGTCATTGGATAAACATATGGATGATAATGGAATAGTGTAGGTTAGATGGGCTTCAGATTGGTTTCACAGGTCGGCACAACATCGAGGGCTGAAGGGCCTGTACTGTGCTCTAATGTTCTATGTTCTATTTTCTATCATTTATAGGAATGATTTACAACAACAAACGAGAAAATTACAACACAGGAACAGGCCCTTTGGCCCTTCAAGCCTGCACCGACATGCTGCCCATCACAACTAAAACCCCCTACCCTTTCAGGAGCCATATCACTCTATTCCCATCTTATTTATGTATTTGTCAAGATGCCCTTTAAACTTCACTATATTATCTGCTTCCACTACCTCCCCTGGCAGTGAGTTCCAGGCACCATCACTCTCTGTGTAAAAAAACTTGCCCCGTACATCACCTGGTAAAGCTTGCCCCTTGTACCTTCATTCTATGGCCCCTGGTAACTGACTCTTCCACTCTGGGAGAAAGCTTCTGACTGTCCAGTCTGCCCATGCCCTTCATAATCTTGTGGACCTCTATCAGGGCATCCCTCAACCTCCTTCATTCCAAGTTTCTCCAACCTCTCCTCATAGTTAATGCCCTCCATACCAGACAACATCCTGGTAAACCTTTTCTCTACCCTCTCCAAAGCCACTACATCCTTCTGGTAGTGTGGTAACCAGAATTGAACACAATATTCCAAATGCAGCCAAACTAAGGTTCTATAAAGCTTCAACATTACCTGCCAATTTTTAAACTCAGTGCCTCAGACAGTGAAGGCAAGCATACCGTATGATTTGCTGACGACCTTCTATACCTGCATCGCCTTTTACAGTGACCTCTGTACCTGTAACACCAAGATCCCTTTGCCAATCAGTACTCTTAACAGTTCTGCCATTTACTGTATATTTTCCATCTGGATTAGACCTTCCAAAATGCATTACCTCACATTTTACCAGATTAAACTCCATCTGCCATCTCATTGCCCAAGTCACCAATAGATCAATATCCAGCTGTATCCTTTGACAGTCCTCATTGTTATCCGCAATTTCAGCAGCCTTCGAGTCATCGGCAAACTTACTAATCAGACCAGTTACATTCTTCTCCAAACCGTTTATAAATATTGCAAATAACAAAGGTCCCAACACTGATCCCTGAGGAACGTCACTAGTCACAGGCTTCCATTCAGAAATGCACCCTTCCTCTGCTACCCTCTGTCTTTTATGACTTATTTCCAAGTGGGAGTAAATCCTGTCTGAAAAAAGAACAAAGAAAATTACAGCACAGGAACAGGCCCTTTGGCCCTCCAAGCCTGCGCCGATCAAGATCCTCTGTCTAACCTGTCATCTATTTTCTAACGGTCTGTGTCGTTTTGCTCCCTGCCCATCTATGTATCTGTCCAAATATATCTTAAAACATGCTAACGTGTCTGTGTCTACCACCTCCGCTGGCAACATGTTCTAGGCACCCACCACCCTCTGTGTAAAGAACTCTCCACGCATATCTCCCTTAAACTTTCCTCCTCTCACTTTGAACTCATGACCCCTAGTAATTGAGTCCCCCACACTGGGAAAAAGATTTTTGCTATCCACCCTGTCTATACCCCTCATGATTTTGTAGACCTCAATCAGGTCCCCCCTCAATCTCCGTCTTTCTAATGAAAATAATCCTAATCTATTCAACCTCTCTTCATAGCTAGCACCCTCCATACCAGGCAACATCCCGGTGAACCTCTTCTGCACCCTCTCCAAAGCATCCACATCCTTTTGGTAATGTGGCGACCAGAACTGTATGCAGTACTCCAAATGCGGCCAAACCTAAGTCCTATACGACTGCAACATGACCTGCCGACTCTTGTACTCAATACCCTGTCCAATGAAGGAAAGCATGCCATATGTCTTCTTGACCACCCTATTGACCTGCATTGTCACCTTCAGGGAACAATGGACCTGAACACCCAGATCTCTCTGAACATCAATTTTCCCCAGGACTTTTCCATTTACTGTATAGTTCACCCTTGAATTTGATCTTCCAAAATGCATCACCTTGCATTTGCCCGGAGTGCACTCCATCTGCCATTTATCTGTCCAACTCTCCAGTCTATCTATATTCTGCTGTAATCTCTGACAGTCCCCTTCACTATCTGCTACTCCACCAATCGGAGTGTCATCTGCAAACTTGCTGATCAGACCACCTACACCTTCCTCCAAATCATTTACGTATATCACAAACAACAGCGGTCCCAGCACAGATCCCTGTGGAACACCACTGGTTACAGGTCTCCAATTTGAGAAACTCCCTTCCACTACTACTCTCTGTCTCCTGTTGCCTAGCCAGTTTTTTCTCCGTCTAGCTAGCACACCCTGGACCCCATGTGACTCCACTTTCTCCATCAGCCTGCCATAGGGAACCTTATCAAACGCCATACTGAAATCCATGTATATGACATCTACAGCCTTTCCCTCATCAATCAACTTTGTCACATCCTCAAAGAATTCTATTAAGTTGGTAAGACATGACCTTCCCTTCACAAAACCATGTTGCCTATCACTGATAAGCCCATTTTCTTCCAAATGGGAACAGATCCTATCCCTCAGTATCTTCTCCAGTAGCTTCCCTACCACTGATGTCAGGCTCACCGGTCGATAATTACCTGGATTATCCTTGCTGCCCTTCTTAAACAAGGGGACAACATTACAAGTCTCCAATCGTCCAGGACCTCACCCGTGTCTAAGGATGCTGAAAAGATATCTGTTAAGGCCCTGGCTATTTCCTTTCTTGCTTCCCTCAGTAACCTGGGATAGATCCCATCCGGACCTGGGGACTTGTCCACCTTAATGTCTTTTAGGATACCCAAAACTTCCTCCTTCCTTATGTCAACTTGGCCTCGAGTAAGCAAACATCTATCTCTAACCTCAACATCAGTCATGTCCCTCTCCTTGGTGAATACCGATGCAAATTACTCGTTAAGAATGTCACCCATTTTCTCTGACTCAGCGCATAACTTTCCTTCTTTGTCCTTAAGTGGACCAATCCTTTCTCTGGTTACCCTCTTGCTCTTTATATATGAAGAAAAGGCTTTGGGATTTTCCTTAACCATGTTTGCCAGCAATATCTCATGTCCTCTCTTAGCCCTCTTAATCTGGAAGAATCTCCTCTAATAATTTCCCTACCACTGACGTAAGGCTCACCAGCCTGTAATTAGCTGGGTTATCCTTGCCACCCTTCTTAAACAAAGGAACAACATTGACTATTCTCCAAACCTCTGGGACCTCCCTTATAGACAGTGGGGATACAAGATTTCCCTCAAGGCCCCAGCAATTTCCTCCCTTGCCTCTTTCAGTATTCTGGGATATATCCCATCAGGCCGTGGGGACTTGTCTATTTTAATGTTTTTCAAGACCCCCAATGCCTCGTTCCTTTTGATATCTACATGAACCGAACTATCTACACACCCTTCTCCAGACTCATCTTTCACCAAGCCCTTCTCTATGGTGAATACTGATGCAAAGTACTCATTTAATGCCTCGTCCATTTCCTCTGGTTCCACACATAAATTCCCTTCCAAGTCCTTGAGTGTGTCACCCCTCTGCCTGGCTACCCCATTGCTCTTTATATATGAGTAAAAAACTTTGGGATTTTCCTTAATCCTGTTGGCCAATGACCTTTCATGACCCCTTTTAGACCCCCGACTCCTTGCTTAAGTTTCTTTTGACTTTCCTTGTATCCCACCCTTGCTCCATGTGTTCCCAGCCTCATAGCCTTGATAAATGCTTCTTTTTTCTTTTTGATCAGACGTACAACATCTCTTGTTATCCAAGGTTCCCTAAATTTGCCATACTTATCCTTCATCCTTACAGGAACGTGCGAGTCCTGAGTTCCTATCAACTAACTCTTGAAAGTCTCCCAGATACCATCTGTTGATTTGCCCTCAAACATCTGCCGCCAATCTACAATTTTCAGTTCCTGCCTAATATTTTTATAATTAGCCTTCTCCCAATTTAGTATGTTCACCTGACAACTACACCTATCTTTATCCATCAGTACCTTAAGGCTTATGAATTGTGATCACTGTACCAGAACTGCTCCCCTACTGAGACATTGACCACCTGGCCAGGCTCATTCCTCAATACTAGGTCTGGTACAGCCCCTTCCTAGTTGGACTATCTATATACTGTTTCAAGAAACCCTCCTGAATGCTCCTTGCAACCCCATATGAGGCCCAGGCACTAAGTGAGTCCCAGTCAATATATGGGAAGTTAAAATCACCCATGACAACAACTCTGTTACTTTTATATCTTACCAAAATCTGCCTACATGTCTGTTCTTCTATCTCCTGTTGGCTGCTGGGAGGCCTATTGTAAACCCCAAACATTATGATTGTGCCCTTCCGGTTCCTGAGCTCGACCCATATTGCTTCGCTGTATGAGCCATCCAAGGTGTCCTCCTGCAGTACTGCTGTGATATCATCCTTAACAAGTCGTGCAACTCCCCCACCTTTTATATCCCCCGATGCCACCTGAAACATCTGTATCCTTAAACATTAAGCTGCCAACCCTGCCCCTCCCTTAAGCAAGTCTCTGTAATAGCAACACCATAGCTCCAAGTACTAATCCAAGCTCTAAGCTCAACTGCCTTACCTGCCACACTTCTCACACTGAAACAGATGCACTTCAGTCCACCATATCCGCTTTGTTTCACAACCACACCTTGCCTCCTCTTCCTTTGGATTTTACTGGCCTATTCCCTTGTTCCCTTTTAGTCCATTCACCTTTCCTTTGGTTCCCATCCCCCTGCCGAGCTAGTTTAAATCCTCCCAAGTGATGCCAGCAAACCGCCCAGCCAGAATATTTGGGCCCCTCCAGTTTAGATGCAACCATCCTTCTTGTACAGGTCCCACCTGCCGTGGAAGAGATCCCAATGGTCCAGATATCTGAAACCTTTCCTCCTACACCATCTGTTTAGCGACATTTTGAGCTGTACTATCCTCTTAATTCTAGCCTCACTGGCACCTGGCACAGGGAGTACTCCTGAGATTACAACCTTGGGGGTCCTGCTCTTTAACTTGCGACCTAACTCCCTGAACTGCTGTTGCAGGATCTTGTCACTCATCCTAATATGTTATTTGTACCTATATGTACCACAACCTCTGGCTGCTCTCCCTCTTCCTTCAGAATGCTTTCTGCCCATTCAGGGACATCCTGGGCCCTGGCACCAGGGAGGCCATACACCATCCTGGAAAAAACCAAAAGAACTGTGGATGCTGTAAATCAGGAACAAAAACAAAGTCGCTGGAAAAGCTCATCAGGACTGGCAGCATCTGTGGAGGAGAAAACAGAGTTAACCTTTCGGGTCCAGTGACGCTTCCTCATTCGGACCCGAAACATTAACACCATCCTGTAGTCTCTTTTATGTCCACAGCAGCACCTATCTGTATCCCTAACTATAGGATCCCCTATAACTACTGCTCTAGTGCTCATTTGTCCTTCCCTTTTTAAGAGCAGAGTCAGCCGTGATGCCACCAGTCTGACTGCTGCTGCTGTTACCTTCTGATGGGTCATTCCCCGATATTTAGATGTGAATATAGGAGGTATCTTAGTAAGTTTGCAGATAACACCAAAATAGTTGATGTATTGGAGGGTGAAGAAGGTTATCTCAGAGTATAATGAGACTTTGTTCAGATGGGCTAATAGGCTGAGGAGTGGCAAATGGAGTATAATTTATATAAATGGGAAGTGTTGCATTTTGATGAGGCAAACCAGGGTAGGATTTATACAGTTAATGATAGGGTCCTGGAGAGTGTTGCCAAACAGAGAGACCCAGGGATGCAGGTGCATAGTTCCTTGAAAGTGGAGTTGCAGTAGACAGGGCAGTGAAGAAGGCATTTGGCACGCTTGCCTTCATTAGCCATTGCATTGCTTATAGGAGTTGAGATGCATTGTTGTGGTTGTACAGAACATTGCTGAGGCCACTTACAGAATACGTTGTACAAATCTGGTTGGCCTACTATAGGAAGGATGTTGTTAGGCCTGTTCCACGATTCATTTGGGTCATGGCTGATCTGACATTCCTCATGCCCACTCTCCTACATTTCTCCATAACCCTGATTCCCTGACTGATCACAAATCTATCTCAATCTTAAATAGACACAGGGACACTGCCCCCACAGGTCTGTGGCACAGAGTTCTGAAGACTCACCTCTCAGAGAAGAAATCCCTTCTTATCTCAGCTTTAAATTGGTACCACTTAATTCTGAGACTGTGCTCTTTGGTCCTACACTCTCCCCTGACAGGAAATACCCTCTCAGCATTTACTCTGTCAAATGTTTATAAATCCTATATGTAACAATGAGCTCGACTCTCATTCTTCAAAATTCCAATGAGTAGAATCCCAAACTATTCAGACTTTGCCTGTAAGACAATCCCTTCATACCGGAATCATCCTAGTTATTCTTCCCTGAACGTTTCTTTCTGTCTCATATTGCTCACCTTTCCCTTCCTCAACAATGAGTACAGGAAAATTCACAAACATTCTAATCCACCCAGAATTGTTACAGCCCCAAAGAAAGGCATGTGGCTCATTGTACCTGCAATGGTTCTATTACCTAGTGCCAATCTCCTGCCTTTTCCCCATATCCACTTCTTATCCAAATAATCATTCAACTCCCCTCTTAAATGTCTCAATTGCAGTTGCCTCAACCACATTTCTGGGTAGTGCATTATATTCCCTAACTACTCATTATCTAAAATCGCCCTTGCTTCATTTGCAAATAAATTTAAATCTATGCCTTCTCCTTCTTTTTTACTATTATGAATGGGAACAGCTTTTCCCTATGTGCTCTGTCCAGCCCACTTCTATATTGAAGCCTCCAGCAAATATCCTCTCAGCATTCTTCTTTCCAAGGAGAACTTTCTCAATTTCTTCAATCTACCCATACAACTGAAGTTTCTCATTCCTGGAACCATTTCTTTAAGTTGCTTCTGCATTGTCTACAATGAATTCACAACTGTCCTATAATGTGGTGTCCACAACTGTACACTATGCTCCATCTGAGGACTAACAAGTGTCTACAAGTTCAATGTCATGTCTTTGCTTTTGTACTTTATGCCCCTCTATGCCTCTCCACTTGTCCTGCCAACTTCAATGATCTGTGCTCTCATACACAGAGACCCCTCTGCTCCTGTTCCCCCTTAGAATTGTATGCTCTATTTCATATTGTATTCCAATTTTCTTCTGACCAAAGTGCATCACCCACACTTCTCTGTACTGAAAGTCGGCTGCCACCTATCCGCTGAGTCCACCACCTTGTCAATGTTCTTTTGGGGTTCCATATTGTCCTCCTCACAGTTACAAACCTTCCAAGTTTAGTGTCATCTGAAAACTTTGAAATTTCCCTGTGCATACCACAATCCAAACTACTAATGTATATCGGGAAAGGTAAGGTACCCAGTTACAATAACTTGGGAACTCCTCTACCAACTCTGCCCAAAAGATATCCATTGATTGACCCAGTAATTCAAAGTTGCAATCAGCTATGCTAATTCTACCTTGCTGTTCTAGCTTGTTTACAAATCAGAACATTTGCGCAAATTCAGCTTAAGACTTTTGACTTTGTGTTCCATGTAGTGTGTTTTAATAGTTACTCATTCCAAAGTGAACACAACATATACAGATCACCAAATTATGGAAAGCCACAACTGAAATATATTTCTTCAATGAGAATTAAGTAAATGCTCAAAACCTTGTTGTGGATTTGCTTTTTGAGTGAGGGCATTATTTATTGTACTTAGCAGGCACTAACCACATTGAGTCATCATCTTACTATGATTAACATCTAATGTAAACGAATATGAAAAGGTTGGTGTTGGTGAGGAGAAAATAACATTTGTTCAGTATAAGCCTCAAACAATGACCACTTTCAGTGAGAGAGCATCTAGCCACTTTCTATTGTTATGAAAGAAAATTCCTGAAGAAAAATCACTGAACCCAAAATGTTAACTCTCCTTTGCCTCCACAGATGCTGCCAGACCTGCTCATATTTCTATTGCTATGATCCCAGCTGATGACCAGATCCCAAACGAAATCTGGTTTGATAGATTTTTTTTGTTCGGTGACTTGTTTTAGCAGTCTGTCACTGAAAAATATTCATATATGAGGCTGCAGACTCTTTCTAACAATGGAACAAAAGTTTCTTAAACAAAATAAAAAATTTAAGAAGCTACCAAAATACAAAGGACAGTTAGCAAGATCTGAAAAGTACAGTAAATAAAGTTTCAAATTGCTTTCTGATAATAAATCATTATGCAGATTCAAGCCTGGTGAAATTACATCCCTATCTCAACTCTATAGGGTTCTACTAAATTGGTTCCTCGCAGTTTATTTACCATAGATTTTTGGAAACTGTTCAAATCTGTTAGCTAGAATTTTTCTCAGGTTTATTCACCTGAAGATTTCTGTCTACATTCTCCTGGTTTGGAAGTTTCACAAAATAAATCCTTCTAATGAGGTAAAAACCAAAAGAACTGCAGATGCTGTAAATCAGGAACAAAAACAAAGTTGCTGGGAAAGCTCAGCAGGTCTGGCAGCATCTGTGAAATAGAAAACAGAGTTAACCTTTTGGGCCTGGTGCCGCTTGGGAAATTTAAAAGGGAAATTTTCCATTTTTGAAGAAGGGTCCAGCCACAAAATGTTAGCTTTCCTGCTCCTCTGATGCTGCTTGGCCTGCTGTGTTCATCCAGCTTTACACCTTGTTATCTCTCTACCAGCAATTTCTGTCTTGTTTTGAAAGTATTAAGGTAGACAAGGAAACATTTGACCAAAGAGGTAAATTTTAAGGATTGTTTTAAAATAGGAAAGAGCAGTGAAAATGTTAATGAAGCGCATCCAGGAGTTTAGGACTTAACAGTTAAAACCATAGCTGCCAATGGGAAGTCTTTAAGATTGGAAATGTGCAAGAGACCAGAACTGGAGATACTCAGATATCTTGGTTCACTGAGTGGTTAGGATGGTCCTGAGACCATATAGGGATTTGGAAACAAAGATGGTTATTTTCAAATTGAAACATTGCCAGACTAGGGACCAAGCTCAGTCAGCAGGGCAGTAATAGAACAATGGGATATGATATAAGCTAATTTAAGTGCAGAATAGTTTTTGATGAATTGACGTTTTTGAACCTTAGGTGATTTCTGGCCAGCCAGATTCATCAAGTTAAAGGTAACACAGGCATGTTTCTGAATATAACACCTTCTGAAGGCAACTAAGAAACGGCAAACAAACACAAACAATCACCCTGTAAAATTTATTTTAAAACCAATTCGGAGATAGGTTTTCCCTCAGTTCTCAGAGTTCTAGGGAACTGGCATCCAGCTCATTATAGAGTCAGTACCATTGTTAGCACCAGTGGGATGAAAGTTGGGCAATGGTTGGAGAATGGGCTCAGGGTGCTTATCATCAAGGCATAATGTCACATACTCCTCTCACCAGTTTGATCAAGAACTTTTATATTGTCTGTAGAGAAACTTATTCTCCTCCCAGCGAATGCTCCTGAAAAGTAAAGCTAAGCTTCAAAAGAACAATATCTATATCTTTCGCAAATCAAAGGGGACAATTATGATTTGTCACCCAACGTAATTGGAGTGGTCATTTACAGTACATTTACTCCCCAGACAAAACATAGTTCCAATTATCCAACTTTCAGAAAGGGCAGGTATATTATGATGGAAATTAAACGACCATTAGCTTGACATCTGTAGTCAAAAAATTATTAGAACTACAGTGAGGACGGGAGAATCAAGAGTTTCTGACAACGGGGAAGTTAATGAGCCTGAACTAATGAAGCTTCACTTAAGATATTAAATATGTATATCTGTAAAAATCCTACTGGGTGAAAGGATTTGATGGTGGATTTGACAAGAATCAAAAGAGGAAATTCCTAAGAGTGGGCTTGGAACCTATAAATTGGAGCCTGGCTCAACAGCTTAACAAGAAACAGTGTTCAATTATCAAGGATGATGTTTCTATTCTGACAGCTCTCTTGCAGTATTGGACCCAGGTTTAGGAACTTTACAAAACATTTATTATGGAGTTCCACCATAAGTCATAGAATGCACTAAGATGTACAGAGAAACTTGTATTTCAAACTCAGGTGGGTTCTCAAGTGGCAGTGAGAAGAGTGATAAAGGGCAGTTGAGGGGCTGGAAGAAAAATGATTCTCCTTTGTGGGAGATATTAGAACCTGTGGACATGGTTTGGATATGAGGGACCTCCCATTTAGGATAGAAATGAAGAGGAATTATTCCTCTCAGAGGTTCAGGACTCAGAGCTGAATGATGGAATTTGGGTTATTAGCCCAGAAATAGACAAATTCTTTACCACCCTGTGAGCCACTGGTGAGATGCTAGACTGGAAAGTTGAGTTGAGGCTACAATGAGATCAGCCATGATCTTATTAAATAACAGAAAAGGCTCAATGGACTGAATGTCTCAATTTTGCTCCTAATTCTTACAATGATATGAAAACTTACTTTAAAACAGGGTGAATGCTAGCTTTACTAATGATAAAAAGTGATGACAGGCTAACAAAATCAAACAAAATAAACCAGTTACATTCAATTCTGATTATCGTGAGTTCAAGTCCCAGTGCATGGACATCTTTATTTATTGGCTTAATTGTCTTTTCTACTAAATGCCTCACACGTTCCGCTCAGTGGAAAGGTTCGGTGAAGATTTAAGGCAGTGCATGTCAACAAGATTGAAACAATAAGGAGCAGTTATCTGTGATAATGGGAACTGCAGATGCTGGAGAATCCAAGATAATGAAATGTGAGGGTGGATGAACACAGAAGGCCCAACAGCATTTCAGGAGCACAAAAGCTGACGTTTCGGGCCTAGACCCTCCATCAGAGAGGGGGATGGGGTGAGGGTTCTGGAATAAATAGGGAGAGAGGGGGAGGCGGACCGAAGACGGAGAGAAAAGAAGATAGGTGGAGAGGAGAGTATAGGTGGGGAGGTAGGGAGGGGATAGGTTAGTCCAGGGAAGACGGACAGGTCAAGGAGGTGGGATGAGGTTGGTAGGTAGGAGATGGAGGTGCGGCTAGAGGTTGGAGGAAGGGATGGGTGAGAGGAAGAACAGGTTAGGGAGGCAGAGACAGGCTGGACTGGTTTTGGGATGCAGTGGGTGAAGGGGAAGAGCTGGGCTGGTTGTGTGGTGCAGTAGGGGGAGGGGACGAACTGGGCTGGTTTTGGCATGCGGTGGGGGAAGGGGAGATTTTGAAGCTGGTGAAGTCCACATTGATACCGTTGGGCTGCAGGGTTCCCAAGTGGAATATGAGTTGCTGTTCCTGCAACCTTCGGGTGGCATCATTGTGGCACTGCAGGAGGCCCATGATGGGCAGGTCATCTAAAGAATGGGAGGGGGAGTTGAAATGGTTTGCGACTGGGAGGTGCAGTTGTTTGTTGTGAACTGAGCGGAGGTGTTCTGCAAAGCGGTCCCCAAGCCTCCGCTTGGTTTCCCCAATGTAGAGGAAGCCACACCGGGTACAGTGGATGCAGTATACCACATTGGCAGATGTGCAGGTGAACCTCTGCTTAATGTGGAAAGTCATCTTGGGGCCTGGGATAGGGGTGAGGGAGGAGGTATGGGGGCAAGTGTAGCATTTCCTGCGGTTGCAGGGGAAGGTGCCAGGTGTGGTGGGGTTGGAGGGCAGTGTGGAACGAACAAGGGAGTCACGGAGAGAGTGGTCTCTCCGGAAAGCAGACAGGGATGGGGATGGAAAAATGTCTTGGGTGGTGGGGTCGGATTGTAGATGGCGGAAGTGTTAGAGGATGATGCGTTGTATCCGGAGGTTGGTGGGGTGGTGTGTGAGAACGAGGGGGATCCTCTTGGGGCGGTTGTGGCGGGGGCGGGGTGTGAAGGATGTGTTGCGGGAAATGCAGGAGACGCGGTCAAGGGTGTTCTCGATCACTGTGGGTGGAAAATTGCGGTCCTTTAAGTACTTGGACATCTGGGATGTGCGGGAGTGGAATGCCTCATCGTGGGAGCAGATGCGGCAGAGGCGGAGGAATTGGGAATAGGGGATGGAATTTTTGCAGGAGGGTAGGTGGGAGGAGGGGTATTCTAGGTATCCTAGTTATCCTATCAGTTGTGGCTCAGTGTGCAGCCTTCTTACGCTCAGAGTATGGCGTATTGGGTTCATATCCAACTCCAAAGTCTAGCACCTATTATCTAGATCTTAACACTGGACTGATGCAGTGCTACACTGTCCAATGTTTTGCTTTCCAAATAAACTTTTAAATTAATCGCCTGCCCACCCTTTCAAGTGGATAGAAAAGATTTGACAGTACTTTTTAGATAATGGTGAGGCAAGTAAATTTTGTCAAAATATTTCAACTTGTGCTCATCAGGATCATTTGCAAGAATACAAATTCAAGGGTAAGCATTCAGACTGCATTAGAGAAGCGTGATGATTGGTTAGTAAATGGTTGCCCTCTCAAGTAAGATGAAAAGCTTTATTTTTTTTTCAGTAGTACTCAAGTTCTGTATGACCTAGTAGTTTTTAAGGAACGAAAGTTCTTGCCAGTGTTGTCGCCCTAGACATTTGGTCCTCTGGGAATGTTATTATAACAGATCATCTCGTGATTTTAAACTTTCTATTTGTGAGACCTAGCTTTGGCAAATCATCTACTTTGACTCCTTACATTAAAGTCGTGATCACATTCCAGAAGTACATATGTGAAGCACTTTGTGACACCCTGAGGTCACAAAACTGAATCATAGAGTCATAGAGATGTGCAGTGTGAAAATAGACCTTTCAGTCCAACTTTTCCATGTTGAACAGATAGCCTAAATTAATCTGGTCCCATTTTCCAGCATTTGGCCCACATCCCTCTAAGCTCTTCCTATTATATACCCATCCAGAAGCCTTTTTAAATGTTGTAATTGTACCTGCATCCACCACTTCTTCTGGCAGCTCCTTCCATATACACTCCAACCTTTGTGTGAAAATGTTGCCACTTAGGTCCCTTTCAAATCTTTCCCCTCTCACCTTAACCCGCTGCCTCTAGTTTTGGACTCCCCTACCCTGAGAAAAAGACCTTGGCTATTCATCTAATCCATGGCCCTCATGATTGTATAAACCTCTAAAAGGTCATCCCTCAGAGATAAGCATCAGTTCAGACATTCAGGTGAAAATGCTCCTGATATTGCCATAGGGTCTTTCACTTTCGCCTAAGAGTCAAGGTAAACCTATTGTTTATTGAGGCACCCAGAAAACAGCACCTCTGATAGTGAAGCACCAGAGCAGTACTGCACCAGGAAGGCTGGGTGAGATGTTGTAGAGTCTCATTACTGGGCTTGCAGGAAAGAATGTCATCAGCAAAACAAGCAGATGAATGAATGGAGAGATGCCAGCCAAGAGTTATCTGCCTGGCATGCACGGCACCTGCCAACTCATTGACCACAAAAAGGATCAGCTAGGTAAAAGCAATGGAATACAGCATTAAAAATAAAATATATTACAAATTCTCTAACACAGTGACAGAAGGTATCTTTCAATAATTGAGTAATGGCAGAATGCGATTTCCAGCTGACATAAAGAACTCAATAATTTAATCTAACAGCCAGTGAGTTATTTGAAGTGAGGATGAAATAATGAACATTTTGCAATATCCCATCCTGCCAGGTGCACGCATTACTCTCTTGCCCTTCTGACAGCCTGTCGCCTTATACAGTTCTAGTCACCACATCAAACCCTGAAAGAATGAGTTTTCACATTATGAATCATTTTATCAACCTCTGACTATGACTTAATTTCTTCAGTAACTTCAAGGAAATTTCAGTTAAAGCTTTCAAAATATCTTCTTCAATTTTCTTTTGTTTATTGTCTTACCCAAGGGTATCTTCTAAAGTCTTTTTTTGTCCATTTAGACTGTTTCATCCACGCAAATGTATTCTTTATTCCTGCAATAGTTCTTCCTTTGTCTGGCCTTTTGTCCCCCTTCTCTTGACAGGGCTGACTCAACCTATCTTACTTTGCAGTTCTACAGGGACACTGTTACTCCAGTATCTCATTCAAAGTGTGACAATAGTCGGAGGAGATTACTGGCTATGAACCTCTATCACATGTAAACATTTTCCTACCGGAGCATTGCTTTCACTTCTGGGTACCACACTTGAGTAAGGATGGTCTTGGAGTGGGTTGAATACAGACTCATCAGAATGCAGGATTCATCAGGGGGACATAGAGGGTTAATTTATGAGGACAGTCTCACATGGCAGAATCATGTTATCTTGACAGCAGAAGATGAAAGGGTGACTGTACTGAAGTGTTTAAGCTACTGAAGGAACATAGTTGGATTTATAGAGAAGCTGTTTTCTCTGGTGGGGGGAGAGCCATGCTAAGAGAGTGCAATTTTAAAATTAAATCTGAATTATTCAGAAGTGATCACTGAAAGCTTTCCTTCCTTCACAAATAAAAGGCATTGGAAATCTGGAATTCACTCTCCCAGGAAGCTGTGTCTGATTGTCAGTTGGAAATTCCAAAACAAAGAATGATGGAATGTTGAAAACTGAAAGAACTGCAGAAGCTGTAAATCAGAAACAAAAACAAAGTTGCTGGAGAAGCTCAGTGGAAGTGGCTGCATCTGTGAAGAGAAGTCAAAAATTTCAGATCGATTGACCCATTCTCAGAACTCAATGAGGAAGGGTCACTCAGCCCAAAACGTTAACTCTAATTTCTCTCAAATGATGGAGTTTTGTTAGGCTAGAGTATCATGGGACAATGGATAAAGGCTAGTAGCTGCAGTTAGAATGCAGATCAATCAAGTTCTGACAGAATGGGCTGAATGGCCTCCCTCTGTTTCTATGCTCCTATCTCTCTAGTGCAGAAGTAACTTACTAGAACTGGTGAGAGATAATAGGAACTGCAGATGCTGGAGAATCCGAGATAACAAAGTGTGGAGCTGGATGAACACAACAGGCCAAGCAGCATCTTAGGAGAAGGAAAGCTGACATTTTGGGCCTAGTCCCTTCGTCAGAAAAGGGGGAGGGGGAGAGTGTTCTGAAATAAATAGGGACAGAGGGGGAGGTGGATCGAAGATGGATAGAGGAGAAGATAGGTGGAGAGGAGACAGGAAAGTTAAAGAGGCAGGGATGGAGCCAGTAAAGGTGAGTGTAGGTGGGCAGGTAGGGAGGGGATAGGTCAGTCCAGGGAGGATGGGCAAGTGATATACTGCATCCGCTGCACCCGTTGTGGCCTCCTCTACATTGGGGAAACCAAGTGGAGGCTTGGGGACCGCTCTGCAGAACACCTACGCTCGGTTTGCAATAAACAACTGCGCCTCCCAGTCGCGAACCATTTCCACTCCCCCTCCCATTCCTCACATGACATGTCCATCCTGGACCTCCTGCGGTGCCACAATGATGTCACCTGAAGGTTGCAGGAACAGCAACTCATATTCCGCCTGGGAACCCTGCAGCCATATGGTATCAATGTGGATTTCACAAGATTCAAAATCTCCCCTCCCTCCACTGCATCCCAAAACCCGCCCAGTTCGTCCCCTCCCCCCACTGCACCACACAACCAGCCCAGCTCTTCCACTCCACCCACTGCATCCCAAAACCAGTCCAACCTTTCTCTGCCTCCCTAACCGGTTCTTCCTCTCACCCATCCCTTCCTCCCACCCCAAGCCGCACCCCCCGCTACCTACTAACCTCATCCCACCTCCTTGACCTGTCCGTCTTCCCTGGACTGACCTATCCCCTCCCTACCTCCCCACCTATACTCTCTCCACCTATCTTCTTTACTCTCCATCTTCGGTCTGCCTCCCCCTCTCTCCCTATTTATTCCAGTTCCCTCTCCCCATCCCCCTCTCTGATGAAGGGTCTAGGCCTGAAACGTCAGCTTTTGTGCTCCTGAGATGCTGCTTGGCCTGCTGTGTTCATCCAGCCCCGCACTTTGTTATCTTGAACCAGCTTCAGGAGAGAGAAACTTCAGCTTTGAAGATAAATTGAAAAAAATTGTCAGTGCTTTCCCCTGAGAGAACAGGACTTAGAGGTGATCTGGTTGAGGTTTTTTAAAATCTTGAGCCAGCTGGACAGAATAGATAGGCCGAAACTGTTTCTGCTTGATAAAGAAACAAGAACGAGGGCACAGATCTAAAGTGATGTGCAAACGAAGCATGGATGATGTGAAAAAAAGGCTTTCTCACACAGTGAATTGTTAACAGTTTGGAATTCACTATCTGGAAATGTGGTAGAGATGGGTTTAATTGAGGCATTCAAGAGGGCATTGCTAGTTTTCTGCGCAGAAATGGCATCCAGGGATATTGGAAAAAGTTGGATATTGGCACCAGATTATAGAGCTGCTACAGGCATGATGGGCCTAATGGTATCCTTCTGCATTGCAATTGTTCTATGATTTTATAAGCTTTCTTGATGCACTAACATGATCTTCTCGAGGGAGCTACTTGGGGTTTCAACTTCACAGAAAAATGTTTGAAGATCTCTGAATTAGGGGAATGAAATGACGAAACAAAATTGTCTTTGTAATTTGCCATCATCATCAGGTTATCTGATTATTTACAATTTGTTTTCTTAATAGGATCATTTGCGACAATGTACGGTGTAACAACAAGAGCTGAATCCTGTAGCATTTCCCTGCAGGGCCTAAAAGGGCACCAAGTCGTAAAACGTCAGCACAGACATGTTTTTCCTGTTCATACGTGTCACAACTATTAATTGTTATTCAACATTAATTTGTTAATTAAAATGATGAATGCTCTATTTGAAAAGGTGTGCCATCGTATTCACAGGGGAAAAAAAGTATCAAATAAACAGGCCAAGCTTCTTACAAGGATAAGAATGAGTTCTGAAGAATCTAATTGATTGTGTGGTACATCAAAATGAAATGAAAGCTGGAATACAACAGGGTCTGTGGAATTCTAGCCAGTTACCTCTGGGGAGAGCACATTGCTGCTGGCTTGTGACTACTGTACTGTTCAAGATTGGTAAACTGAAGATATTAGAAGCATAAGTGATGTGCAAACGAAAGAAGGATAATGCGAGAGAAGAATATTTTCTCACTGACAGTTGTGAAGGTATGGAATGATCTGCCTGGCAACGGGATGGGGGCTGGTTCAACTGAGGAATTCAAGAGGGCATTGGATGGTTACTTGGATAGAAATAGTGCACAATGATATTTGGAAAATGCAAGAGATTGACACTAGGTAATAAAGATGTCTCAGGGACAATGGGCCAAATGATCTCCTTCTGTACTGTAATAATCCAGTGATTCTGTGGGTCAAAATTATAGAAATCCACCCTCATCTCTTCCCCTAGGCCTTTGCAACTACAACAAACAGAACTGTGAGTGTATCTTTAACTCATGGACTGCAGCAGTTCAAGAGCACAGTCCAAGGGGGAGATGATGACCTAGTCGTATTACCATTAGGCTATTGTCTTGAATCACAGAGTATATCCAATTGGTTCTTTTGGGTTTGGTTAAATGTAGTTAAGAGAAGACTTAACAACAGCAATTTGCTCAAATGTAAATGTTCGTTAAGTATTAATAAAAAGTGAGAAATAAAAGAAAGACCTGAAATATGAACAGATGTTAAGTAATAAAGAATGAAAAACAAAAGGAAAAGAAACAATAAGCCTCATGCCCTCCTGCCCATTGGGGCCCCTTTGATCGATGGCTGGTCTAGGGATTTAGGTTCATTTCTGGCAGCATTCCTAATCCCAGTCTGAGGTGAAGTCCGGTGACTCAGGATAAAACTCGTTCTCCTACACACTGTAACCAACAGCAAGGTACAGGAAAACAAGAACCGATAGTTCCTTTTTTGGCACATGTGACAATGTTCTCCGGCTCATTCGAGGTCATGCAGCTGTCGAATATCATCAACAATTTTAATTCTTTAGCCCATCCTATTCGCCCATTAATCCAGAGACACTGGCGATGCTCAGCAGACCCAGGTTTGAATTCTGCCATGGCAGATATTGGAATCTGAGATGACCAAATATTTGGAATTCTGAATCTAATGATGATTGTGAAACCATCATTGATTGTCAGGAAAAACCCCTCTGGTTCGAATGCCCTGTAGGGAAGGAAACTGCCATCCTTACTTGGTCTGTCCTACAAGTGAGCCCAGACCCGTAGCATTGGTGTTGACACTTAACCACCCTCTGGGCAATTAAGAGTGAGCAACAAATGTTGACCTGGTCAGGGATGCCCATGTCCTGTGAATGAATTAAGAAATCCTACACTTTCGACAATATTTAGGGATTGGCAAAACAAGCTGGCATTGAGCAGTTCAGAGCACTGGACTTGAAACATTAACTCTGTTTCTCTGTCCGCAGATGGTGCCAGACCTGCTGAGTTTCTCCAGCAAGTTTGAGGAGCTCATTAACATCTTGGTCATTAAGATTTCAACCATTTAACAAGCTATTTCTGCCACTTTCCCCCCTTTCATCAGTTCACAGAGTCAAACCTCCTTTCAAACTTCCCACTGTGTTAGCTCTGTACACACATCATCCTCTACTCTCTCTCCTGTCTCCTCTGGTGCCCGCCTCCTAGTTCATTTTGTCCATGATACTTACCTTGATCCCATTCCCACTTAACCACTGATCAGCCAACTTCCATTCTTGGATGCTGTGCTGGCAAATATCTTAAACATTCTCTCTTCAGTTATTGTCCCTCTCTTCAAATCTGGTGCAGTTACCCCTGTCCACAAAAAAAACACTTTATTGCCCCCTCCTTGTAAACTATCACGCTGTTTCCAAATTCTCCTTTGTCTCCAAAGTCTTGGCAGCTCCTGAAACCATCTTTTGGGGATAACTATCTCAACAAGACTTGATGCATTAGGCACAGGACTTGTTGGGCAATCTGAAAAAGCAGTGCTCTGGATAAGATACACGGTATAGAATTCCCAGTGAACAGAATCTGTAAATAGCCTTGCCTCAGATAACTCACCCACATTATTTTTTCATCGATCTTGATATCTGATTGGTACATTTATGTCTGAGAAGAATATAACATGGCTTTTTATGCAGCCTGAAGACTTTCATTCCTAACTGCAACATGTGCAACATGCAGGCAGTCTGATTTTAAAGATTTGACTAAGCAGAATATAAGTTTCAAATTTTTCACAAGAGGAGAAAAAAAGATACAAAAACAGAAGTTGTTGGATCTGTCAAGACAAATCCAAGTTAACAATACAGGTCTAGTGATCCTTCTCTCTCATTGACAGCATCCACAGTGCTTCGGGTTTTTATTCAGGAGAAAAATAACATGGTATGAAAGTTCAACAACAAGTTAGGCTTCACAATGTGAAAGGATTTTTCAACTTTGTAGGGATTCCACACACCATACCTTCATTCTGGGATTGCACCATGCTTTGTCCAGCTGGCAGTAGGCCCAGAAATGTGCCAAAACTTGCCACATCAAGTAATTTTATTGTAAGTAGAACATTATCTAAGATGCAACATAAACAAAACACCTCTAAGCTGCATTCTGCAACCTTACAGTTACCTCCATCAAAGATCACCATAGCTAAAGCTAGACAGAGAAGCAAAACTGCTGGCACCTTTCTGAAAGTGGCAAATTTATTCCTGTGTGTAGAAACACTTTCAGAAACAATATTATTCTTTCTTTAGAAAGACACAACTAGTGGTGTGTTTAACCTGGAGATCACCATACCTCAGGTGAGAGGCAAAACATCTTTAACCTTTCCTTACTCCAATCTGAGTACCCCACCTGCTTCAAGACGACCTCTACCATCCTCGTGCCAAAGAAAAATCAGGCGGCTTACCTGAATGACTGTGGCCCGGTGCCTCTGACATCCATCATTACAACATGCTTCAAGAGGTTAGAAATGGCACACATCAACTCCAGCCTCCCAGATTGCCTCGATCCACTAAAATTCACCTACTGTCACAATGGGCCCATGATAGACACTATCTTACTGCCTCTACATTCATCCCTAACACATCAGGATAACAAGAACATCCACACCAGACTCCTATTTATTGAATTTGGCACTGCCTTCAACAGCAAAATTCCATCCAAACTCCGAGCCCTGGGATTCTGCTCCCCCTCTGCAACTGGGTCCTGGTCTTCCAGACCCACAGGCTGCGATCAGTTTGGAGAGGCAACAACACCTCCTCCACAGTAATTTTCAACACCAGTGCCACACAAGGCTGCATAGTCATCCCCTTACTCTACTCTTTACGCACCCATAACTGTGTGGCCAAATCCTGCTTAAAAGCCATTTACAAATTTGCTGTTGACAACACCGTAAGTGGTTTGGATCTTAAACAATGACAAGACAGAGTACAGGAAAGAGATAGAGAGCTAGTGGCATGGTGTAAAAACAACAATCTGTCCCTCAATGTCAACAAAATGAAGAAGTTGGCTGTTGACTTCAGTAAACACAGTGGTGGTACATCCCTGACCACAAAATGTGAGGCTGGATGAACACAGCAGGCCAAGCAGCATCTCAGGAGCACAAAAGCTGACGTTTCGGGCCTAGACCCTTCAAGGGAGTGGCCATGGGCACCCGCATGGGCCCCAGCTATGCCTGCCTCTTTGTAGGTTACATGGAACAGTCCCTCTTCTGCACCTACACAGGCCCCAAACCCCACCTCTTCCTCCGGTTCATTGATGACTGTATCGGCGCCGCCTCTTGCTCCCCAGAGGAGCTCGAACAGTTCATCCACTTCACCAACACCTTCTACCCCAACCTTCAGTTCGCCTGGGCCATCTCCAGCACATCCCTCACCTTCCTGGACCTCTCAGTCTCCATCTCAGGCAACCAGCTTGTAACCGATGTCCATTTCAAACCCACCGACTCCCACAGCTACCTAGAATACACCTCCTCCCACCCACCCTCCTGCAAAAATTCCATCCCCAATTCCCAATTCCTCCGCCTCCGCCGCATCTGCTCCCACGACAAGGCATTCCACTCCCGCACATCCCAGATGTCCAAATTCTTCAAGGACCGCAACTTTCCCCCCACAGTGATCGAGAACGCCCTCAACCGCGTCTCCCATATTTCCCGCAACACGTCTCTCACACCCCGCCCCCGCCACAACCGCCCAAAGAGGATCCCCCTCGTTCTCACACACCACCCCACCAACCTCCGGATACAACGCATCATCCTCCAACACTTCCGCCATCTACAATCCGACCCCACCACCCAAGACATTTTTCCATCCCCACCCCTGTCTGCTTTCTGGAGAGACCACTCTCTCCGTGACTCCCTTGTTCACTCCACACTGCCCTCCAACCCCACCACACCTGGCACCTTCCCCTGCAACCTCAGGAAATGCTACACTTGCCCCCACACCTCCCCCCTCACCCCTATCCCAGGCCCCAAGATGACATTCCACATTGAGCAGAGGTTCACCTGCACATCTGCCAATGTGGTATACTGCATCCATTGTACCCGGTGTGGCTTCGTCTACATTGGGGAAACCAAGCGGAGGCTTGGGGACCGCTTTGCAGAACACCTCCGCTCAGTTCGCAACAAACTACTGCACCTCCCAGTCGCAAACCATTTCCACTCCCCCTCCCATTCTCTAGATGACATGTCCATCATGGGCCTCCTGCAGTGCCACAATGATGCCACCCGAAGGTTGCAGGAACAGCAACTCATATTCCGCCTGGGAATCCTGCAGCCTAATGGCATCAATGTGGACTTCACCAGTTTCGGGGTCTCCCCTTCCCCTACCGCATCCCTAAACCAGCCCAGTTCATCCCCTCCCCCCACTGCACCACACAACCAGCCCAGCTCTTCCCTCCACCCACTGCATCCCAAAACCAGTCCAACCTGTCTCTGCCTCCCTAACCTGTTCTTCCTCTCACCCATCCCTTCCTCCCACCCCAAGCCGCACCCCCATCTACCTACTAACTTCATCCCACCTCCTTGACCTGTCCCATTATCGGTGGTACGTCCCTGTCTGTATTAATGGTGCTGAGGTGGAGATGGTTGAGAGTGTCGAATCAAGGGAGTAACTATCACCAGCATTCTGCCCTGACTTATTCACGTCAACACTAGAGACAAGAAAGCACACCAATGCCTCTACTTTCTCAGAAGGCATAGGAAATTCCACACATCCACAGTGACTTTTAATTTTTTTTGATGCACCATAAAAAAGCATGCTATCCAGATGCATCACAGCTTGCTATGGCAACTGCTCTTGCCAATGCTGTAAGAAATTACAGAGAATTGTGAAAGTAACCCAGTCCATCATGCAAACCAGTCTTCCTTCCATTGACTCCATCTACACTTCCTGCTACCTCAGAAAAGCAGCTAACATAACCAAAGAGCATTCCCACCTCAGTTATATGCTCTTCCACCCACTTCCATGGGGCAGAAGATCATAAGTACTAAGAGATTCAAAAACATCTTCTTCCCCACAGTTATCAGACTTTTGAATGAACCTCCCATATATTAGAGTTGATCTTTCTCTGCACATTCTCAATAGCTGTGACACTATATTCTGCATTCTGTTATATTACCCTGATGTACTTATATAAGGTATGATTTGCTTGGACAGCATGTAAAGTAATACTTTTCTCTATACATCAATATATGTCACAATAATAAATCAAATCAATTCAAAATCAAATCAAAAAAATGGTTGAGAAGGTGGGACATTCACAGTGAGCTCAGCTGAAACAGAAATTGAACCTGTTGGCATCTCTCTATATAGCAAACCAGCCATCCTTGTTAACCAAACCCCATCCCTCTGAGCATAAAGATATCTTCTGTGAGAGTGGTTACTGTTAACTTTCTGCCCTCATCCTTGTCCAACTGGAGCTACATTCCCTCTACAGTCTCTAGCCACTGGTCAGAACATCGAGCTCCAAGCATGGCAGTAGCTGGAGAAATCATAAAAGCATGTGCCAGCATGCCAATCAGTTTGCAGATACCCTCAAAGCAGCGACACAGCCATGTTTTGTTCAGTTCTGTTCTTACTGTGCAAATCGTACAAAGGAAATCCCTATCAATAACTGGCATGCCGTACACATATTGTTAGGTCTTGGTCCCATTCAAATTCTTGTGCTCGTGATGATCTTCAAAATCTGGATGCATGGAGTTTGTTTGCACGTGTGCATTGCCAACATCCATCTCTACCTCACCACCACCACTCTCCACCTTTGCTAGCTTATCACACTGCTCAGCTGAAACCCAGAGCAGGATCAGCAGAAATCTCTTCTCATTAAATACTAAGCAAATAGAGATCATTGAGTTCAATCCTCAGTACAAACTCCATACCATAATTATTGGCTTCCTGCCTCTCCTTTCCAACTATCTGAGGCTGATCAAGTCTGTTCACAATCTAGGTGTAGCATTTGATTCCAAGGTGAGCTTCTGACTACCTATCCATCCCACCCCTAAGATTACTTACTCCCACCTCCATAACTAGTTCACCTTTGTCCCTGCCTAAGCTCATCTGCTGCTGAAACCCTCTTCTAGGTCTTTGTTACCTATAGACCTATGCAATCATAATTTGAGACTGTGAACACCACTGCTGCTCATGTCCTTCTTATTGCAGCTTCCTGGCTGCTAAAACATAGCTAGATTGCTAAATTGGCCAAAAAGCAAAGGATGCTGGGTAGATTGGCAGATACAGTGCAAACACAGCAGCCAGGTGCTAATTATATTAGCAAAACGTAAAATGTAACAGTTATCCTGGACAGGCATATCCTCAATGACTTAGTCACCGAACAAAGAAGGGTCCAGACAGAATGGCATCAGGTTCTGCTACACAACAAAACAAACAGTGGCAGGCATCCAAATGATTGACATTGTTTCAAACTAATAAGTGTGACTTCCTGAGTGGCCAGATTGGTAGAAAGTTCCAGAAAAAACAACCAAAGATGTATAAAAACACTGTTTGCCTGCAGACCAATCACTCTGTAATCTTCTAGGGGTTTTTTTTCCTTTATTCATTAATGGGATGAGGGCGTCACTGGCTAGGCAGCAGGTAAGGATGGCAGTTTCCTTCCCTAAAGGACATGAGTGAACCAGATGGGCTTTTCTGACAATCAGCAATGGACTCACAATCATCATTAGATTCTTAATTCCAGATATTTTACTGAATTCAAACTCCACCATCTGCCGCAGTGGGTCCCCAGAATGTTATCTGGGTCTCTAGATTTATAGACTAGTGATAATACCACTAGGCCATCGCCTTCCCTGAGTCCTTCTGAGGAGACCAGCATGGCAAGAGGCAGAGACCAGCTGAGCATTCAGAGAGAGAGAGAGAGAGAGAGAGAGAGGAAGAGAGAAAGCAGCTACGTGGGCCCAGAGAAACCCAGAGAGAGTGTAGGTTAGATGGGTTTGAGATCGGTATGACAGGTCGGCACAACATCGAGGGCCGAAGGGCCTGTACTGTGCTGTAATGTTCTATGATCTAGAGGGAAACTGCATAAACCTACAGGAGACTTGGGACGTATAGTAAGCTTGAGAGGCCAAATAGGATTACAGACAGTATGCTCAGTACTAAAGGTTATTGTAGCATTTTTCCTAATAAAGTTGAGACTGTTTAGAATCAGTACCAGAGATAGTAGGAACGGCCAATGCTGGGGAATCTGAGATAACATGGTGTGAATCTGGATGAACACAGCAGGCCAATCAGCATCATAGGAGCAGTAAAGTTGATGTTTCAGGTCGAGAGCCTTCTTCAGAAATGTCAACTTTCCTGCTCCCCTGAAACTGCTTGACCTGTTGTGTTCATCCAGCTTCACACCGTGTTATTTCAGAATTAGTACCAGCTTGTATTCGCACTGATTTGACCACTTCCGTATTGTGGGACACCTGGGCAAAATCATTCAATGTTCTGGTTAGTGTTGCCTAACTTGTTAAAGGAGCAATGAGACAATATTATTCTCAAGTGGTTCCATGCACTCATCACATATCTGAGTCAGCTAACATCTATCAACTTACAGTTAAGCAATGCTTTTGATTTTAGCATTGTCCTTCTCATCTTCATCATCATTGAATCCCTGCAGTGTGGAAACAGGCCCTTCAACCCAACAAATCGACACCGACTCTCGGAGAATCCATCCCCTAAAACCCACCTAATATACACATCCTTGAACACCATGGGCACTTCAGCATGCATGGCTAATCCACCTGGCCTGCACAGCTTTGGGCGTGGAAGGAAACCAGAGACCCGGAGGAAGCCCACATTGACACAGGAAGAACAGGCAAACTCCACACAGACAGTCACCCAGGGTAGAACTAAACCCGGGTCCTTGGCACTCTGAGGCAGTAGTGCTCTTCACTGAGCCACCAAGCCACCCTTCAAATTCTTCCATGACCTCAGCTCAACCCCACAACTCTACAAGATATCTACGTACCCTGTGACTTTTGAATGTCCAATGTTTATTGCTCTTCACTGAAAATGTGCCGTCAGCTAACTGAATCCCAAGGTCTGAAATTCCCTCCCCAAACATCTCTGATTCCAAATCTTACTTGCTCCTTAAAATCTCCCTCTTTGAACAAACACTTAGTCATTTTTGATACCTCATTAGGTGGCTTGGTGTGTTACCTTGTGAAGCATCTCAGAATGCTCCTTTATGTTACATAAATGGAAGTTATTGTTGGAATGTATCAGGATGCATTTTGCCACCAACATGGCAGCTCAATTAACTGATACATTGATTAATACCAATTCACGTTTTACCAGCTTTTTAAGTCATTAAAATGTTTTGAGATTTTCAATGTTTCTTCTTTTTAACAGCAGTGGTCATTCAACATTAAGTGTATTTATCAGCCAATCATGGAATGCCTGGTCTGATGTGTATTGGCCTGGAGTTAGTGGGCATACAGTGTGTAAACCAAAGATAGAAACACTGGAATAACACAGTGTGAAGCTGGATGAACACAGCAGGCCAAGCAGCATCAGAGGGGCAGGAAGGCTGACGTTTCGGACCTAGGCCCTTCTTCAGAAGCTGAGGAAGGGTCACCGGACCTGAAACGTTAACTCTGTTTTCTCTGCCACAGATGCTGCCAGACCTGCTGAGCATTTCCAGCAACTTTGTTTTTGTTAGATAGGAACTGTTTGCTTCAATAGAAGATGGATCAGCCTCCCCCTCTCTCCCTATTTATTTCAGAACTTCCTTCTCCTCCCCCATTTCTGAAGAAGGGTCTAGGCCCCAAACATCAGCCTTCCTGTTCCTCTGATGCTGCTTGGCCTGCTGTGTTTATCCAGCTCTACACCTTGGTATCTCAGATTCTCCAGCATCTGCAGTTCCTACTATCATAGAAGCATTGGAATGTTTGTTTCATTGATGAGTCAGTGCATTGCACTCATGCTCAGAAAGATGAATTAACAGTTGACTTTGACACTTAGATGAACCCATTTATGTCTGAACGCACTTGGCACAAAACAAGGTCATCGAAAGAATTCTGAGGAAGGGTCGCTGGACACAGAACATTAACTCTGATTTTGCCTTAACAGACGCCGCCACACCAGGGGTTGCACGGTGGCTCGGTGGCTAGCACTGCAGCCTCACAGCGCCAGGGACCCGGGTTCCATTCCAGCTTTGGGCGACTGTCTGAGCAGAGTTTGCACATTCTTCCTGTGTCTGTGTGGATTTCCTCCGGGTGGTCCGGTTTCCTCCCACAGTCCAAAGATGTGCAGGCTAGGTGGATTGGCCATGCTAAAGTGCCTGTAGTGTTCAGCGGTGTGTGGGTTATAGGGGGATGGGTCTAGGTGGGATGCTTCAAGGGGCAGTGTGGGCTTGTTGGGCCAAAGGGCCTGTTTCCACACTGTAGGGAATCTAATCTGACCTTTTCCAACAAGTCTGTTTTGGTCATCTAAAGACACCCGACTCATTTCTCACTTCTATCCCCCGACGGCACTAACTCAACAACAACAACTTGTATTTACAGAGGGCTTTTAAAATATGTGCTGAGACCCTTCACTGAGTTTTGACATAAAGCCATGTAAGGTGTTATGAAGAGTCAGGGCTGTGGGCATGGATTCAAAATGATAAATCTTAAGAATGGCCTTCAAGTTGAGAGGACGGTCAAATTATCAATCGCTCTCTGTAGATATTTTAAAATCAACTTGTCTAGAGACATTTAAAGATAATAAAATGTGAGGCTGGATGAACACAGCAGGCCAAGCAGCATCTCAGGGGCACAAAAGCTGACGTTTCGGGCCTAGACCCAAGGGTCTAGGCCCGAAACGTCAGCTTTTGTGCCCCTGAGATGCTGCTTGGCCTGCTGTGTTCATCCAGCCTCACATTTTATTATCTTGGAATTCTCCAGCATCTGCAGTTCCCATTATCTCTTGTCTAGAGACATTGTTACACATCTCTTCAGCAGACGAGATTTGAAACTGGGCCTCAGGCTCTAGAGGTAAGCATACTAACATTTTACCATTATAGTCCCCATCACCTCTTTGTAGTCTGACTTGAAGGACCTGTGTGATTCTCAGTTGCAAATGACACACCCTCCAGAGCCTTGACCAGGAGAGATACATGTCACACATAACAAGGAATAGTTTTGCGTGCTGCAGATGCATACTACTAATATTTACCAGATAGAAAGAAATACAAACTATGAAGAGCTATGTATTTCGTATCAGTCTCCACCAGGACATTGTGCAAGGCTAATTGATTCTCTGTCTGAAAACTGTGTGACATCATCTGGTTTGGTACAACGAACACAACGCCAACATTAACTCCTTCAGAACCATTATCTTGTGCAATACATTACACCCAGCTTCTTAGTTGACTTAAATGGACAGTGTATGACAGAAATGTTACTGAAAGAGAGATACTAGGTGAAAGACACAAAACAGTGGAGTAAATGAGTCTCATAAATCTTATCCATTGAGGATCAATCCTGATGCAAACTAATAGTGCAATTTTGAAACAGTGATTAGATTTTAGTATAGTTAAGAGGAAACCTGGATTACTTTCATTGCTAACTGAATTCTATTCAATTTATACTTTTCTAACCATAATATGCAAGGTAATCAATGCCTCATGATTACACCTTTGCAATTAAATCATTGTCTGATGTCTTAATGCCAGCAATTCTTTATACTACATATGAGGGGAATGAGTGGTCATTTTAATTAAAGAGACTGTTTATTGTTCGAAAGAAAACAACCAAGCATTGCCTTATATTTATATAGCACCTTTAAGGTAATAAAATGTCCCAGAGCTCTTCACAACAGCAAAATAGCATCGAACCAAAGGAAAAGACGCTTAGTGGGATGACACAAAACTTCAGTCAAGCAGATAGATATATGGAAACTGCTTGAAGAAGGAAAGGAAAGCAGATAAGTAATGAGGCCCAGGGGCTGCTAGTTTACATGTGCTTTCTTTGAAATGCTAAAGTGAGAATCCACTGCCCTCACAGGAGATGGCAAAATTCTCCATTTGAAGATGCACTCATTCCCAAATCCACTTCTCAATCAACAACAGCAAAGTGGTTCATTCTTCCATTTTGCTCACAAGCTATTTGTGGAAGCTTGCAGTATGTAAATTCCCTGCTACTGTTTTTTGCAAAACTACAATGACTGAATTTCAAAATCACTCTGGTAATTGCAGAATATTTGGAATGCCTTGAGGATTTAGAAAGTTTCTTTTATATAGATTTACATTTTGAACATTCTCAAAACGTCATGGCAATTTTGCACAAATCTTAGACTGTAAACTAGAGGATCAGAATTAGGCCAGTTTGTCCATTGATTCTGCCCTGCCATTTGACATTGGCTGATATGTTTCTCCAGGCCATTCTCCTTCCTTCTCCCAGTAAGCTTTGATTCCCTTACAGATCGAGAAACTGTCTATCTCTGTCTTAAATAAACTCAAAGACATTTCCTCCACAGCCTTCTGTGGCAATGAGTTCCACAGTTTCACGATCATCTGGCTGAAGAAATTCCTCCTCATCTCAGTTCTAAGGGTCATCCCTCCACTCTAAGGCTATGTCCTTGGTTCATAGACTCTCCTACTAGCAGAAACATCTCGTCCATGCTCACTCTATCCAGGTCTCTCAGTATTCCATAAGTTTCAATGAGATCCGTCTCATCCTTTTAAACTTCATTGAATACAGTCCCAGAGTCCTCACCTACTCCTCAAATAACAAGCTCTTCATTCCTGGGATCATTCTTGTAAACCTCCTCTGGACCCCTTCAAGGTCAGCACATCCTTCCTTAGATACTGGACACAAAATTGCTCACAAAATTTCAAATACAGTCTGACCAGGGCCTTACACATCCTCAGCAGTAAGTCTTGCTCTTGAATTTTAGTCCTCTTGAATTGAATGCTAACATCATATTTGCCTTTCTAACTATTAACAGAACCTGCATGTTAACCCTAACTGAATTATGAACTAGAACACCTAAGTCCCTTTGTGGTTCAGATTTCTGAAGTCTTTCCCCATTTCGAAAATAATCTACGTCTCTATTCTTCATACCAAAATGCATAACCTCACTCTTTCCCACAATGTATTCCATCTGCTACTTCCTTGACAACTCTCCCAGCCTGTCCAAGTCCTTCTACATTCTCCCTGCTTCCTCAACACTACCTGCCCCTCCTCCTATCTTTGTGTCATCTGGAAACTTAGCAAAAATGCCCTCAGTTCATTCGTTCCCAACAATGACATTGTTGGAACTCTATTAGTCACCAGCTACCATCATGAAAAATACCCCTTTATCCCCACTCTCTGCCTTGTACCAGTCAACCAAACTTCTATCCATTCCAACTCCATGGGCTCTTATCATGTTTAGCAACCTCTTTTGCGGTACCTTGTCAAGGACCTTCTGGAAGTCCGAATTCATCACATCTGCTGGATCTCCTTTGTCTTACTTTCTTGTTACCTCATTAAAGAATTCTCACAGATTTGTCAGGACTGACCTCCTCTTGGTGGAACCATGTTGACTCAGAGCTATACGGCTTGCAATTCACTTAATTTCATTTTTTCTGACACTGGATGTACCCTTTTATCTCCTTATCATTCAAACTGTGACTTAGAAAAACATTTAATTTATTTAATTATCCTATGAAGCATCAATGAAAATAGGCTTATTGAAGGGGTCAGTTGGCTGGATGGCTAGTTTCAAAATAGAATAATGCTAACAGCATGGATTTAATTGCACATCAGCTGAGGTCACCATGAAGGACTTTCCTTCTGAACACCTCCTGGCACCTGAGGTGTCATCACCTTCAGGTTAAACTACTAATAGTCATTTCTCTCTGATGAGAGAGTGGTCCAAGGGGACTGCGCTCACTTTATCTTTACAGATCTATGAAGTCCAAGCCTTATGTTATAAATGTCAATGTTACTTTCATTTACTTGCAAGTGCTGGTGAAGTGGAGTCCAATTGTTCTGTACTTGCCTTGTGGTCCTCTCCTTCCTCATGTTTCTTCAATAGTTATAGCTCCCTTTAACTTGGAGATTATCACTGCTACACTGACTTAAGAATCTTCAAGAAGTTAAAGTAGGCAGCACCCAGATGGTAATTATATATCAATTACATAACCCCAGGAGATGTGCTGGCATCCACTGCTTTGATCAAACTGAGGAAGCTGTATTTTCTACTGATCCTTCACAGTTAACATTTACCTAGGCGTTTATTAGTAAAAGGGCACAGTATAATTACAGGAAAGGGAATCGTGCAGCATAAATGTAATTCACCCCTCAGAATGCCCCCACTCTTCATTGCTGCTTCTCAGCTTCTTGTTTGATCCAATGCTATATTTTCTGCATTGATTTTCTTTGTTCTTCTCATCTTTACAAGTGCTGATGCTCACTGTGGTGTTTCATACATTTTCCACTTTTGTTTAGCGCAACACAGTGGCTCAGTGATTAGCTCTGCTACCTCACAAAGCCAGGGACCTGGGTTTGATTCCACCCTCAGGCGACTGTCTGTGTGGAGTTTGCATGTTATCTACATGGGTTTCCTCCAGGTGCTCTGATTTCCTCCCACAGTCCAATCTAAGTGGATTGCCCATGCTAAATTGTCCGTAGTGTTCAGGATTGTGTAGTTTAGGTGGGTTATGAGGGATGGGTCTGGGTGGGATGCTCTGAGGGGTGGTGTGGACTTGTTAGGCTGAAGGGTGTGTAGCAAGTTTTGAGAAGATTTGTAGCTCAGATTGAGTTTCTGGATGTGAGTTTGCTCGCTGAGCTGGAAGGTTAGTTTTCAGACGTTTCGTCACCATTCTAGGTAATATCATCAGTGAGCCTCCGGTGAAGCGCTCGTGTTATGCCCCGCTTTCTATTTATCTGTTTAGGTTTCCTTTGTTTAGTGGTGTCATTTCCAGCATTGGCGATGTCATTTCCTGTTCTTTTTCTCAGAGGATGGTAGATTGGCTCCAAATCAATGTGTTTGTTGATGGAGTTCGGGTTGGAATGCCATGCTTCTAGGAATTCTCGTGCGTGAAGGGTGTGTTCTCACACTGTAGGTATTTGAAATTCAAGGAGGAGTTTTGGAGGATATCGGAACTATATCTGGAGTAAATCTGGAGGCCCACACCTCAGGAAGAACATACTGGCGCTAGAGTGTGTCCAGCAGAGATTCACACGGATGATCCCTGGAATGGCAGGTTTAACTTACGATGAACTGCTAAGGATCCTGGGATTGTACTCATGAGAGTTTAGAAGGTTGAGTGGAGATCTAATAGAAACTTACAAGATAATGTATGGCTTAGAAAGGGTGGACTCTGGGAAGTTGTTTCCATTAGGCGGGGAGACTAGGACCCGTGGGCGCAGCCTTAGAATTAGAGGGGGTAAATTTAAAATGGAAATAAGGAGACATTTCTTCAGCCAGAGAGTGGTGAGCCTGTGGAATTCTCTGCCCCAGAGCGCAATGGAGGCCGGGACATTAAATGTCTTCAAGGCAGAGATTGATAAATTCTTGATCTCACAAGGAATCAGGGCCTACGGGGAGAGTGCAGGGAAGTGGAGTTGAAATGCCCATCAGCCATGATTAAATGGTGGAGTGGACTCGATGAGCTGATTGGTCTTACTTCCACTCCTATGTCTTATGGTCCTTTACGTAGATGACATTGCAATCTTCTTTGAGGCTACAGATCTTGGAGAGGATTAATTCAAAATGCTAAAAAATAACATGGGGTCATAAAATGAGGACTTGTGAGGACTAAACCAATGAATGAATTAGCGAAGGCAGGATATTAGAAGAGATATGCAGATGCATTGTTATCAAGAGCTGTCTTCCAGGCAGAATATGAGAGATGCATATGTTAGAAATGCCCAATAAAAATTGAATCACAAGTTATCAGACGAACAAGCTTCAAGGGAACATGTGATCTTTGTGTTTCCTCATGCTCTGCTTCAAATTTAATAGCCCAAAATTCATGTAGTTCATCGTGTCCCAATGACAATTTTAGCTTCAATTTCACTAGCCAATGAAATATATTGCATGAGCCGATCTCTTTCTGTGTGCTCCTACTGCCCAAAACCAGGATTAGTTGAAGTTCTATGGGCAGTTCAAACATCCCTAAGTTGGAAAGTTGTAAGAGTTTATGACTTCAAAGATCTGAGCTTTTTGATGGAGTGCTGCCTTGTGCTTTCTTTCATGTACGATGTTAAACTAATCTGAGATTGTTATGGCGCCTGGCCAATAACTTTTCTTAAACCAACATGATTGAAAATAAAAACAAAGTTGCTGGAAAAGCTCCGCAGGTCTGGCAGCATCTGAGAAGAAGAAAACAGAGTTAACATTTCGGTGATAATGGGAACTGCAGATGCTGGAGAATACAAGATAATAAAATGTGAAGCTGGATGAACACAGCAGGCCCAGCAGCATCTCAGGAGCACAAAAGCTGACATTTCGGGCCTAGACCCTTCATCAGAGAGGGGGATGGGGTGAGGGTTCTGGAATAAATAGGGAGAGAGGGGGAGGCGGACCGAAGATGGAGAGAAAAGAAGATACGTGGAGAGGAGAGTATAGGTGGGGAGGTAGGGAGGGAATAGGTCAGTCCAGAGAAGACGGACAGGTCAAGCAGGTGGGATGAGGTTAGTAGGTAGGAGATGGAGGTGCGGCTAGGGGTGGGAGGAAGGGATGGATGAGAGGAAGAACAAGTTAGGGAGGCAGAGACAGGCTGGACTGGTTTTGGGATGCAGTGGGTGGAGGGGAAGAGCTGGGCTGGTTGTGTGGTACAGTGGGGGGAAGGGACGAACTGGGCTGGTTTTGGCATGCGGTGGGGGAAGGGGAGATTTTGAAGCTGGTGAAGTCCACATTGATACCATTGGGCTGCAGGGTTCCCAAGCGGAATACGAGTTGCTGTTCCTGCAACCTTCGGGTGGCATCATTGTGGCACTGCAGGAGGCCCATGATGGTCATGTCATCTAAAGAATGGGAGGGGGAGTGGATATGGTTTGCGACTGGGAGGTGCAGTTGTTTATTGCGAACCGAGTGGAGGTGTTCTGCAAAGCGGTCCCCAAGCCTCCGCTTGGTTTCCCCATTGTAGAGGAAGCCACACCGGGTACAATGGATACAGATTACCACATTGGCAGATGTGCAGGTGAGAACGCCCTTGACCGCGTCTCCCGCATTTCCCGCAACACATCCCGTACACCCTGCCCCTGCCACAACCGCCCAAAGAGGATCCCCCTCGTTCTCACACACCACCCCACCAACCTCCGGATACAACGCATCATCCTCCGACACTTCCGCCATCTACAATCCGACCCCACCACCCAAGATATTTTCCCATCACCACCCTTGTCTGCTTTCCGGAGAGAACACTCTCTCCGTTACTCCCTTGTTCGCTCCACACTGCCCTCCAACCCCACCACACCCCGCACCTTCCCCTGCAACTGCAGGAAATGCTACACTTGCCCCCACACCTCCCCCATCACCCCTATCCCAGGCCCCAAGATGACCTTCCATATTAAGCAGAGGTTCACCTGCACATCTGCCAATGTGGTATACTGTATCCATTGTACCCGGTGTGGCTTCCTCTACATTGGGGAAACCAAGCGGACGCTTGGGGACCGCTTTGCAGAACACCTCCGCTCGGTTCGCAATAAACAACTGCACCTTCCAGTCGCAAACCATTTCCACTCCCCCTCCCATTCTTTAGATGACCTGCCCATCATGGGCCTCCTGCAGTGCCACAATGATGCCACCCGAAGGTTGCAGGAACAGCAACTCATATTCCGCTTGGGAACCCTGCAGCCCAATGGTATCAATGTGGACTTCACCAGCTTCAAAATCTCCCCTTCCCCCACTGCATCCCAAAACCCGCCCAGTTCATCCCCTCCCCCCACTGCACCACACAACCAGCCCAGCTCTTCCCCTCCACCCACTGCATCCCAAAACCAGCCCAACCTGTCTCTGCCTCCCTAACCTGTTCTTCCTCTCACCCATCCCTTCCTCCCACCCCTAGCCGCACCTCCATCTCCTACCTACTAACCTCATCCCACCTCCTTGACCTGTCCGTCTTCCCTGGACTGACCTATCCCCTCCCTACCTCCCCACCTATACTCTCCTCTCTGCCTATCTTCTTTTCTTTCCATCTTCGGCCCACCTCCCCCTCTCTTCCTATTTATTCCAGAACCCTCACCACATCCCCCTCTCTGATGAAGGGTCTAGGCCCAAAATATCAGCTTTTGTGCTCCTGAGACGCTGCTGGGCCTGCTGTGTTCATCCAGCCTCACATTTTATTATCTTAACATTTCGGGTCAGGATATCCTTCCTCAGAACTTTTGTTGGATGGGAAATCTTTTGAGCTCCTGGGATGCTGCTGGGCCTGCTGTGTTCATCCAGCCTCACATTTTATTATCTGGGATTCTCCAGCATCTGCAGTTCCCATTATCACTCATGGATGGGAAAGCGCCAGTTTATATGCAGAACAGAGGACTGTTCTCCCCAGGACACCCTGGTCCATACTTCCTTCAGCCCCAACACCTCCCCACAGTCCTACAGCACTTAACCCTGTAGCTGGCAAAGGTGTAACACCTGCCCATTTACCTCCTCCCTCCCCAGTGTCCACGGGCCCAAACATACCTTCCAGGTGAAGCAACAGTTCACCTGCAGTTCCCAGAATCTGGTCTTCTGCATTCGCTGCTCACAATGTGGTCTCCTCTACATTGGGGAAACGAGGCGTAAACTTGGCGCCCGCTTCACAGAACATCTACGTTCTGCTCGCAAAACAGACCCTGAACTACCTGCTGCCTGCCACTTCAATGCACCACACTGCTCCATGGCCAACCTCTCTGTCTCTGGCTTGCCCAACGCAAGCTGGAGGAACAACACCGCATTTGCCGTTTGGGGACCCTCGAGACCTCCAGACTAATATTGAGTTCAATAATTTTACGGCCTAAACCATCCCTTGTCCAAGCCCCTTACCCCACACACCAGGCCTTGTTACCACGTAGCCTGCCACTACACAACCCCTGCTGTTAGTCACTAACAGTCCCCATTAACAACTATTCATCCTCCCAGCCTGATTGTTAGCAGCTCCTTTGTCTGTTCAACTGTCTTTCTCTCTCTTTGGGCTATATCATATTGTTTACTCCCTACCCCACCCATCTCCCTATTTTCTGTATATAAACTGACGATTTCCCAGCCACCATCAGTTCTGAGGAAGCGTAATCAGACCCAAAACATTACCTCTGTTTTCTCCTCCACAGATGTTGCCAGATCTGCTGAGCTTTTCCAGCAACTTTGTTTTTGTTCCTGATTTACAGCATCTGCAGTTCTTTTGGTTTTTATGATTGAAAATAAGTCATCTAACTAATACGCTGTTTAACAGAGATACTGCCGATGCTGGAGAATCTGAGATAACAAGGTGTAGAGCTGGATGAACACAGCAGGCCAAGCAGCATCAGAGGAGCAGGAAAGCTGATGTTTCGGGCCTAGACCCTTCTTCTGAAGAGGGTCTAAAAGTCAAACATTACAGTCTTTCAAAAGCCACCATGGGACTGCACTTCTTAAAGGGGCTCAATCTCTTCATAGTCTAATCTTGCCCTAATTTTATGTGCTCTTAGTCCTTTTAATGTCACTTTCCCATGTTACTGATTTACTAACCAGCAGAAAAAACCTTTCTTCATTTATCTTTATGAGATGTTTTCTCCTTACATTAGCTAATCCTTATCCTTTCAGGTGAGTAAAAAAACCCCTGTGAACACAGCCCCACTAAACACAGTCTCAGTGAGCATAGTCCCAGTTATTACAGAGCACCATTGACTATTGTCTCAGTGAGAGTAGCCCCAATGAGTTGAGTTTTAGTAAAATAAAAAGGGAACAAGTTGAAAACACTTAGCAGGTCAGGCAGTCTCGGTGCAGAGAAAAAAAGTTACCATTTTTGAGTCAGTTATCAGCATCAGAATGTAAGTTCAGTGAACACAGTCATTGTTTTGTAGTGCCTATCTTAACTTCATCTTCTCACCCAAGTGAGTGAGCAATCAGAAATAGCTGTAATTGAATTCATTCTCCTTGTTGAATCTTGGTGCTTTTAAACAGAGCACTGTGTAATCAGCTGCAGGTGCAGGTCTTTGTGCTGAAGTTTGTCACGATTTATTTCCCGAATCATTTTGAAAATACGTAATTATATCTGATAGGCACGTGCTGAGAACGCTGCTGCTGTCCTAATGGTCTCTTCACGATCAGCCACTTCACAATAAATTAGAAGAAATCGGGTCTTCTTGAAATGGCAAGACTTAAATGGCTGTCTTGTCTATTATCCAATGACTCAGTCAATATGTGTTAGCATGAGTGTGCTACTTATCACATCTGCTTGTGTATTGCGATAATAACTCTTATTGCACAGGCCTGTTCACACACTACCCTTCTACAAACTACATGAGCTCTCAGTTTGACAACACTTTGAGTTTGACATTGACATCCTTGTTTATAAGCCTCTCAATTGTCTTATACTCGACCCAACTATTACTGTAATGTCCTACAGATCAACAACTCCTTTAAATATCTGGGTTCCTACTATTCTAGCATCATAAGTGCTCTGATTTAAATCATTCTACATTAATGACCATTCCCGTAGCTGGCAAGCCCTAAAGTCTGGATCTCCTTTGCTTGTTTCTCAATCTCTACACTGTACACCCTTCTGTTAAACTGCTTCTTAAAACCTACCTCATTAACTAAGCTTTCAGTCCACGTGTCCCAACATCTCTTTATGTCATTTGGTGTTAAATTTTGTGAAAAATACCTTGATAAGTTCTATCTTCAAGATGCTATGTAAATTCAAATTCCTACTGTAGTTGCTACGTTTTATTTTAATTTTAATATCTTCAATGAGGTTTACATCATAGCAAAAAGTCAATCTGACTGTCTGTGTGAAATAAATTCACTGATAGATGTGAAGGTTTGAAACCCACAATGGATAAACTGGAACATTGTGGAACAGTCATGAGTCTTTTCCTCACATCACAGATCATAGAATCCCTACAGTGCGGAAACAGGGCCTTTGGCCCGACAAGTCCACACTGACCCTCAGAGCATCCTGCCCAGAACCATTCCCCTAACTTACATTAGGGCGGCACGGTGGCTCAGTGGTTAGCACTGCAGCCTCACAGCACCAGGGACCCGGGTTCGATTCCATCCTCAGGTAACTGTCTATGTGGAGTTTACACATTCTCCCCGTGTCTGCGTGAGTTGCCTCCGGGTGCTCCAGTTTCCTCCCACAGTCCAAAGATGTGCAGGCTAGGTGGATTGGCCATGCTAAATTGCCCATAGTGTTCAGGGGTGTGTGAGTTATAGGGGGATGGGTCTGGGTGGGATGTTCCAAGAGGCGGTGTGGACCTGTTGGGCCGAAGAGCCTGTTTCTACACTGTAGGGAATCTAATCTAATCTAATTGTACATCTCCCTGAATGCCACAGCCAATTTAGCATGGCAAATCAAACTATCCTGCATCTCTTTGGATTGTGGGAGGAAACCAGAGCACCTAGAGAAAACAAATGCAGACACACGAAGAATGTGCAAACTCCACTCAGAGAGTTGTTTGAGGGTGGAATCAAACCCAGGACCCTGGCACTGTGAGACAGCAGTGCTAACCATTGAACCACCGTGCTACCCTCAAGTTTATGTTCCCTGACCAGGAACCAAACCTGGGTGGCAGCAGTGAGATCACCGAATCCTAACCAGTAGATCACCAGGGAGCTCACCTTGCACGTGAACTGTTCGTAATGTCACGTTTTAACCATGACTTCATAAAAACCGACAGAACTGCGGATGCTGTAAATCAGAGACAAAAACAGAAATTGCTGGAAAAGCTCAGCAAGTCTGGCAGCATCGATGAAGAGAAATCAGAGTTAAGATGTCGGGTCCCGAGGAAGGGTCACCTGACCCGAATCATTAACTCTAATTTCTCTCCACAGATGTTATCAGATCTGCTGAGCTTTTCTGGCAATTTCAATTTTTATTTAACCATGACTTAATTAGACCATAAGACCATAAGACATAGGAGTGGAAGTAAGGCCATTCAGCCCATCAAGTCCACTCCGCCATTTAAATCATGGCTGATGGGCATTTCAACTCCACTTTCCTGCACTCTCCCCGTAGCCCTTGATTCCTTCTGAGATCAAGAAATTGTCAATCTCTGCCTTGAAGGCATCCAACGTCCCGGCCTCCACTGCACTCTGTGGCAATGAATTCCACAAGCCCACCACTCTCTGGCTGAAGAAATGTCATCTCATTTCAGTTTTAAATTTACCCCCCCTAATTTTAAGGCTGTGCCCACGGGTCCTAGTCTCCCTGCCTAACGGAAATAACTTCCCAGCGTCCACCCCTTCTAAGCCATACATCATCTTGTAAGTTTCTATTAGATCTCCCCTCAACCTTCTAAACTCTAATGAGTACAATCCCGGGATCCTTAGCTGTTCATCATATGTTAAGCCTAACATTCCAGGGATCATCCGTGTGAATTTCCGCTGGACACACACCAGGGCTAGTATGTCCTTCCTGAGGTGTGGGGCCCAAAACCGGACACAGTATTTGAAATGGGGCATAACTAGAGCTTTATAAAGCCTCAGAAGCACATCACTGCTTTTATATTCCAACCCTCTTGAGATAAACGATGATTGCAATTCCACTTCAGGAACAGAAGACTGTGGGCTAAAGTTCCACTCCACATACACAGAGATAGTAGGAACTGCAGGCACTGGAGAATCTGAGATAAGAAGGTGTAGACCTTGTAACCTTTCCTGAAGAAGGTTCTAGGCCCGAAACGTCAGCCTTCCTTCTCCTCTGATGCTGCTTGGCCTGCTGTGTTCATCCAGCTCTATACGATGTTACTCCACATACACAAATAGGATTGGCACTACACTGAAGTACTGAGGTATGATGCACCATAGAAGGGTAAATACTGAGAAAACACTGCACCGTTTGAGGGGCTGTACGGGAAGAGTGTGCCGCCATCTGAGGGTCAGTACTGAGGGAATGTGTACAGTTGGAAGGCTGTACTAAGCGAATGCTGTTCTATTGGAAGGACAATACCAAAGGATTTCAATACAGATGTAGCAGGATGGTACTGAGGGGTGTTGCACTGTCAGAGAGTCAGTACAGAGAGAGAATTGAACTGTCAAAAGTGCAAAGTGATTACTGCACTCTTGCAGTTCAGTGCTGAGGGAGTGCTACTTTGTCAGAGGGACAGTACTGGGGGAGTGCTACTCTGTCAGAGGGACAGCACTGATGGAGTGCTGCACTGTTGGAGGGACAGTACTGGGGGAGTGCTGCACTGTTGGAGGTTCAGTACTGGGGGAGTGCTGCACTGTTGGAGGGACAGTACTGGGGGAGTGCTGCACTGTTGGAGGTTCAGTACTAAGGGAGTGCTGCTCTGCTGGAGAACTGGAACTGGGGGAACGCTAAACTGTCAGAGAGTCGGCACTAAGTGAACCCTGCAGTGTCACAGGGATAGTAATCAGTGAGTGTTGTACTACAGGAGGGGAAGTACTGAAGCAATGCTGCTCTATCAGATAGCAGTACTGAAGGAATGTCACACTATCAGAGAGTGTATCACATTGGACTGAGATTGGGTTATTTGCTTGTTGGTGTGACATAATGAAGCTATTGAACAGGGAGACTCACAACAATGGCTGATGAAATATTAAATTGTCATTTTATTTGGTAAGAAATGGTGGTGAAGTGTGAAAGGTTTTATTTGAGCCTATTGACTGGTACTCAATTTGGACCAACTGAACCATTTTAATCATTGCAGCCCTGATTTTGTTTGCCAGCCTACACTCAATCATGACCAAAACTGTTGCTAAACAAATTCGTTGAACTGAAAGCAGTACAATGGGTTTTGATTACAACAATTCCAGTTGCCTTTAACAGGGAGACGTGTGTATTTAACAAATAGCTTGAGTGCTTCTCAGCAACAAATCAGATTTACCATCCTATATACAGAGCTGACACATTGTCATTTAGCTTTCTGTGCAGATCAATGCCGATGTTCACTCAACAATCCATCTACTTTCTTAAGTGGTAACATTGAATACAGTAGAAAATAGCACAAAATTCCTTCATATAGCACACTGTGAACTACCAACTTATATATCACGCTCTAAAACACAGGTTGCTAGAATGTTAAACCTTTAAGCACAAGGCTTGGCCTCAATATCACTGCAGACTATTTTCAACTCTTCATATAATGTTATATCATAGGCTTTAGTCCTGCAAATTTGAAACTGAATGAAGGGTCTAGGCCTGAAACGTCAGCCTTCCTGCTCCTCTGATGCTGCTTGACCTGCTGTGTTCGTCCAGTTCTCCATCTTGTTGTCTCAGATTCTCCAGCGTCTGCAGTCCCTACTATCTCTGAAAATAGCAATGACAGAGTTTCATTCAATCCACAAGACGTTGACAATATGACAGTCTCCTCTATCTGCTGCTTTAAGAGTCAGATGATGCTGATAAAATACCAATCACAACCCAGTTTCACAGCAGGTCCGTCACCATCTGTGGGAGAGAAATAGAGTTAATATTTTAAAATAGTATGACTTCTTCAGAACTGCGAGGTGTCGGACTGTTTTATGCTTTTGGTTGAGGGGAAACAAGGCAAGGGCAGTGGATGGCATGGAGGCTGAAAGCATGACAGAGGGGTTATTAATTGCTCTGAAAGAGTAATGGAGGTGTAAATGGATGTTAAATTATGATGGGGAAGGGAAAATATAGATCGTCTCTACTGAGTGCAAACAGGATACAAACAAAACAAGATGGTAGAGTGATTTGGTGGAGAATGTAAGGAAAATGGAAAATAGACAGCATGCAATCAGGCTCTGAAGGCATGCTCTGCTTGGTGCTCCAAAATCATTCAATTGAAAATCTTCCTTTCTTGGTGACAACTTTATTCAGAAGCACTGAGATGTGAATTCATAGGGTTGGGGGAGGGGGAATGCTCTTTGGAGGATCAGTGTGGACTCGATGGGCCAAATGGCCTGCTTCCCTACTGTAGGAATTCTATGATTCACTGTGCAGAAAGAAAGTGAACAAGATCAATGGCTTAGAAGAATCAAACTAACTTTATCCTATTGCAGTGATGTTCCACAGGGGTTGTCTTAATTATCAAGCTTAACTTAACAAAGAATCAACAAAATCATAATTTGCAATGCAATCAGGAGAATCTCTTCAACCTGAATAAAATCCCAGAAAGTATCTGTGTGCGGTTGCAGTTTTTGATGGATAGTGTGGAGATATCTTTGTCAACTATCCCGTCCCACCCTGGTAATGAGACAAAGTTAACAGCCCCTGGGTTGTGAAGTGCATTTTTGAGTTGGAGATCATCGTGACAACTGCTAACATCACCTAACAACCACCAGCTGCTGTGTCACAAGATCGTCATTAAATCATTCAGCCTTACCATTCCAGCCATTATTACTCAATCAATTATTGCGCAGTTAATAATTAACATTACTGAATCAATCAGCACTGCCATTAGCAACAGATCAGTTTTTATGTTGAATTTGAGGAAGCTTTGAAGATGTAGTTTTGCCCTGAATAACCTGTGCTAGATGTAGATGCATTTAACTCTGGCATTTCAGTGAAAGCAAAGTAGCACTAATGTTTCTCAACTGGATCAGCACAGTAACAATGACATATGAAAGAAAAGTTTTGTGTGACGTGAACTGAGAGTCTGAGCATGTAAAATATCCAAAGCGTGGTGTGAACTACTGTCATACAAATGATGATCTCTCAGAGGAACACCTAACACTCATAATCTGCCCACTCTGAGTATAAACTATGCAGGTGATAACATTTTATGTGCGACTCGTGTTGTGGGAATAGGAGACAATGAAGAGAGATCTCATTCAGATGAAATTTTAGCAACATAATACACAGAATAAATGACCTATGGGACCAAATCAGGCTTGAGTGCTCTCAGGTATCTTTTGTTTTTGTTTAATATGACATTTTTTTCATACTGGTTACATTTTGGAGATTTCACTTGGGGTTGAATTCATGTTCTTTATTTTTTTTTGGTGGTCATTGTTATTCAATTGCTGGGGTTGCTATCCTGATTAACATTCTAAGACAGGAAGAACTTTGTAATTTTAAGAAATTATAGATAGTGATGATGCTGTGCTGAATACATTACACAATCTTGTGTTGTGTGCAAGAGAAATATAACAATTCTGTATCATGTAACACCACTGCATTGTTCAACCATTCATCAATGACCTTTCATCCATCATAAGGCCAAAGTGGGAAGTTCAGAAGAAGGGTCACCAGACCCAAAACATTAACTCTGTTTTCTCCTTCACAGATGCTGCCAGACCTGCTGAGCTTTTCCAGCAACTTTGATATTGTTCCTGGGAAAGTTTACTGATGGTCTCACAGTATGCAGTTCCATTTGCAATTCCTCTGACTCTGAAACAGCCTGTGCAGCAATACCTGGACAACTCCCAAGCTCGAGTACTATTTGCGCTACACAAGTGCTAGGCAATGATCCTCTCCAGCACGAGTGAATCCAACTGACTGTGACATTTTATGGCACTGCTATCACCAGAAGCCTACCATCACATCCTGGGGCTTACCATTGAGAAGAAACAGCAGCAGGCCAACCAAATAAATATTTTAGCCACAACAGTAGCTCAGAGGTTGGGAATTCTACAGTGGGTGACTCGCACATGTACTGATTCCCAAAGCCTCTCCACCCTTTCTTTCCCGGATGAGTGCAGGTCCAACAACATTCAAAAAGCTCGACACCATCCAGGACAAAGCGGTCCACTTGATTGGTGGCATATCCATCGCATTCAACATTTATTCCTCCACCTTCGATACAGAGCTGGGCTGAGAGGTTGCAAATGGAGTTAATGTGGACAAGTGTGAGGAGGTGCACTTTGGTAGGAGTAACTGGAAGGCAAAGGACTGGGCTAATGGTAAGATTCTTAGTAGTGTAGATGAGCAGAGAGATCTCGGTGTCCATGTACACAGATCCTTGAAAGTTGCCACCCAGTTTGACAGGGCTGTTCAGAAGGCATACAGTGTTTTGGCTTTTATTAATAGAGGGATCGAGTTCCAGAACCAAGAGGTTATGCTGCAGCTGTACAAAACTCTGGTGCAGCCGCACTTGGAGTATTGTGCACAGTTCTGGTCACCGCACTAGAAGAAGGATGTGGAAGCTTTGGAAAGGGTGCAGCGGAGATTTACTAGGATGTTGCCTGGTATGGAGGGAAGGTCTTACGAGGAAAGGCTGAGGGACTTGAGGCTGTTTTCATTAGAGAGAAGAAGGTTGAGAGGTGACTTAATTGAGACATATAAAATAATCAGAGGGTTAGATAGGGTGGATAGGGAGAGCCTTTTTCCTAGGATGGTGACGGCGAGCACGAGGGGGCATAGCGTTAAATTGAGGGGTGAAAGATATAGGACAGATGTCAGAGGTAGTTTCTTTACTCAGAGAGTAGTAAGGGAATGGAATGCTTTGCCTGCAATGGTAGTAGATTTGCCAACTTTAGGTACATTTAAGTCGTCATTGGATAAGCATATGGACGTACATGGAATAGTGTAGGTTAGATGGGCTAATAGATCAGTATGACAGGTCGGCACAACATCGAGGGCCAAAGGGCCTGTACTGTGCTGTAATGTTCTATGTTCTCTACACAGTGGCAACAATGTGCACCATCTACAAGATGCACTCCAGTGATTCAACAAAGCTCCCTCGAGGGCAGCTCTCAAATGCATGACCCCTACCAACTAGAAAAACTAGGGCAACAGGGTTATGAGAACCTGCAATGATCCCTCTAAGGCAAACACAAATGAGACTTTGGAATATATTGTTGGTCCTTTATCATTGCTGGATCAAACATATGAAACTCTTTCTTAACAACGTTGTGGTAGTATTTTCATTGCACTGACTCAAGAATGTGACCCAGCGCTGCCTTTTGAATAAAACTACATTGTGCATCACAGAATGAGATAATACAGAAGGAAGTAATTCAGCACATCATGTCTGTGCAGGCTTTTAAGGAGCTGCCCAATCTTTCCCACACCCTATTATTTCCTGATATCCCTGTAATTATTTTCCTTCAATGTAGTTATCTGTTCCATTTTGAAAGTTACTTTGGATTTGTTTCCATCCAGAGTTGATTTCAGATCGCCACAATTTGCTGCTCGAAATAAATCTTTCCATATCCCCAGTTGTGTTAAATATACTCCCACTGAATACTGATCTCCTGTCAGTGGAAACTGTTTCCTCCTACTTATGCAATCCCAAGCCCTGCAAACTTTGATCATTGTTGTTAAATCTGCTCTTAACCCCTTCTTCTCTGACAAAACAATCCCAACTTTCCCAACCAATCCAAATATTCAAAGTTCTTTCTCACTGGTAACATTCTGGTAAATCTCCTCTGCAACCTCTCCTAAGGTTCGACATCATAGGTTAGAATCCTTACAGTATGGAAGCAGGTCATTTGGCCCATACCAATCCCACTAAGAGCAACCCACCCAGACCCATCCCCTTCTGTTTCCCTGGGACCCTGCATTTCCCATGGTTAATCCACTCAGCCTGCACATCTTTGGACTGGGGTAGGAAACCTACACAGACACAAGGAGAACGAGCACACTCTACACAGACAGTCTCCTGAAGGTGGATTCAAACCCAGGCCCCTGGGGGTATGAAGCAGCAGTGCTAACCACTGAGCCACCAAACCATTTTAAGGCATGGCACCATAATTGGAAGAGTATTCCAGGTAATCTGGATTGATAAAGGGTAAGCATGGAAAACAAATGCAAAATAATGATCTCCAGAAATTGCAGAGATGAATATTGTTTAAAATGGATTGCTCCAAGGCGTAGTATTATCCAACAATGAGGGGTGAAGAGTTGCCTTGGTATTCAATGAAGAAGGATTTCAAGTTCCATTTCGTGAAGACCCTTACAAGTTGGATTTTTCTTTAGCAAAAACAGAAAGTCATGAAGAAATTCAGCAAGTCTTGCAGAATCTGTGGAGAGAGAAACAGAGTTGATATTTCATATCCAGTTATCCTTCTTCAGAGTTCAGCATCCACTGTTTTTGCTTTGTTTTGGATTTTTCTTTAACTGCAATATGGTAGCCTTTAAGGTCATTTGTTGAGCTCACTTTCAACTACTTGTCATAGTGGAATTCTATACAGAGTCACAAAGTCAGATAAACTATTCTTTTTTATATCTTTGTCAATTGTCCATTTAATAGGAATGAAACAGGGTGGAATGTATCATTGACAACTGGTCAAATACAGTGTTTTTATATTTTGATCAGAGGTTAAAATTATTGGCGCAATCTACTGAGTTGTAACCTGATGCAACAACTATTACATTACCAGGCAGTTTTTCAGATTAAGGCAGCAGTACACTGTCAGGTGTCTTCTAAATATCATCCTTCAAAGGACAAACTAGAAACAGTTAAATAGCCTCATACAGCAACAGTGTTTCCAGTCAGATCAGCCTATCAATCATATTTGGAGGTGATTGGAATGGATTGTAAGCACATGACTATCTTCCACCCACTGCATCTTCAGCCATAAGGAGAAGTGGACCATTCAGCCTATTAAGTCTGGGCTGCCATTCAATGAGATCGTGGCTGATCTGATAAGCATCAACTCCACTTTCTGAAGAAATTCTACCTTTGCTCCACAGATACCACCAAATTGTAGCTTTTCCAGCCATTTCTGCCTCTGTTTCTCAACTTATCTTTCCCGCCCTTGCCCGATAATTCTTGATTCCTTTACTGAATAAAAATCAATCTATTTCTGCCTTGAATATACTTAAAAAAATCAGCCCTGGCAGCCTTTTTTGCTAAAGAATGCCACAGATTCACTACCCTCTGAGAGAAAAAAGTCTTCCTCATCTCTATCCTAAATGTGTGACCCCTTACCTTGAGGTTATGTTATCTGCTTCTAGACTCTCCCACTAGGGAAAACAACCAGTCTGCATCCACGCTGCAAAATCCTCCAAGAATCTTACTTGTTTCAATAGGTGCTCCTTGCATTCTTCTAAACTTCATTGAGTACTGGGCCAACCAACTTAATCTCTCTCTATAAACAAATCCTTCCATACCTGGGGTCAACCTAGTGAAACAGTCACTGGACTGCCTCCACTGACGTTATTCCTTTCATTTGATAAGGGGCCCAGACCTGACCACAGCATTTCAGATGTGGCCTGACTAGCACCTGATATAGTTTTAGCAAGACCCTCCTCATGTAATACTAATTTTCCTTTGAAGCATTCCATTTTCTTTCCACATTACCTGCTGAACTTGTGATCTAGCTTTTTATGGTTCATTCATGAGGACTCCCAAATCCCTCAGTTCTACAGCTTTCTGAAGCTTTTCTCCTCTAAAAGAATATTCAGCTCCTATTTTCCTTCTGCTGAAGTTCATAATGTCATACATATCCACATCTGCCAAGTTTTTGCCCACTCACGCAAACTGACTATATCCCCCTGCAGACTCGCTGTGTCATCTTCACCACTTGCCTTCCTGCTATTCTTGTGACGTCCACAAATTTGTCTATATTACATTAACTTCCGTCAACTGCTACAACCAAAGCTGACACTGAAAACGCTGTATTGCCGCCATGGCAAGGAGAGACAGACTGGGCCCACCGAGTCACCAACACCGAAACCATCACTACTTCAGCTGCCACCCAAAGCTGTCACATTGCTGCCATTGCCATGAGGAATGAACCAGATCCAGCAAGTTACCATCACCATAGCCACCAGTGCGACCATCACTCCGCTGCGAGGAGGAACGGGCCGGACCCACCGACAATGAAGCCTTTGATAAAGCCATGGCCACTTTGGCCATGAGGAAGGGACATCCAGATCCACCATGCTGTCGCCATCACAACAGACTACCTTCCTCCACCACAGCCGCAGAAAAGAAGGACAGTTGAACTTTGATTCAAAAGAGAAATGACGAAACAAAACACAAAAAAAAAGGAGAATGGAGCTGGCCAGGTGAACGGACCTGTGGTCAGGTCTGGGCGCCTTATCAAAGAAAAGGTATAGAGTCATTGGAGGTAATAAAATGTGAGGCTGGATGAACACAGCAGGCCAAGCAGCATCTCAGGAGCACAAAAGCTGACGTTTCGGGCCTAGACCCTTCATCAGAGAGGGGGATGGGGGGAGGGAACTGGAATAAATAGGGAGAGAGGGGGAGGCGGACCGAAGATGGAGAGTAAAGAAGATAGGTGGAGAGAGTGTAGGTGGGGAGGTAGGGAGGGGATAGGTCAGTCCAGGGAAGACGGACAGGTCAAGGAGGTGGGATGAGGTTAGTAGGTAGCGGGGGGTGCGGCTTGGGGTGGGAGGAAGGGATGGGTGAGAGGAAGAACCGGTTAGGGAGGCAGAGACAGGTTGGACTGGTTTTGGGATGCAGTGGGAGGGGGGGAAGAGCTGGGCTGGTTGTGTGGTGCAGTGGGGGGAGGGGACGAACTGGGCTGGTTGAGGGATGCAGTAGGGGAAGGGGAGATTTTGAAACTGGTGAAGTCCACATTGATACCATATGGCTGCAGGGTTCCCAGGCGGAATATGAGTTGCTGTTCCTGCAACCTTCGGGTGGCATCATTGTGGCAGTGCAGGAGGCCCATGATGGACATGTCATCAAGAGAATAGGAGGGGGAGTGGAAATGGTTTGCGACTGGGAGGTGCAGTTGTTTTTTGCGAACTGAGCGGAGGTGTTCTGCAAAGCGGTCCCCAAGCCTCCGCTTGGTTTCCCCAATGTAGAGGAAGCCGCACCGGGTACAGTGGATGCAGTATACCACATTGGCAGATGTGCAGGTGAACCTCTGCTTGATGTGGAATGTCATCTTGGGGCCTGGGATGGGGGTGAGGGAGGAGGTGTGGGGACAAGAGTAGCATTTCCTGAGGTTGCAGGGGAAGGTGCCGGGTGTGGTGGGGTTGGAGGGCAGTGTGGAGCGAACAAGGGAGTCACGGAGAGAGTGGTCTCTCCGGAAAGCAGACAGGGGAGGGGATGGAAAAATGTCTTGGGTGGTGGGGTCGGATTGTAAATGGCGGAAGTGTCAGAGGATAATGCGTTGTATCCGGAGGTTGGTGGGGTGGTGTGTGAGAACGAGGGGGATCCTCTTGGGGCGGTTGTGGCGGGGGCGGGGTGTGAGGGATGTGTTGCGGGAAATGCGGGAGACGCGGTCAAGGGCGTTCTCGATCACCGTGGGGGGAAAGTTGCGGTCCTTAAAGAACTTGGACATCTGGGATGTGCGGGAGTGGAATGCCTCATCGTGGGAGCAGATGCGGCGGAGGCGGAGGAATTGGGAATAGGGGATGGAATTTTTGCAGGAGGGTGGGTGGGAGGAGGTGTATTCTGGGTAGCTGTGGGAGTCAGTGGGCTTGAAATGGACATCAGTTACAAGCTGGTTGCCTGAGATGGAGACTGAGAGGTCCAGGAAGGTGAGGGATGTGCTGGAGATGGCCCAGGTGAACTGAAGGTTGGGGTGGAAGGTGTTGGTGAAGTGGATGAACTGTTCGAGCTCCTCTGGGGAGCAAGAGGCGGCGCCGATACAGTCATCAATGTACCGGAGGAAGAGGTGGGGTTTGGGGCCTGTGTAGGTGCGGAAGAGGGACTGTTCCACGTAACCTACAAAGAGGCAGGCATAGCTGGGGCCCATGCGGGAGCCCATGGCCACCCCCTTAGTCTGTAGGAAGTGGGAGGAGTCAAAAGAGAAGTTGTTGAGTGTGAGGACGGGTTCAGCTAGGCGGATGAGAGTGTCGGTGGAGGGGGACTGGTCGGGCCTGCGGGGCAGGAAGAAGCGGAGGGCCTTGAGGCCATCTCCATGCGGAATGCAGGTGTACAGGGACTGGACGTCCACGGTGAATATGAGGTGTTGGGGGCCAGGGAATTGGAAGTCCTGGAGGAGGTGTAGGGCGTGGGTGGTGTCACGGACGTAGGTGGGGAGTTCCTGGACCAAAGGGGAGAAAATGGAGTCCAGATAGGTGGAGCATCTGCTCCCACGATGAGGCATTCCACTCCCGCACATCCCAGATGTCCAAGTTCTTTAACGACCGCAACTTTCCCCCCACGGTGATCGAGAACGCCCTTGACCACGTCTCCCGCATTTCCCGCGACACATCCCTCACACCCCGCCCCCGCCACAACCGCCCCAAGAGGATCCCCCTCGTTCTCACACACCACCCTACCAACCTCCGGATACAACGCATTATCCTCCGACACTTCCGCCATTTACAATCCGACCCCACCACCCAAGACATTTTTCCATCCCCTCCCCTGTCTGCTTTCCGGAGAGACCACTCTCTCCGTGACTCCCTTGTTCGCTCCACACTGCCCTCCAACCCCACCACACCCGGCACCTTCCCCTGCAACCGCAGGAAATGCTACACTTGTCCCCACACCTCCTCCCTCACCCCCATCCCAGGCCCCAAGATGACATTCCACATCAAGCAGAGGTTCACCTGCACATCTGCCAATGTGGTATACTGCATCCACTGTACCCGGTGCGGCTTCCTCTACATTGGGGAAACCAAGCGGAGGCTTGGGGACCGCTTTGCAGAACACCTCCGCTCAGTTCGCAAAAAACAACTGCACCTCCCCGTCGCAAACCATTTCCACTCCCCCTCCCATTCTCTTGATGACATGTCCATCATGGGCCTCCTGCACTGCCACAATGATGCCACCCGAAGGTTGCAGGAACAGCAACTCATATTCCGCCTGGGAACCCTGCAGCCATATGGTATCAATGTGGACTTCACCAGTTTCAAAATCTCCCCTTCCCCTACTGCATCCCTCAACCAGCCCAGTTCGTTCCCTCCCCCCACTGCACCACACAACCAGCCCAGCTCTTCCCCCCCACCCACTGCATCCCAAAACCAGTCCAACCTGTCTCTGCCTCCCTAACCGGTTCTTCCTCTCACCCATCCCTTCCTCCCACCCCAAGCCGCACCCCCCGCTACGTACTAACCTCATCCCACCTCCTTGACCTGTCCGTCTTCCCTGGACTGACCTATCCCCTCCCTACCTCCCCACCTACACTCTCTCCACCTATCTTCTTTACTCTCCATCTTCGGTCCGCCTCCCCCTCTCTCCCTATTTATTCCAGTTCCCTCCCCCCATCCCCCTCTCTGATGAAGGGTCTAGGCCCGAAACGTCAGCTTTTGTGCTCCTGAGATGCTGCTTGGCCTGCTGTGTTCATCCAGCCTCACATTTTATTATCTTGGAATCTCCAGCATCTGCAGTTCCCATTATCTTAGAGTCATTGGAGGCAGTCCAATGACTTTCGCTAGATTGATGTATGGACATAGAGCCCAACTACTTCCTACCTTGCAGCCACTGCCGTCAGAAAAAACAAGTCAAAAGTTGTGCCAGAAACACGTCTTCTATATCTTATCTATCAAACTCTTCCATAATTTTAATGGGCTCTAATTAGGTCACCTCTCAGCCTTTTTTCCAGACAACAGAGCCTCAACCTGTTCAGCTTTTACTGATATTTATAATTCCTCAGTTCTGGAATCATTATTATAAACACCCTTAGCAACTTCATCAGTCCATTATCTATATTTGTTTGGTAATAGTGGGACTACCATTGTATACAGTGTTTCAGTGTGATCTAGCAACTGTGCCGTACAAGCTCACAACAAGTTCTTCTCTACTTTTCAATATAAAACAAAAGAATTTTACAGTAATTTTTTTGTGTTTTTTTTAATCCAGAAGTGCTCTAATGTACGACTGAACAGATTATTTTCCCATCATGAAATCACCTGTGGCATGTTTTCATCTCTGAACGACCAGCAGTAAATTACTCATGTTTTCCAATTGATTAATTTACATGGAAAGCCATTTAGGACAATGCAGGCTGTCAAAGGTGAGGAAGAGAGAGGTGGCTAAAACAAAATGGAATTGGAAGGGGTTGAGAGCATTGGTGGATACCATACGCTTATTCTACAATGACACCCATGCAAGAACGTATCACAGAAGAGGGGCAGGCAGTTAGCAGAGATTACCCCTCCACAGCCTGCTTCCAGACCTGCCAGCAGCAGACCTGCAAGACCCTACAGAACCAGATTTTTTTTTTCTTTATTCATTCATGGGATGAGGGCATCACTGGACAGGCAGCATTTGCTGCCCATCTGAAATTTCCCAATTAAGAGTCAACCACATTGCTATGGGTCTAGAGTCACCAATAGGTCTAGCTGGGAAAGATTGGTACTTTCCTTCCCTAAAGGACATTAGTGAACCAGCAATCAGCAATGGAATCACGGCCATCGTTGGACTCTTAATTCCTGTTTTTTTTTAACTGAGCTTAAATTCCACCGTGTGCCATGACAGGATTCAAACCCGGGTCCTCAAAACACTACCTGCATCTCTGATTAACAGTCCGGTGATAATAGCACTAGGGCATTGACTTCCCTCTGCCTAATGTTAAGGATTGTGGGGATGAAGTGCAACCAAAAGCATGGCAAAAGATCTTCCAAACAACTATTTATTCTGATGTTGTTCTCTGTAACTTCATTGATTTCAGCCATCCCAATTTGTCAGCAATTTGTAAGTGACTTAATAAATTTACTTTTGTTTGTGCAACTCTGAAGCAATTAAGGCAAAAACCCACGACTTCTTAGATGGTAAATGTTAGAGTTTATTAAAGGACAGTGATATATTTAACAAATTGGAAAGATGACCTTTGCAGCATCAGCATGTTGCACAATCCATTCAACACTCTGTTAGTTATCATCCTGTTAAGATTCCATCTCTGACATGATTCCAGTTACAGAAGGTAGACACATTGTTCTTGCCTTGAGAGTCTTCAGTACTTGGCTTGCCATGGTGAAGTACAGAGCCTTGTGTTTTAATCCCAGAGTGACCTGTACCCAAATTGGATTATAGCAATTTGACTGTAGCTGTTGCTAAATTTGATTGGATCTTAGCCACAGTAGTAACTGGCCTCAAGTATCTCAAGTGTTGCATATGAGCATAGAATGGAGTCTTATAAACTGTCTCCTAATCTGATTTTGATCAATGTCTCCATTCACTAAACCAACCTCTGCTGTGTTATTACATGTATTTACCAGAGTCCTCAATTAGTAATGAAAAAGGTTTCAATGTTAGAACAGTTTATCCAAGATTGCTTCTTCTCACACAAGCACAAAGATTTATTATAATGAACTTAGCCAACTTTAATGCAAACCTACGTTTTCCTATCTATTACAGAATAATCAGACTTAATAAAGAGGCGTAACTTTTTTTATAATCAAAACCTCTCTATAGAGAGGTCTCTACAGAGAACTGGGCTGAAAAAGAGCTAGCTGTCATTGTGGTGGAGAAGAAAATTAATGCTAAGCCTACAGTTTTTAAGCACAAACAAGCCTCCTCTTGCCTCTTGTTATCTCACCAGCACTCTGTGCTTGCCTTTCTCCCTAATGTGTTTACTTGGCTTCTCTTAAATCTTTCTGTATGATTCACCTCAACCTCTCATTGGAATGGCAAGTTCCACATTCTGAGCACACTCTAGGTATTGAAGTTCCCTGTATGCCAAATTGGTTAGTCGGTATCTTGTATTTGTGACCTTTAGTACATGGACTTCTCCCTGAGTCGTAACATCTTCTGTCTAAGCCATCCAAATGGTCTCATTGTTACAAAAGTTTGCCTGAAGCATCAATTTCTCCCACACACAGAAAATGATCATAACTGACCCATCTCAATTGAACTTTTATCATTTTGAACATTTCTACTGGGTCACTGCTCAGCTTTCCCTACTTCAAAATAATGAGCCCCAATCTGTTTACTCTTCTTTGGCATTTATTCACTCAGCTCTGGTATCATCATTACAAGAATTCTTTACAACTTCCCCAGTCGATCTATAATTGTTCTTGTAATATAGAGACTTGAACTGTACTCAGTGTGACCTAACTATGTCTCTATATACCTCACTTCACCTAAACAAGGAGCAGCAGTCTAAAAGCTTGTGATTTTAAATAAACCTTTGGGACGATAACCTGATATCATGTGACTTCTGGCTGGGTTTCTATGTATCTTTAACATAATTTATGTATGTTATTATTCATCTAAAAATTAGCCTCTACAGTAAATCATTCTTCTGGCTATATTAGCCATTCAATGGCTCATGCACTGGGACATCAACATTGATTTGTTCCTCGGCCCCACTTTGAATTATTCTTTTCCAACAGCAATGTGATCGTCTTAATTCTCTGACCAAACTGCCAAAAGACTTATATGACAAAGTGTGTAGCTGGATGAACACAGCAGGCCAAACAGCATCTTAGAAGCACAAAAGCTGATGTTTTGGGCCTAGACTAGATCCTCAGATGAAGGGTCCAGGCCCGAAACATCAGCTTTTGTGCTCCTAGCATGCTACTCAGCCTGCTGTGTTCATCCAGCTCCACACTTTGTTATCTTGGATTCTTCAGCATCTGCAGTTCCCATTATCTCTGCCAAAAGACTTAGCTTGAGTTTTACACACATTCTGCAAGTTCTTTAGTGTCTTCTTATATTTTTTCACAATGTTACTCAACGTTATCTACGCTCCTCAGTTTGTTATTGTACTTTTGAATGAAATTGATGTTCTGATCCCTGAGCCCAAGTTGCTTATGTAAATAATGAGAAACAGTTTTCCCAACCTCCATCCTTTTGGAACACCACTTCTCAATTTCTAACAGTCTAAAGAATCAGCATCATCAGGCATCAGGCAGATTCTTCGCTTGCGAAGATCAGTTGGGAAGAGATTCGTCAGCGATTTGGTTGGCACAACGTTGGTGGCTATAGAGTCCTATTCTGGACCTGCAGATCCTGGGGCAGTGCAGGCAGGAGAATGCTCTGGACAGCGGGGCTTGAGATGAGGGCGCCTTCCTGCGTTTCCGTCTGTTCTCTGCAGCTGCTCTCCTCAAACACTTGAACTGCTCCGTCGCCGTCGTAATTTTGTTCTGCCATGCATCCCTGTCAGAGGCCAGCTTTTGCCATTCTGTTGAGGCGATGCCGGCCTGAGACAGCTGTTGCTTCAGTTGGTCCTTGTAGCGCTTGCATGGGGCACCGCGGTTTCTTTTGCCATTGCAGAGTTCTCCGTAGAACACTGTCTTGGGTATTCTGGTGTTGTCCATCCACGATACGTGACCCGACCATCGAAGTTGCTTCAGGAGAACGGTCACTTCGATGAGAACTGTGGATGTGGATCTGAAACAGAAGGAGAAATTGCTGTAAAAACACAGCAGGTCTAGTAGCATCTAATGAAGAGTCACTAAACTCACATTAGTGATAATGAGAACTGCAGATGCTGGAGAATCCAAGATAACATAGTGTGGAGATCTCTGATGAAGGGTCTAGGCTCAAAATGTCAGCTTTTGTGCTCCTGAGATGCTGATTGGCCTGCTGTGTTCATCCAGCTCCACACTTTGTTATCCTAAACTCACATTAACTCAGTTTACTCTCCATAGACACTTGCCACATTTGTTCAGTTTCTGCAGAAATTCCTGTTTCTGCTTATCTTTCTTGCAATGCTGACTGTTTTCTGTCACATTGGCCTGCTCACTGCTGCAGCATTGACTACAGTTCAAAAGTATTTCATTGGCTGTGAAAAGCTTTGGAATATCCTGTGGTTGTGAAAAATGTGAATTTGTGCCTTTTTTTTGGATTATCACAGAAGTGTTGATATTCAAGCAACTGAAAGCTGTTAATTTGTAAACTAAAATAATGAAGTTAGTATGTGCCAGAGATACTGGAGAGGATATTGATATGTTACGACACACATGAGAATAAGAATTAAACCCTCTAATCAGTAATGATGACCATCAAAGAGGATATCTGGACGGACACGTGACTCCAATAAACTGTCTCTAATCAGGTCAAGAAAATGCCTATCAACCGAGTGCGAAAGCTTGATTGCATTTCTGTTTATAATGTTTCCCTTTATTGTTGTCATGTTCACCCTCATTGTCTCCCCAGAGTGCTGGCTGATAATCACAAAGGGAGGATTTAGGAGGTGCAAACTATCTTCGGTAACTCAGCCATTGTTAATTGTTTGAAAAGAAAAAAAATGTTAAACACAAAACAGGAAAATGGGGTTAATCTCAACTGTTTCAAGAGTTAGGGACCAAAAGGCTCATTCTTACTCATATTTGTATGACATGGACATCACTAGCTTAGGGAAAATATTTATTATCCCATTTCTAGTTACCTCTAGTAGTGGCTTTTTACCACAGTCTGGATTGTTAAAGGACTTCATCCCTCTCCTTGTTCACTTCTGAGATTAAATCAAACCATTCATGCCCTTGATGTGGTATTTTACCTTGAACTGACATCCCTTATCTACTCCATCACTTAGACTGTCAATTTCAACAAACAAGGAACCAATTGCGTACAGTTCTGGTCACCGCTTTATAAGAAGGATGTGGAAGCTTTGGAAAGGGTGCAGAGGAGATTTACTAGGATGTTGCCTGGTATGGAGGGAAGGTCTTACGAGGAAAGGCTGAGGGACTTGAGGCTGTTTTCATTAGAGAGAAGAAGGTTGAGAGGTGACTTAATTGAGACATATAAAATAATCAGAGGGTTAGATAGGGTGGATAGGGAGAGCCTTTCTCCTAGGATGGTGACGGCGAGCACGAGGGGGCATAGCTTTAAATTGAGGGGTGAAAGATATAGGACAGACGTCAGAGGTAGTTTCTTTACTCAGAGAGTAGTAAGGGAATGGAACGCTTTGCCTGCAACGGTAGTAGATTCACCAACTTCAGGTACATTTAAATCGTCTTGGACAAGCATATGGACGTACATGGAATAGTGTAGGTTAGATGGGCTTCAGATTGGTATGACAGGTCGGCACAACATCGAAGGCCGAAGGGCCTGTACTGTGCTGTAATGTTCTATGTTCTAGGTTCTATAGAGACCAGTCATTCAATTACTCAAACTTGTTCAGCCATAATGTTGATCCATCTTTACTCTGCCTCAGCTTACCTGCAGCTGAAACCCACATTCGTGGCTTTGTTATATTCTAGACCCATCTGTTTCAATGCTGTCTCACCAATTTACCCATCCGTCATCAAGTCATGGAGTCATACAGTACAGAAACAAACCTTTTGGTCCACACCGAACAGACATTCCAACCTGACCTAATCCCATTTTTCAGCGTTTGGCACATATCCCTCTAAAACCTTTTTATTCATATACCATCCAGACGCCTTTTAAATGCTGCAACTGTAGCCACTTCCACACTTCCTCTGGCAGCTCATTCCACGCATGCACCACCCTTTGCATGAAAATGTTGCCCCTCAGATCCCTTTTATATCTTTCCCCTCTCACTTTAAATTAATGCCCTCTAGTTTTGGATTCCCTTACCCCTGGAAAAAGACTTTGCCTATTCACCCTATCCATGCCCTTCATGATTTTATGAACCTCTATAAGGTCACCCCTCAGCCTCCGACACTCCAGGGGAAAAAATACGCCCAGCTGATTCAGCTCTCCCTATAGCTCAAACCCTCCAGTCCAGGCAACATCCTTGTGAATCTTTTCTCCATCCTCTCAAGTTTAACAACATTCGTCAGATAGATGTGTGACCAGAATTGTGCGCCTCATTCTAAAAGTGGTGTTACCAATGTCCTGTACAGCCACAACGTGACATCCCAATTCCTATACTCAGTGTTCTGATTAATGAAGGCAAACATGTCAAATGTCTTCTTCACCACCCTGTCTACATGTGACTCCATTTCAATAAACTATGCACCTTCACCCCTAGTTCTCTTTCTTTGACAATAGTCCCCAGGGCCCTACCAACAACTGTGTAAGTCCTAAGATAACAAGGTGAAGAGCTGGATGAACATCACAGGCCAAGCAGCATCAGAGGAGCAGGAAGGCTGACGTTTAGGGTCTAGACCCTTCTTCAGAAAAAAATCCTAACTTGGTTTCTCTTATGAAAATGCAACACCCCACATTTATCTAAATTAAACTGTCACACTTGAATGCATTAAAAATCCTGCTGCCTGTGTCTTAACTTTGATTCTGATCGCATTCATTCATCTTCCCTGAGCTTGTTGTATTGACTCCAGATCCAGAAATGTCTTAATTTTCTTTCTTTTTTCATTGTTCTGAAGTCTTTCCATGCACTCGCCTTTAGCTCCATGAACTCAAAATTCAGGAGTTCCTCCCCAGAACATTATTGCTTTTCTACCTCCTTTTCATAGTTCATAAGAATATGAATCAAGACTAGATGAATCACAAAGATCCAGCATCCAAGTTAAGTAGGTAATAGAGAAGGCAAATGGACTGTTGACTTTTATTTCAAAGGGATGGAGTCATCATAATGGGTCTTGCTGAACCTAAATAACACCCTTTTCAGACTAAAGCTAGAGGCTATGAGCACTTTGGGGCCCTTATCTGTGAAAAGAGTCTGAGCAATTTGGGCCTATATTCGATAGAGTTTAAAAAAGAGGACATCTTATTGAAAAAAAAGAAGAATTTTAAAGAGCTTGATGGGGTAGATCTGGAGAGATTATTTCTCTTTGTGGGCGAGGCTAGAACCAGAGAGCATAATCTCAGAATAAGAGGCCACCCACTAAAGATGCGAATGAGGACAAGTCTTTTCTCTCAGAGGGTTGTGAATCTGTCAAATTCTTTACTGCAGAGGTCTGCTGAGGCTGGGTTGTTACATATATTCATCTATACATATATGACATTTTTTTAACCAGTAAGGGAATCAAGGGTTATGGGAGTAAGGCAAGAAAGTAGGGTCGAGGATTATCAGATCAGCTATGATGTCATTGAAGGTGGAGCAGACTTGATGGGCTGAATCACCCATTTCTGCTCCTGTGTCTTATGTTCTACTTAGCCTACTGAGCATGCCCTACCATTCAGTAAGATCACATTTGACTTGATTGTGGGCTCAACACCACTTTCTTGCCTGAAACCGTATAAGCCTCAATCTTCTCTGTCAATCAAGAGATTGTCTACTCAGCCTTAAACATTGAACATTGAACATAGAACATAGAACAGTACAGCACAGTACAGGCCCTTCGGCCAAGGACATTGTGCCGAACTTTTACCCTAAACCTAAAGTCTATCTAACCTCCACCCCTACCTCATAATATCACCGATATGCCTATCTAATAGCGGCTTAAATGCCCCTAATGAGGCCAACTCCACTACCCTCTCCGGCAATGTGTTCCATGCCCCTACCACTTACTGAGTAAAGGGCCTACCTATATCTACCTCCACTCACTTTAAAACTATCTCCCCTCGACCCTAGGAAAACGTCTCTAGCTGTCCACTCTATCTATACCTCTGATCATTTTGTACATCTCTATTGAGTCACCTCTCATCCTTCGTCATTCTAAAGAGAAAAGGTCTAGCTCTGTCAACCTTTCCTTGTAAGACCTTCCCTCCATTCCAGGCAACATCCTGGTAAATCTCCTCTGCACCTTTTCTAACGCTTCCGCATTTTTCCTGTAATGAGGCAAACAGAACTGGACACAATACTCCAGATGTGGCCGAACCAGGCTTCTGTATAGTTGGAGCATAACTTCATGACACTTGAACTCAATCCCTGTATTAATGAAAGCTAACACACCATACGCCTTCTTACCAACTCTATCCACCTGGGGGGCAGCTTTCAGGGAACTGTGGACTTGAGCCCCAAGATCCCTCTGCTCCTCCACACTATCAAGAATCTTTCCGTTAACCCTGTATTCTGCTTTCAAATTTGTCCTTCCAAAATGAATGACTTCACGCTTTTCAAGGTTAAACTCCATCTGCCACTTCTCAGTCCAACTCGGCATCCTACTAATGCCCCTTTGTAACCTAGAACAGCCCTCCACACTATGCACAGCTCGACACACCTTCGTATCATCAGAGAAATTACTAATCCACACTTCCACTCCTTCATCCAAATCATTCACAAAAATCACAAATAGAAGAGAACCCAGAACAGATCCTTGTGGTACACCACTCGTAACTGAGCACCGTGTTGAATATTTTCCATCCGCTACCATCCCTTGTCTTTTAAGGGTCAGCCAATTCTGAATCCAATCTGCCACATTTCCCCCCTTGAATATAACTTTGTTTGAATTGCTTATTAAGATCTGCTCTCTGACCAATTTCTTGTCATGTATCCTATAGTTCTGGTGTGATTCAATGTCTGACAACTCTCCTGCGAAGCATCTTTTGGGCTTTTATTATATTAGTGGCAAAACTGGAATGCAATTTATTCTTAACACACCAGTCAGCCAAATCAGTTTCGGACTGGAATCAATAAACTGGGGAAAGGCAATTGCTGAAAGACCTACTGAAGCAACAATCTGACAGCTCCATGGTAGGTTTATTGATGCCAGTTATTTGTATTTCCAGTTTCTCTCAACTTTTTGAAACATCAATTGTGATTTCAACTCAAGCCTTGTTAGCTCTATCAGTTTAGATTTTCGGATTATAAGTCCAAATCATATTACCTTTCAACTTTAACACTAATTCTTTGTTTGAATATTCTGCACCTTTATTAGTAGAAGTGAGGATGCCATCTTCCTTGTGTTTTATAAAGGAACTTCGAAGGAACTGCAAACTCAATAACAAGCTCAATGCAGGTCCAGATGAATGAGTCAGTACTTTAAACCTGGCAGACGCAACAATGTACAATAAACAGTACACAGTCACCATTTATACAATTGCACAATTCTGTTCAAATAACACCCAAAAATCATGTAATTATATAGTTTTGAGACAAATACCAATCCTTTCTGACCTTTCCTGAATGTAATTTCAAAATCTATAAATATAATTTCAGATTCCGCAAATCACAGACTTCATATTCGATTGAGAGTCAGTGTTAACACTGAATGTGTCTTTACTGTGGGACTTCTGCATGGTCCCTCCAAACTGACTGACAATAGGAGTTGAGAGACACTCTATGGAGTGTATTTGGGCTGGCAATGATAGAGATGAGTGGCTTAACCATTTTATATGACATTGCTCTGTCTGGCCATTTCAGTGATAAATGAGTATGTCTGTCATGAAAGACTGGCATTTGCAGTAGAAACATTGCCATCCCCAAAACGTTCACGAGCTCTTTGTGGCCAATAAATTACTTTTTAAAGAGTAAGCCGTATTGCAAATTAGACGATTTCAGTTTGTACACAGCAAGACCCAACAAATGACAATGAAACAAGTAATAAATAAGGATGAGGTGAGGGCCTAGCGATAACATCACTTGACTATTAGTCTTGAGACCTAGGCTAATGTTCCAGGCGCATGGTTTCAAATCCTACTATGGCAGATGGTGGAATTTGAATTCAATGAAAATTTGGAATTAAGAAGCTAATGATCATGCCATTTGATGCAAAAAACTATCTCTTTCACTTTGTCCTTCAAGGAGGAAGCCACCCTTACCTAGTCTGGCCTACATATGCTCCAGTCCTATAGCTATGTTGTTGACCCTTAACTGCCTTCTGTACAATTAGGAAGGCTGGCCTGGCCAGAGACATGCACATCTTGTTAATGAATAAAACAAAAGTGACTGAATAGTAGGGCAGAATTTGGTCTCATGTGAAACTCCAAAAAGTAGATTTTTGGTCATTATCACAATGCTATTTTTGACACCTTGCTATGAGTATATTGTTGTGTTTAATACAACATAGTCTACTTTCCTAAAAGGTGCTCCATTGGCAATGAAAATTCTTGTGCTATCATGAAAGGTCTTGTATCAATAAAAGTTTTCAGTGAATCACTGTTATGTTTTTCTTTCATATCGATATACCTCACTGAACATAATGGGCAGAGCCTTACTGGAAATCAGCTCTGTATCATTTTTGGTCAGTTTCATGGAGTTCTCTCTGTGAGACAGAATTACATTTCTCATATGATTGCCCCAATCTCACTTCGTTAACAATAAACGGCATCCTAATTGTGCCTGCTCATCCTATTTTCCACTCACTATGGGCAGATAATTTCATCGCCGCTAGGATATCCTGGGGTCAGTGGTATTAACGATCTTTGTTCCTAACAATGTGCCTAGTCAAACTTTTGCTGTCCAGTTATGCTTCACCATACACATAGTGGCAGAGCTGACACTTCATTGTACATGCAACTGCACATTCTTATATATATGTATAGTGCTGTCTACATGCCACGTCACAAAGCTTTCCTGCCTTTAGCCACAACGCATCTTACAATCCTCCCTGAAAGAATGCTACTTTTTCCCCATTGTCCTGTAAAGTACAGCATCTTATCAACATTCAGCCTGGCTCCATAACATACAGGAGAACCTTCAAACACTTCACAGAATTCGTTTTCATTCAGCAACAATGAAAGCTAACAGAAAACAAACATATTTGACATTTGGAGCCAAATCAAACAATTTCCCTTTTGAGTAACAGGTTTGACGCTTAACGGACTTGATGGGCTGAATGGCCTGTTTCCACGCTGCAAGTATTCTATGATTCTATGAACAAGAATGTAGAATCTGGTAGATGGGAAAGGATCTGTTTAAGAGGAAAGAAAACACACATACAAACTTACACATGCCTTTCAATAAGGTCATGGCCAAACTGATTATTCCACATTTCTACTGACCCCCCAGTAGACCTACACCCCTTTGAATACCAAGAACCTTTCTTCCACCATCTTAAAAATATTCAAGGACTCTGCTTATGTTTCCTTTTGAAAAAGAAAGTTCCAAAGACTATGTGAGAACAAATTCTGCTCATTTTTTTACTAAACCATCAACTTGTTAGCTTTAAACAGCAACTGCTTAGTTCTAGATTCTGTCATAACAGGCAGGCATCCTTTCCACATTGATCTCATCAAGACATCGCAAGGTGATGTAGCCTTCCTGTTCCTCTGATGCTGCCTGACCTGCTGTCTTCATCCAACTCTACACCTTGTTTTCTATGTCTCAATTTTTTTTTAATTCTATGAAATTCCGGTGATACAAACCTAAACTGTCCAACATTTCCTCAGCAGACAAATTACAAACTCTAAGTCATTACATACTATTTTAATGAACAAGTGAACACAGGCTAGAGGCTAAAGTTTGGGGAGTTGGGTGACAAGGCTGTAATCTTGATGGCTAAGTGATCTGGAAACCTCACATTAATGTTCTGGGACACCCATTCAAATCCCACCACGGCAGATAGTGAAATTAGAATTTAATTTTTAAAAATCTGGAATAAAAAGTGAGCTTACTGATCAACCATTATCAATATTGTTTTCAAAAAGCTTATTTGGTTTCTGTAAAGGGTCCTGGCCTGAAACATCAGCTTGCCTGCTCCTCTGATGCTGCCTGTCCTGCTGTGTTCATCCAGCTCTACACCTCGTTATCTCAGTCTCCAGCATTGGCAATTCGTACTATCTCTTCTGGTTTATAATGCTCTTTAAGGAAGGAAATCTGCCATTCTTACCTGATCTGGCCTACATGTGACTTTAGACACTCACCATAAGACCACAAGACATGGGAGTGGAAGTAAGGCCATTTGGCCCATCGAGTCCACTCCGCCATTTAAATTATGGCTGATGGGCATTTCAACTCCACTTCCCTGCACTCTCCCCGTAGCCCTTGATTCCTTGTGAGATCAAGAATTTATCGATCTCTGCCTTAAAGGCATCTAACGTCCCGGCCTCCGCTGCACTCCGTGGCAATAAATTCCACAAGCCCACCACTCTCTGGCTAAAGAAATGTCTCCTCATTTCCGTTTTAAATTTACCCGCTCTAATTCTAAGGCTGTGCCCACGGGTCCTAATAAGACCAATGTAATTAGTCACAATATAATCACAATGTAATTGACTCTAAACTGCCCTTGGGGCAATGCAAGATGGCCAAAAATTGCTGTCCTGGCTGTGAACAAATCAATAAAATGAAGGTGTGGTAGGATCTGAGTGAGGCAATGGCAAAGAGCCCACTAGGAAGGCATGAGAAGGACGTTCATAGCTCACACCTGAATCGCCCGTTTTGTTTCTTGCTCAAATTGTGCAGGTTTGGGATTGGTCCTCACGAAAGGATTACAACACCTAAGGAATTTCATGGCCTCAGGATATCTCAATATAATTTACAGTAAACAATAGAAAGGCAGAGCTAAGGGGAATTAGTTATAATTTCAAGCCAAAAGATAATACCTGTTCCCAAGATCATGAACACTGTCTGTTATGAGTAATTTGGATTAATATAGATCAAAATGGATGAATCAGGAGCATTTATTGGATTAGGGTTGCCTGTGCATGAGCAGATCTCATTACAGGCATTATCAAATGAGATTCCAACATGGCAAATCGCTAGATTGATTAATAATCCCCTCCACAGACTATTTGAGTCTTGTCACAAAGCATCATATAAACCAGGCAAACTTCACAACAGATATAGAAAGTAGTATTGAGCTAATCAAAACCCAATGAGAGTGATAGTAACACATATACTTTCTCCTTTCTTAGATTTCTATTCTTCCCAACACTACTGGTGAAGAAAAAGAGACTGATGGAATTACAAACATAAAAGTTAGGTATAGGAGATAATGGGAACTGCAGATGCTGGAGAATCCAAGATACCAAAGTGTGGAGCTGGATGAATACAGCAGGCCAAACAGTATCTTAGGAGCATGAAAGCTAACTATTCGGGCCTAGACTCTTCATCAGAAAAGAGGTAGGGAGGCGGATCGAAGATGGATAGAGGAGAAGATAGGTGGAGAGTAGACAGACAAGTTAAAGAGGTGGGGATGGAGCCTGTAGAGGTGAGTGTAGGTGGGGAGGAAAGGAGGATATAGGTCAGACCAGGGAGGACGGACAGGTCAAGGGGGCGGGATGAGGTTAGTAGTAGGAAATGGGGGTGCAGCTTGAGGTGGGAGGAAGGGATAGGTGAGAGGAAGAACAGGTTAGGGAGGTGGGGACGAGCTGGGCTGGTTTTGGGGTGCAGTAGAGGGAGGGGAGATTTTGAAGCTTGTGAAATCCACATTGATACCATTGGGCTGCTGGTTTCCCAAGCTGAATATGAGTTGCTGATCCTGCAACCTTTGGGTAGCATCGTTGTGGCCCTAAAACGATCTTATTTTTAAACTATAATGCCTAATTTAGATTATCCATAAAGAAGAAGCATCATTTCCAAACCTACCTGGTTAAGACCTCTTGGGATTAGATTAGATTAGATTCCCTACAGTGTGGAAACAGGCCCTTCGGCCCAACAAGTCCCACCGCCCCTTGAAGCATCCCACCTAGCCCCATATGCCTATAACCCTGTAACCCCACACATCCCTGAACACTATAGGCAATTTAGCATGACCGATCCACCTAGCCTGCACATCTTTGGACTGTGGGAGGAAACCAGAGCACCCGGAGGAAACCCATGCAGACACGGGGAGAATGTGCAAACTCCAGACAGACAGTCGCCCGAGGCTGGAATTGAACCCAGGCCCCTGGCGCTGTGAAGCTGCAGTGCTAACCACTGAGCACCGTGCTTCCCTGGATCTTTTATGTTTCTGTCAAGTTGCTTCTTACTCTTCTAAACACAATGCATGCAAATCTACCCTGCACAATCTTTGCTCATAAAGCAATCTTCCCATTCCAGGCCTTATTTTAGCAAATCCCTGAAACCTCTTTAATGCATTACATCCTTCCTTAAATAAGATGACCAATATTGTACAAAACATTCCAGATGTGGTCTAACCAATATCAGGTGTAATTGCAGCATATTCTTCCTAATTTTTCATTCAATCTCTCACAGTAAATTATAACATTCTTTTACCTTCCCAAATTAATAGCTATACCTGTACAGTACTCTTTTGCACATTTACACACAGGACACTCTGTGCATTTCAGAGCTGTGCAAACCCCTATCATTTAGATATTATTGTTCTTTTTATTCTTCCTGCCAAAATGGATATTTTATGCTTTTCCATATTATACTTCATTTTCTGTAGCCTTGTCCACTCAATTAACCTGCCTATATCCATTTATAGCCTCCCTATGTCTCATTAACAATTCATTTTTCAAACTATCATGTGTCATGAGCAAAATTAGCAGCTATAATTCTGGTTCTATTTATACACATTTTAAAAAGTTAAGGTCCCAGCACTGATCCCTGTGATCACATCACTACCTCTGTTGGATCTGAGATAATTGGAACTGCAGATGCTAGAGAATCCGATGTAACTAGATATGGAACTGGATGAACACAGCAGGCCAAGCAGTATCCTAGGAGCACAAAAGCTGATGTTTCGGACCTAGACCCTTCATCAGAAATGGGGGAGGGGAGGGGGTTCTGAAATAAATAGGAAGAGAGGGGGAGGCGGATCGAAGATGGGTAGAGGAGATGGTAGGTGGAGAAGAGACAGACAAGTCAAAGAGGTGGGGATGGAGTCAGTAAAGGTGAATGTAGGTGGGGAGGTAGGGAGGGGATCAGTCAGTCCAGGGAGTGTGGACAGGTGAAGGGGGTGGTATGAGGCTAGTAGGTAGGAAAAAAGGGTGCAGCACGAGGTCGGAGGAGGGCATAGGTGAGGAAGAACAGGTTAGAGAGGCTTTCCACATCAAGCAGATGTTCACCTGCACATCCGCCAATGTGGTATACTGCATCCGCTGTACCGTTGTGGCATCCTCTACATTGGGGAACCCAAGCGGAGGATTGGGGACCACTTTGCAGAACACCTATGCTCAGTTCGCAGTAAGCAACTGCACCTCCCAGTCACGAACCATTTTAACACCCCCTCCCATTCCTTAGATGACATGTCCATCCTGGGCCTCCTGCAGTGCCACAACGATGCCACCCGTAGGTTGCAGGAACAGCAACTCATATTCTGCTTGGGAACCCTGCAGCCCAATGGTATCAATGTGGACTTCACAAGCTTCAAAATCTCCCCTCCCCCTACCGCATTCCAAAATCAGCCCAGCTCGTCCCCATTTCCCTAACCTGTTCTTCCTCCCACCTCCAGCCGCATCTCCATTTCCTTCCTACTAACCTCACCCCTCCCCCTTGGCCTGTCCGTCCTCCCCCGACTGACCTATCTCCTCCCTACCTCCGCACCTACACTCCATTCCCACCTCTTTGACTTGTCTGTCAGCTCTCCACCTATCTTCTCGTCTATCCATCTTTGATCCGCCTCCCTCTCTCTCCCTATTTATTTCAGAAGCCCCTTCCCCTCCCCCATTTCTGATGAAGGATCTAGGCCTGAAACATCAGCTTTCATGCTCCTAAGATACTGCTTGGCCTGCTGTGTTCATCCAGCTCTACACCTTGTTATCTCTGTGGACCTGCCTGCCAAGGACACAGGACATACCCAGGGATGTTGTTAGCTGGAACATTATCTGTAAAGTATGATCCTATGAGTATGACTATGTCAGGTTGTTCCTTGGTCAGCCCATGGCCACCCCTCCTGATTTTTGCACTAGACCCCAGATATTTTATTTATAAAATATTTAGGTTTAAAAAGGCAGAAATTCCATTAAGTCAGAAATCACATGGCACCAGGTTATAGTCCAACAGGCTTATTTGAAACCACAAACTTTCAGAGTGCGGCCCCTTTGTCAGGTGTAGTGAGAGAGAGAAGAGCACGTGGACACAAAGTTTAAAGGCAGAGAGATCAAAAAAATCACACGACTGGTGTGAGTAGAGTGTCTGATAATACACAGTGGGCCGTGTTCCAAGTGTGATGGTATTATCCATGTTGATAATCTGACATGCCTTGCAGAGTTTGCCATGGCAGGTTTGTGTTTGATGTTGTCCTGAAGGCTGCATAGTTTGCTCAGATGAGGAGGAACACGACTGACACATAAAGGTCTTGAAGGACATCCTCAGAAGAACAGGGAATTATGCTCAACTCATTGGTTGCTAGTTCCTACTTGCCATGGCAAAAGACTGCAATGGCCTCCTCAGAAAACAGACATACGATACGACTGATAGAGTACCCTTCATTGACCAGAAACTATATCATATTCTTCTCTGCCTTCAGCATGTCATCAATGACAATTGGCATCTCACCAAGATAGAACATAGAACATAGAACAGTACAGCACAGAACAGGCCCTTCAGCCCACAATGTTGTGCCGACCATTGATCCTCATGTATGCACCCTCAAATTTCTGTGACCATATACATGTCCAGCAGTCTCTTAAATGACCCCAATTACCTTGCTTCCACAACTGCTGCTGGCAACGCATTCCATGCTCTCACAACTCTCTGCGTAAAGAACCTGCCTCTGACATCCCCTCGATACTTTCCACCAACCAGCTTAAAACTATGACCCCTCGTGCTAGCCATTTCTGCCCTGGGAAATAGTCTCTGGCTATCAACTCTATCTATGCCTCTCATTATCTTGTATACCTCAATTAGGTCCCCTCTCCGCCTCCTTTTCTCCAATGAAAAGAGACCAAGCTCAGTCAACCTCTCTTCATAAGATAAGCCCTCCAGTCCAGGCAGCATCCTGGTAAACCTCCTCTGAGCCCTCTCCAAAGCATCCACATCTTTCCTATAATAGGGCGCCCAGAACTGGACGCAGTATTCCAAGTGCGGTCTAACCAAAGTTTTATAGAGCTGCAACAAGATCTCACGACTCTTAAACTCAATCCCCCTGTTAATGAAAGCCAAAACACCATATGCTTTCTTAACAACCCTGTCCACTTGGGTGACCATTTTAAGGGATCTATGTATCTGCACACCAAGATCCCTCTGTTCCTCCACGCTGCCAAGAATCCTATCCTTAATCCTGTACTCAGCTTTCAAATTCGACCTTCCAAAATGCATCACCTCGCATTTATCCAGGTTGAACTCCATCTGCCACCTCTCAGCCCATCTCTGCATCCTGTCAATGTCCCGCTGCAGCCTATAACAGCCCTCTACACTGTCAACGACACCTCCGACCTTTGTGTCGTCTGCAAACTTGCTGACCCATCCTTCAATTCCCTCGTCCAAGTCATTAATAAAAATTACAAACAGTAGAGGCCCAAGGACAGAGCCCTGTGGAACTCCACTCACCACTGACTTCCAGGCAGAATATTTTCCTTCTACTACCACTCGCTGTCTTCTGTTGGCCAGCCAATTCTGTATCCAAGCAGCTAAGTTCCCCTGTATCCCATTCCTCCTGACCTTCTGAATGAGCCTACCATGGGGAACCTTATCAAATGCCTTACTGAAGTCCATATACACCACATCCACAGCTCGACCCTCATCAACCTTTCTAGTCACATCCTCAAAAAACTCAATAAGGTTTGTAAGGCATGACCTACCCCTCACAAAGCCGTGTTGACTGTATTTGATCAAGCCATGCTCTTCCAGATGGTCATAAATCTTATCCCTCAGAATCCTTTCTAACACCTTGCAGACGACAGACGTGAGACTTACCGGTCTATAATTGCTGGGGATTTCCCTATTTCCTTTCTTGAAGAGCGGAATTACATTTGCCTCTCTCCAGTCCTCAGATACGACTCCAGTGGAGAGCGAGGGTGCAAAGATCTTCGCAAGTGGCGAAGCAATTGCATTTCTCGCTTCCCAAAGCAGCCGAGGACAAATCTGATCCGGGCCTGGCGACTTGTCAATCTTAATGTTTGACAAAATTTTCAGCACATCGGCTTCGTCTATCTCTATCCATTCCAGCATGCACACCTGCTCTTCAAAGGTTTCATTCACTACAAAGTTGGTTTCTTTCGTAAAGACAGAAGCAAAAAACTCATTTAGGGCTTCCCCTACCACCTCAGACTCCACACACAAGTTCCCTATGCTATCCCTGATCGGCCCTACTCTTTCTTTGACCATTCTCTTATTCCTCACGTAAGTGTAAAATGCCTTTGTGTTTTCCCGGATTCCTTCTGCCAAGCCTTTCTTGTGCCCCCTCCTGGCTCTCCTTAGACCATTTTTGAGCTCCTTCCTTGCCTGCATGTAATCCTCTCTAGCTGAACTTGACCCTAGCTTCCTCCACCTTATGTAAGCTACCTTCTTCCTTTTCTCTAGAAGCTCCACCGCTCTCGTCATCCAAGGTTCCTTAATCTTACCCCTTCTTGCCTGTCTCAGAGGGACATATTTACTCATCACTCCCAACAACTGTTCCTTAAACCGTCTCCACATGTCTATAGTTCCCTTACCATGGAAGGACTGCTCCCAGTCCATGCTTCCTAACTCATGTCTAATCGCATCATAGTTTCCTCTTCCCCAATTAAATATCCTCCCATTCTGCCTAATCCTCTCCTTCTCCATAGCTATGTAGAATGTGAGGCAGTTATGGTCACTATCACCAAAATGCTCTCCCACCACAAGATCTGATACCTGCCCCGGCTCATTTCCGAGCACCAAGTCTAGAATGGCCTCTCCCCTCGTTGGCCTGTCAACGTACTGCGTTAGGAAACCCTCCTGAACACACCTTACAAAAACAGCTCCATTCGAATCTTCTGCTCGAAGGAGGTTCCAATCAATATTAGGAAAGTTAAAGTCACCCATTACAACAACCCTACTGCGTGCACACTTTTCCAAAATCTGTCGACCTATGCTTTCTTCAATCTCTCTGCTGCTATTGGGGGGCCTGTAGTAAACCCCTAACGAGGTGACTACTCCCTTGCTGTTCCTAATTTCCACCCATACTGACTCGGTAGGCAGATCTTCCTCGACAAAGGAAGCTTCTGTAGCTGTGATACCCTCTCTGATTAGTAGTGCTACACCCCCTCCTCTTTTTCCCCCCTCCCTATTCTTTTTAAATGTTCTAAACCCTGGAACATCCAGCAACCATTCCTGCCCATGAGAAACCCATGTCTCTGTTATGGCCACAACATCATAGCACCAGGTACTGATCCATGCTCTAAGTTCATCACTTTTATTCCTGATACTCCTTGCATTAAAGCAAACACACTTTAACCGATCCCTTGGTTCCTTCCCAGGAAAATCCTTCCCACTAGCTGGTCTACCTCTTGCTACTGCCTCACCTGCATCAACGCTCACCTCTGGTATACAGCTCAGGTTCCCACCCCCCTGCCATACTAGTTTAAACCCTCTCGAACTACTCGAGCAAACCTTCCACCCAGGACATTGGTCCCCTTCCAGTTCAGATGCAACCCGTCCTTCTTGTACAGGTCCCACCTTCCCCAGAAGGCATCCCAATTATCAACATATCTGAAGCCCTCCCTCCTACACCAGCTGCGTAGCCACGTGTTCAGCCGCCTTGCTGATATATATGGTCACTGCTTTCCTTCCCGGCTGCCCCTCTGGTCCTCGTCACTTCCTCTGGTGCTCCCGCTCCTTCTCTGAAAGAGGAAAAAAAACACCGCTGCCCGCTATCGGTAAGTAATTTTAAAAATAAACTGCTTTACCTTAGCTGCAGTCTTCCGGGTCCGTCTTGCCTCCGCTGCTGCTCGCACTCAAAATGTTCCCTACATCTACACTTTTCGCCTTCAATCAACCACTAAACCTTAAACAGACCAGTGCTCTAAACTAACTATCCAGCCTTAAGGTCAACATTGACCATTATGCCATGCAACCCTGCCATGGTAACCTCTGTAAGATCTATCAGATCATCAACCTGGACACTGCCATCACACGTGGCAACACCACTCACTATGTACACGGCAGGTACTCGTGTGACTCAGCCAAAGTTATATTTCTCAAACGCTGCAGGCAAGGATGCCCTGAGGTATGGTATGTCAGCGAGACCATGCAGAAGCTATGACAACGGATGAATGGACACCACGCAAAAATCACCAGACAGGAATGTAACCTCCCAGTTGGGGAACACTTCAGTGGTCAAGGGCATTCAGCCTCCAATCTTCGGGTAAGCGTCCTCCAAGGCAGACTTTGATACACGCAGTAACACAGAATTGCCAAGCAGAGATTGATAGCTAAGTTATGTACCAATGAAAATGTCCTCAACTGCGACTTTGGGTCCATGTCGCGCTACATGTGACCCCACAACGTTGTTCTGTATTTGTAAAATCTTCCTTACTGTCCTTTTTTGAAAGCATCACCTTGATAAATTATTACGATCTCTTACCTTAATTAGTTTGTACAGTTTTGGATTGCAAATTACTTTGGCTGGACCCTCAGCATGTAACTCTTGTACCTGTCATATTATTCCAGTCATTTACTTTGTCTCCAGCACCACCTTATTTTTAATTTTTTTGCATTTATCTCTCTGCCTAATTTAATTGGATTATCTTCCATCACTTCACTCGGTATTCAGCTGTTGACACTTTACCCACAGTCTAACACTCTTGGTCACCTGTAGAGACTTACTCCCTGATGGTCCACTCACACCAGTTGTATGATCACTTGCTCTCTCCGCCCTTGATCTCTCTGCCAATAAACTCTGAATCTGAGTGCTCTGCTGTCTCACTGGACCTAATGAAGGGGCTGTGCTCCAAAAGTTTGTGACTTCAAATGAACCTGTTGGACTATAACCTGGTTTCCAGTGACTTCTGATTTTGCCCACTCCACTCCAACACCAGCACCTCCATATTATTAAATTTCATTTTCATTTCCAGTGTCTGGGTTTCTGCCAGAAGTTCCATTCAGTCTAATTCCATAGTTTGGAGTTTTTAGCAGTATGATAAACTGAATGGTTTCTATTTCAGATAGTGGTAAGAGTCAATCACTTTGCTGAGGGCCTAGAGTCACATGGAGGTCAGAGCAGGTACATGAGTAAACCAGATGGTTTTTTGCAACAATTGACAATGATTTCAAATTCAAACTGAGACTTTCAATTCCAAATTTTTAGTTTTGTCTTTTGAAATTCAAATCCCACCATGGTGGGATTCGAACTCATGTCCCTTAACCATTTCCTGGGTCCCTGAGTTACCAATCCTTTGACAATGCCACTATACCGTTACTGCCCCAAAGTAGTTACTCCTGGGACATTGTTCTAATAATTAAGCATATTTTACATATCAATCTATCACAAGGTCACACAAAGGTAATGCAGACTAGTTGGCATTAATACTTAAGACCACAATATATTACCTAGTAACTGATGTAAAAAATATAGTTTACAGAGAGACAATGATGAGTTAAGTAAGTGCACAAAATGTTGACAAACGGAGTATAATGTGGGAAAATGTAAAGTTGTTTGTTTTGAAAGGGAGATAAAATTACACGGTATAATTTAACTGGAGAAAAAGTGCAGAACGCAAAGGGACATGGGGGACACTTATGCATGAAATATAGAACGTTGGGACACATATGCAGCAGATAATCAAGAAGGCAAATGGAATGTCGACCCTTATTTCAATGAGGTTGGAGTAAAATATTAGGGAACTGTTCTTAACTGCAGTTAACAAGGTGTTGAGCTGGATGAACACAGCAGGCCAAGCAGCATCAGAGGAACAGGAAAACTGACGTTTCAGGCCTACAGCTCTACACTTTGTTATCTCAGATTCTCCAGCGTCTGCAGTTTCTACTATCTCTGTTCTTAGTTGCAACTGTGCATGGTACTGGTGTGACCACATAAGACCAAAAGCTATAGGAGCAGAATTAGACCATTCAACACATTGAGTCTGCTCTGTCATTCAATCATGGCGAATATTTTTCTCACCCTATTCTCCGGCCTTGTACCTGTAACCTTTGATTCCATTACCAATCAACAACCTATCTATTTCAGTCTCAAATATTTTCAATGACTAGGCCTCCCCAGCCTTCTAAAACAATGAATTCCACAGATTGACTGCCCTTAGCCATAGAGTTATGGAGTCATGCAGCATGGAAACAGACCCTTCGGAACTAGTCCATGCCAATCATGTTCCCAAACTAAACTAATCCCACATTTGACCCTTACTCCTCCAAATATTTCTTATTCATGTACTTATCCAAATGTCCTATAGGCATTGTAGCTGTACCTGCTTCCATCACTTCCTCTGGCAATTAATTCCTCAAACGAACCATTCCCTGTGTAAAAAAAATGTCCTTTACGTTTTTGTTAAAATATTCTCCTCTCACCTTAAAAAAATGCTCTCTAGTTTTGAAATCCCCCACCCTAGGGAAAAAAAACCCTTGCTATTTACCTTATGTATGTGCCTCATGATTTTCTAAACCTCTATAAGGTCACCCCTCAAAGTCCTACGCTCCAATGAAAAATATCCCAGCCTATCTGCCAATTTTTATAACTCAAACCCTGTGTTCCTGGTAACTCCTGGTAAATCTTTTCTGAACCCTCTACAATTTAATAATATCTTCCTCCAGAAGAGGCCTCACCAACATCCTGTACAATCTCAACATGATGTCCCAGCTCCGATACTCTTCACCTTCAGACCTTTCAGCTTCAACAGCAACTTCTCCTTAGTGATGGCCACTATCGCTACATCTGTCCCGACTCTCTTGAATTTCTAATGTGCTACTGGCGTCTTCCGCTGTGAAGAATGATGCAAATACCTATTCAGTTCCTCTGTAATTTCTTTGGCCTCTAAGTCTACTTCTTCAGTCTCATTGCCCCAGTAATCCAATGTCCAATCTTGCTTCTCTCTTACCTTTCGGATATCTATAAAATATCTTGCAAACTTCTTTTAAATTATTAGCTAGCTAATGCTCATATTTCTTCTTCTCTGTCCTTATTGTGTTTATAGTTGTCCTTTGATGGTTTTTAAAGACTTCTTAATCACCTGGCTCCTCACTAATCTTCACCACAATCTGCGCTTTATCTTTTGCTTTTATGTTCCCTTGTCAGCCATGGTTGCTTCATTCTTCCCTTAGTACATTTATAGGGACATGAAGTCATAGAGTCCCACAGCACAGGAACAGACCCTTTGATTGGGGTCAACATTTGCCAACATTTGGCCCACATCCATCTAAACTCTTCCTCTTCATTTACTCATCCAGATACCTTTTAAATGTTATGTTTGTACCCTCTTCCACCACTTCCTTTAGCAGCTTATTCCATCTATGCATGGAATTCCATACCCACATTGGGATCACAATAGCCTCATGATATTGTCACTGGACTGTTAATCCAGAGATCCCAATAATATTCAATGGACCTGGGTTCAAATCTTGCCACAGCAGACGATGGAATTTGAATTTAAAAAAAACTAAATGCATTTAAGATTCTAATGATGACGAAGAATCAATTGCTGATTGTATTGAAAACCTATCTGTTCACGAATCTCCTTTAGGGAAGGAAACTGTCATCCTTATCGGGCCTGGCCTATATGTGATTCCAGACCCACAGCAATGTGGATGGCTCTGAACTGCCCTCTGAGCAATTAGGGATGGACAATAAATGCTGCCTGGCCAACAACACCCTTCTTGTATTAATGAACTTTTTAAAAAACCCTATGCTTGAAAAGGCGGCCCATTTTAAATCTTTCCTCCCTCATTTTAAACCTATGCCGTCTGGTTTTGGAATCATCTGTGCTAGTAAAAGGATCTTGGCTATTCTCGCTATTTATGCTCCTCGTTATTTTATTCACCCCTCAGCCTCTGACACCAGCCTATTTAGCCTCTCCCAATAGCTCAAATTCTCCAATACTGCTATCATCTTTATAAGTCTTTTCTGAACCCTTTCAAGTTTAACAACATCCTTCCTGCAGCAGGGAGACCAGAATTGAATGCAACATTCTAAAAGTCGCCTAATTAATATCCTGTACAGCGGCAACATGACATCCCAAATCCTATGCTCAGTGAACTGACCAAAAAGGACAAGTGTGCCAGATGAGTTCTTCACTACCCTGTCTACCTGCTTTTTCCTGTTTGTGGGAGCTTGCTATGCACAATTTAGCTGCTGCATCTAGGTAAATTGCAAGATAGAGTGGGAACACTTGCCTATCCTGTTTGGAGATCAGTAGTTCTGAGGCTGCGATGTTGGAGAACCTGCACTCCCCAGGGCCCTACCATTAAATGTATAAGACCCCCTGCCCTGATTTGCCTTTCCAAAATGCAGCACCTTACATTTATCTAAATTAAACTCCATCTACCACTCATTGGCCCATCGGCCTATCAGATCAGAGCCCAGTTGTACGCTGAGATAACTTTCTTTACTATCCACTAAACCACCATTTTTTGTGTCATCTTCAAACTTTCTAATCATTCCTCCTATATTCACTTCGAAATCATTTACATGAAGGACAAAAAACAGTGAACCCAACACTAATCCTTGCGGCACACTACTGGCCACAGGCCTCCAATGTGAAAAACAACCTTCCACCACCTCTCTCTTCTTTGTTGGGATGAATTTCAGCTGTGCCTCCCAAATTACTCAAAAACCCCTGCCATTGCTGCTACATCCTCTTCCCTGCGAGGCTTCCCTTCCAACCATCTCTGGCCAGCTCCTCCTTCATGTTTTTGTAGCTGCCTTTACTCAATTGTAATATCATTACATCTGATCCGGACTTCTCTTTCTCAAACTGCAGGGTGAATTCTAACATATTATGTTCACTGTCCCCTTGGGGTTTCTTCACCTTAAGCTCCCTAATCATATCTGCCTCATTACACATCAACAAATCTAGAATTGCCTGTCCTCTCATTGGGTCTACCACAAGATACTCTAAAAATAATTTTGTTGACAGTCCACAAATTCCTTTTCTTGGGATATGTTACAAACCTGATTTTCCCATTCCACCTGCACATTGAAATCCCCCATTTTTATTGTAATAATGCCTTTCCTACATGCCTTTTCTACCTTCTGATTTATTTTCTTCCCCATATCCTGACTACTGTTCAGAAGCCTAACCCCAACTCTCATTAGGGTCTCTTCTAGGGATGCCATGGTGCCTACAACCCACTGGTCTCAGTGGACTTTACTAGCTTCAAAATCTCCCCAACCCTAGCCTCATCCCAAGACCTACCCTCCCTCGCATCGCTGCCTCCTTGATCTGTCTATTCTTTTGCATCTATCTGGTCCTCTTACCTCACTGATCGATCCCCACCACTACCTACCTGCACTCACCTAAAACCATCCCAACTACCTTCCCCAGCCCTCCCCCCGCTCTCTCTCTATTTATTTCTGAGCCCCCTTCCTCTCCCCCATTTCTGAAGAAGGGTCCCAACCCGAAACGTCAGCTTTCCAGCTCTTCTGATGCTGCCTGGCCTGCTGTGTTCCTCCAGCTCCTCACTGTATTATCTCATCAGGGTCTTTCTCCTTTGAATTTCCTTAACTCTACCAATAAATATTCTTCACCTTCCAACGTGATATCGCTTCTTAATATCGATTTAGTTTTGTTTCTTACTAACAATGTAACTTCCTCTCTCAGCCCATCTGCCTGTCCTTTCAATAGTCCTTGGATATTTCATTCCCAGCCCTGATGCCCTTGCAGCCATGTCTCTGTGATACCCACAACATCATATCTGCCAATTCCAATCTGCGCTACAAGTTGGTTTATATCCAGAGTACTAACAGCTTTGGTCCATTCATTTAAGAAATAATATTATTTCATTGAAGGCAGTTCAGAGAAGATTCACTGGGACAACCCCTGGCAGAGAGGATTTGTCTTCTGAGCAAAGACTAAACAGGTTGAGATTCTAGTCATTGCAATTTAGAAGAATGAGAGGTGATCTCATTCAAACATAGAGGATTCTTTAGGGGCTTGACAGTGTCAATGCTAAGTGGATATTCCCCTTCATGGGAGAGTCTGGGACCAGAGGACATCGTCTCAGAATGAATGGGGCACCAATTTAAGACTGAGATGAGCAGGAACTTCTTCTTTCAGAGGGTTGTGAGTTTTTGGAGCTCCTTGCCACAGAGAGCTGTGGTGACATAATCCTTGTGTATACGTAAGGCTGAGACAGGTAGATTCTTGAACATTCAGGGATCAAGGGTTACAGGGTAAGGGCAGGAAAGTGCACGTATTGAATGATACAACAGGGTCAAGGGACCAAATAACCTACTCCTTACATTTTTACTACAAAATAACAACAGTTGGTCCAGGAAATGCAGGCATTTTCTGAGAGATGCTGGAAGTCTAACACACTTTATATTTCTCCAACTTGCATTCCTAGGGGTAGGGGAAAGGATTAGGTAGCAGTCACAGTGAGGTACATAGTTGACCTTTGGACTGCTGATGTCTGATGACAGAACTATTGCAGTTGTTTAATAGTAAACTTCTTTTTGTCAATTCCAGCCAATGACTTCCTCAGCAATGCGCAACCTATTTAAACACAGCAAGCCACTGCTTAACTCCAGCTTGGGCAGTTAGTCCAGCAGAAACCACACTTCATTAGAAATTTCCTCTCACCAGCCAACAAATGAAGTTCTGTCTGGCTCCAGCCTATCATTCCAATGCCTGGGAGAGGCAGAAGGCCCAGGGGAATTGACAGAAAATCTGTTCAGGCTGAGTTCAAATTTCACCAGGGTAGTTCAAAAGAAAAATCTGGCAACATACAAGCAGTAAAATTTTACAGATTTATTCTTGCATAGATACATACCGTGATGGTTAGCTTAATGGCTTGGAAGCTAGTGCATGGTTCAAAATAATGCCAACATTGTGGGTTTGATTCCTGTTCTGGCTGAGATAGAATCGGGACCTTCCTTGGCATGTCCTTAAGAGTGGGAGACATTGGCAAACCAGCACTGACTAAAGCAAAAGCTCAGGCTGAAACACCAGCAGTCAGTGAACCCCAGAAACTGTCTCCAAGCAGAGGAAACATAACACAGGAATGTAAGAACAGGCCATTCAGCCCGTTGAGTCTGTTCCACGATTCAATGAGATCTCGGCTGATCTGTGGCCTAGCTTCAAATACCTGCTTTTGGTGTCACAAATTTAAAATTAACCACTGACCCTTCATCTCTATCATTACCACATTGTGCACATAGGTAAATGTAATTATATTACATACAATCTATTTTTCTATAAAGATTAATTCTTTGACCATCCGATTTTAATATATTAATAGAAGTTCTCTGAATAGCATCAGCTCTTGCTGTCACTTTTTGTCAATGGGATGTGGACCCTGTAGGCTAGGGCAGCATTTATTGCCCATTCTTAATAACCCAGAGGGCAGTTAAGAATCAATCACACTGCTGCGGGTCTGGAGCCACATGTGGGCCAGACCAGATAGGAATGGCAAATATCCTTCCACAAAGGACATTAGTGAACCAGATGGGGTTTTACATCAACTGAGAGTGGGGACATGGTCACCATCATGTGAGCATTTAATTTCAGACTTTGATTGAATTCAAATTTCATCATCTGCCATGATGTGATGCGAGCACGTATCCTCAGAACATTAGTTTAGGGTTCTGGATTTGTAGTTCAGTGACATTACCACTACACAACCTCCTTCCCTGGGCTTTGGTGATTTTGGTATACTTTGATCTCAATGTTGAAAGCCCCATATAGACATTTATGATGGAGATTCCGTATGTAAACATCTGTAATGATGTAAAGGCAGGCACCGGTCAATAGGTAGCTCTGTGGCATGATGTTCACAGATCGCTCTCCTAACTCCATTGCCATATTGTGCATAGGAAATATAGATCATATTTATCAATGTCCTGTTGGAAAATGCCAAGGGTTTCTTGAATGTCATTATGAATTTTGCTGGCATGTGCTCACTCTATCTTGCTATTTAACCAAATGCAGCAGCCAAATTTTGCACAGTAAGCTCTAAGAAACAGAGAAAAGGCACAACACAAATAATCAGTTCCCACGATCTCTGACACAATTAATCTGTTTTTCAGTGAACATGTTTGAAAGAAAAATATTAGTCAGAATATCAAAAATAATGCCTGTTGGTTTTTTCTTTATACAGTCCTGGAACATGAGTGTCACTGACTGGTAACATTTATTGTCCATCCCTAGTTGCCCATGAAAAGGTAGTGGCGAGCTGCTCTCACGAACCGCGGCAGTCCATGTGCTGTGGGTAGACCCACAGTGCTATTAGGGAGGGAATTCCAGGATTTTGACCCAGCGACAATGAAGGAATGGCAATATTACTATTCTCCCTGATGCAATTTGAGAAAGTTCCTGAAATTAAAAGTTAATTTATCTGAATGAATTGCTTCCTGCTGCCAATGAGCCTTAAATCCTCCTTGTTGACTGTGTTTCTCGCAATGTCCTTCTGCAAAGTGTCAAGTAACTGGTGCAGGCTGGACCCAACACTGAACTAAAATGAGGGAAATCCTGTATTCATTTCCTGATCTGAAATGTGCTCTCATGTCTATCCACAGTATTGTGAGACTTCAAAAATCAATTTTAGCAATCAGGTGCTAGGGTGGAGGAAGAAAATAAGTCAACATTCTATGTCTCAATCTCTGTTCAATGGGACCTGGCAGGAATATATTGAATGAGGATCAAATCTACTGTGAGACCCCCAAACCCTCAGCCCATTTCTCTATTGCTCCCAGCATAATTGAATAGCCTATGGATATGAACTGTTATAGGGGACAGAAGGGACTTAAAAGCCATAGAACTGAACCTCAGTATGGGTGGTCTTCAAAAACGAAGAATGAAATTAACGAGCATTTTCTTTGCACAATATTCCAGATTCCATTCAGACAGACTCGACTTTTAATTAACTGCAGCTTTATTTGATATGTGTGGTCACGCGATGTTGAACTCTGTTTGGATGTCGATTCCACTTGTGGCAGTTTGGACATTGATATTTAGCTATAGGTCACGATTTGCATGTTTATTGTTATCCAACTCACGTTGGCGATTGGACAAAAGGCAGACAGATAGTTTTCTGATGGAAATTCCAAGCAGTTGTTGCAATGAATCACAAGTGAGTGATTATCATAGCATTTGTTTAAATAGCAACCTGTTTTATTTTCGATTCCAGTTCCAAAAGAGAGTAAATGAGAAAACACAATGTGTCAAGAGGAGGTGAGATTTTGTTTTCCATTCTCCGGATGCTTGTATCACACAAAAGAATGCAGGGAGAGTGAGAGCAAAAGGAAACAGTGATGTTAATTTCTGTGTTGAACATCAAGGCATGGCTGAAAGTGTTGTGAGGTAACTGTAAATCATATTAAACTAAGCATCATGTGTGACAGTGTTGCTGGCCTGTTAGCGAAACTGGACCCTTTTGTTTAAACTGAAGAACAACATATCTGATGCCTAATCTCACTGCAAAATCCCTATTCCCACACCAATCAGCTTTATGGTGAATAAAGGCAAAACACTGCCAATGCCGAAAATCTGAAACAAACACAGAAAAAACTAGGGAAACTCAGCAGGTCTGGGCAGCATCAATAGGGCAAGAGAAACAGAGTTAACATTTCAAGTCTAGTCTGACTGTTCTTCAGAACTGAACGGTATTGGTCAAAAGAATTCTTATACTTTTGACAGAGGCACAGAAAGAGGCCCAGTGCAAATGCTTTATTCCTAATCCAAATAAGATTACTGATCTGATATATGGCCTGGCTTTCAAGAGGATGAGAGAGCCCAAGATTCAACTTTGCAATGGATGGTCATCCATTCAAAGAGATTTGTGGCTCATTCAATCAGAGAGAACATGTTTCACAATCTTTGGCTATCCCAACAACTTTTTTTGAAGTGCTGCAATTGTTTTATATAGGACATTCCAGCAGCCAATTGATTGTTTTATTCATTCACAAGATGAGGGCTTCACCAGCTGGCCAGCATTTAATGCCTGTCATTTAATTGTCCTTGAGAAGGTGATGGTGAACTGCCTTCTTGAGCGACTGCAGTCTACATTAGGACAGGAATTCCAGGATTTTGACCCAGTGACAGAGAAGGAATGGTGCTATACTTCCAAGTCAGAATGGTGAGTAGTTTGGAGTGGAACATGCAGGTCATGGTGCTCCCATGTCTCTGCTGCCCTTGTCTTTCTACATGGTACAGAATGTGGATTTGGAAGGTGCTGTCCAAGGAGCCTTGATGAATTGCTGCCATGCATCTTGCAGATAGTACACACTGCTGCTATTGAGCATCCATGGTGGAGGGAATGGATGTTTGTGGATATAGTGTCATCCAAGTGGGCTGCTTTGCCCTGGAAGTGATAAGCTTCTTAAGTGTTGTTGGGGCTGCACTCTTCCAGAAAGTGCAGAATATTCCATCACATATCCGACTTGTGCCTTGTAGATGCTGGACAGGTTTTGAGAGTCAAGAGCTGCAGAATTCCTTGTCTGGGTTGTTCCTGTTGCCATAGTACTTATATGGCTTGTCCCGTTCAGTTATGGGTTAACGGTAACCACAAGGATATTGACTACAAGTGAATTCAGTAAAGGTAACACCATTGAATGTCAAAGGATGTTGTTCCGATTTTTTCCTGTTGTGGTCATTGGTGTTACATAAGTGCCAAGCAACGTTATGTGCCATTAGTCAACCAAACTTGGATTTTTTCTAGGTCTTGCAAAAATAGACGGTATAGATAGTGAGGGAGGTTATCAGAAATTGCAGCAGGATATTGATCGGCTGGGGAAGTGAGCTGAGAAATGGCAAATGGTGTTTAATATAGATAAGTGTGAAGTGTTGCCCTTTGGAAAGTCAAATCCAGGTAGGAGTTTCATGGTGAATGGTGAGACTGTAAAGAGTGCAGTGGGAGAGAGGGACCTTGGAGTTCAGGTGCACGCTTCTCTGAAAGTGCAGCCACAGGTAGACTGGGCGGTGAAGAAATCTTTTGGCACACCGGTCTTCATCAGTCAGGGCTTTGAGTACAAAAATTGGGAAGTAATGATGCAGTTGTACATGACATTGGTGAGGCCGCACTTGGAGTATTGTGTTCAGTTTTGGCCACCTTGCTACAGGAAAGATGTCATTAAACTGGAAAGAATGCAGAAGTAATTTACAAGCATGTTGCCAGGACTCGAGGGACTGAGTAATAGGGAGACATTGAACAATCTAGGAGGTTTTCCTTTAGAGTGTAGGAGACTAAAGTGGGATCTTATAGAAGTGTATAAGGTCATGAGAGACATGGACAGGGTGAGTTGCACTCAGTCTTTTTCCCAGGGCTGGGGAGTCAAGGACTAGAGGGCATTAGTTTAAGGTAAGAGGGGAAAGAATACATGGGAACCTGAGAGGCAACTTTTTAACACAGAATGTGGTACACATATGGAATGAGCTGCCAGCAGAAGTGGTTGAGGTGGGTACATTAACAATATTTAAAAGGCATTTGGACGAATACATGGATAGGAAAGATTTAGAAGGATATGGGCCGAGTGCAGGGAAATGGGCTTAGTGTGGATGAATATGTTGGTTGGCGCCGACCAGTTTGGGCCAAAGGGCCAGTGTCCGTGCTGCAGGGCTTTATGATTCTATTTGGGCATGGACTGCTTCAATACCTGAGGAGTTGCAAATGGTCAGTGGTAGTCAGCAGGCAGTTTCCTAGCCCATTGTTAGCCTGATGCTATGACTTCATAGTTTCTGAAGTCAATGTTGAGAACTCTCAGCAGCTCCCTCCTGACTGTGTAAGACTGTGTTGCCATCTCTAGCGAGACAGGACATACTCAGGAAAGTTGGTGTCTGAGACATTGTCTTTCAGCTATGATTCTGTGAGCACGATATGTTAGGAAGTTGTTGACTCCTCTGTGAGACAGTTC